>NW_026990929.1:0-334911 GCF_036250125.1 Pseudopipra pipra
CCCCCCAAGGCTCCACCTCCTCGTAGGGGTGTGGCCAATCCTCACCTGACGGGGGGGAGGGGCCGCAGGTGAGGGGTGGGGGGAGGGGCCACACCCCCCGCCCCTCCCCCCACCCCCTGAAAATCCAAACTCACCCTTGGGGGGGTCCCAGGGGGCGGAGCCGTGGGTGGGGGAGGGGCTCTGAGACCCCTGGGGGGTCACCTGGGGGTGGGGGAGGGGCGTCTGTGAGACCCCGCCCCCTCCACCCCTCGTTTCCCCTCCCACACCCATTGGAGACCCCTCCCCCTTTTCCTGCCCCTCCCCCCTCACCTTCGTGGCCCCTCCCCCACCCTTGGGGTCTCCTCCTGCCCCTCCCCCACCCTCAAATCCCCATCCTGCCCCTCCCCCACCCTCAGAGCCCCCACCCCCCAAAAAACCCTCCCAGGCCCCTCCCCCACCCTTGGGGTCCCCTCCTGCCCCTCCCCCACCCTCTAGGCCCCTCCCCCACCCTTCAGATTCTGCCCCTCCCCCACCCTCAGAGCCCCTCCCCCACCCTTCAGATTCTGCCCCTCCCCCACCCTTAGTGCCCCTTCCCCCACCCTCGAATCCCCTTCCTGCCCCTCCCCCACCCCCCAAGGACCGTCCTGCCCCTCCCCCTCCTCAGGTCCCACTGTCAGCCCCTCCCCCACCTTCAGAGCCCCTCCCCCACCCTCAGGGCCCCTCCCCCACTCTCCAACCCCCCTCCTGCCCCTCCCCCCTCCTCAGGTCCCGCCCCTTTCCCCTCCCCCACCCTTCGGATTACATTCCTGCCCCTCCCCCACCCTCAGAGACCCTCCCCCACCCTCAGGGCCCCTCCCCCACCCTCCAACCCCCCTCCTGCCCCTCCCCCTTCCTCAGGTCCCGCCCCTTTCCCCTCCCCCACCCTCAGGGCCCCTCCCCCACCCTCTATCCCCCCTCCTACCCCTCCCCCTCCTCAAGTCCCGCCCCCTTTCCCCTCTCCCCCTCCCCTCCCCCCTCACCTGGGGGGTGTCGGGCGTGGCCGCCAGGGGGCGCCGCCGCCGCCGCCCCCACCGGAAGTAGCAGAGCGCCCCCCCGAGGGCGGCCAGCAAAGCCCCGCCCAGCGCGCTCAGCGCCCCCTCCAGGACGGGAGGACCCTTCGCTTCCGCCGAGGCCTCCGGGCCGCCAGGGGGCGCCCACGGGGGAGGCGCCGCGTCCCGGGGACGCTCCTCGGGCGCCTCTGTGGGCGGGGAGGGGGAGGAAACGTCACTTCCGGTTCACTTCCGGGGGGTTTCCGGGCGACTTCCGGCCCCAAAATCGGGGCCTGAACCCCCAAAATCCTGGAATTTAACCCCAAAATTGGGCCCCGAACGCTAAAAATCTTGGAATTAAGTCCTAAAATCCTGGAATTGAGCCCCAAAATTGGCTCTGAATCCCCAAAATTCTGGAATTGAGCCCCAAAATCGGGCCCTCAACACCCAAAATTTCGATTCTGAACCCCCAAAAATCCCGGAATTGAGCCCAAAAATCTTGGAATTGAGCCTCAAAATCCTGGATTTTGAGAACCACTTGATGCTGGATTTTGCAAGTAAGAACTATCATATGATAGTCACCTCTTACTAAAATATTTTTAGAATCTTGTGTATTACATAAACAGTGTGGATTAGACACAAGTAGAGAGTTAAGTTCTAGGATTCGCAGACTTCTGGGCTTCTTGACAACTGGGCTTCTGCTTCAAAACATCAAAATACAATATACATTTGGTGATACACGTCTAAACAGCAAGCACCTAGTAGTAAATGCAACTTTTCTTTAGGAACTGGAGGCAGTTTAGATTTGTGTTTTGCTTCTTCCATACACTGGCAAATTTGAACTCAGGTTTTCAGCAGCCCATTATGTGCTATCTGAGAGTAGTTCATACAGTTATTTACATTGACAGTAGTAGCTATTACTTTTCATTGCTTTTTGAAAAATATATATTTGTGCTGTTCGCCATTGTGCTAGATTTCAGACCAGACAGGTTCAAATATCACAAAACAGTGATGTGTTGATAGTTATACCAGCAGCACAATTTATCATGCTGTAGAAAGCAGGAAAATTTCTAACCTTCCCTAAGGCAGAGGGAAGATTGTCAAAGACTGGAAGGTGCTGAGGTAGGGATGTTGTCAATGTGTAACAGAGGGCTTTGCTATTGTTTTCTTCCAGAATTGACTAAAAATACAGGAGGTTAATATCTTTTATCTCAGGATATCTAATGCTATTTTGGCAGTGAGAAATATTTTGACTTTCCTCTGTAAATTTAAAGATTAAGTCATATTATGAGATATCAATAGTAGTAATGTGTAATGAATCCAAATAATGGATGCAGAAATTAACATAAACAACCATGAAATATTTTTAGGTATATTGTATTTAGAGGATTAAGAAAAATCAGGTGACATTTCTCTCAGCAGTAGTATTAATAAAAAAGTATGAAAAGCAATTGGGGGGCAGTTATATAAAGAAAAAGAATTGGAGACAAATTTATGAAGATTGATAGCAAAATCACTATTGAATTGAATGAATATTTCCTTTCACTTGGGTTTCCAGAAAATAAGTAGATCCATGATAGACTTTCAAATCAAAGAGAATTTCAGTAATGGACTAGTACAGGATGTATTTAAGCTACTGCTAAGAGTGTTAAATCCAGGGAAATGAAGTGGGATTGCTTGGAAGTTGATAAGGTAAAAAAATAAAATATGATGCAGTTCTTCTTGTAGAAGGAGAAGAGACAAATATTTGCATAGGAAGAAGAGTGTTGAGATGTAGTCAAGGGGTTCTAAATAGCTTTTCAGTGGAAATAAAATTTGGGATTTCAATGTACATAACAGGTAATACAGTTTGACCCAGACTGAATCTCTTCAGGACAGTTAAACTTTTATATACTACCATATTCTGGATAATTTTTTGAGTAGAATAAGCAATTTCTTGCTCAGTTAAACCAAGTAGTAGTAAGTAAAAAATCAGTCTGCTTATTTTTTTAGCTTCATTTCCTCCTCCTCCTCTCTATTTGAATGCCCTCAAAACATTTACTGTCATTTTTATGAATATTTGCATGCTGCACTAAAAGGCATATTAAAATTGGTTTATGCAAAATATGAAATAATTTCTGACACCACAAAACTGCGGAATTTATACTTCTACATTTTTTTACGGTGGAAAATTGAAGATATCAGTATAGACAGATACCTTTGGAGTTAAGGGACCACCTTGACTAGTTTGTAGTAAGGCAATTTTATGCTTTAAACTAAAAGAAGTAAGGCAGTTTGCAGTAAGGTGGTCTGTAGTAAGGTAATTATGAAATTATTGTCATTTATAAACCAAAAGTTGCTTTTGGTTTTCTGTCCCATTCTAAAGACATGTAGGAAAGTTTCAAAGATTCTAATTGATGGCTTCACTTTAATTTTATTAAAAACTTTTTTTTCATTAATTGAAAATTGAAAAATATTCTTAGAAAAGTCTATAAAATATTCTTTCTTTGTAGGCTCAGCAAAATATTACTGCATAGTAAAAATTTTGCAGTTCCCTCCCCCCAATATCTCTATTAGGATGTTTTGATATATCAGTTATGCATAAAATAGCCTACAGAAATCTCATAATATAAAAACAGTATGTGTAAATACTTAACCAAATCCAAATGTGTGAGTAATGGAGTCTTGATACTTGTCACAACTCATGGGATTGCTCAGAACTTACAGAAGCAAGCCCTACAAGAAACAGAGCTGTGCATATAGCTATCAAAATCGACTTGGAATAAAAAACAGAGAAAAGAGGACAGATTTAGGAATAAAATACTGATAAATTTCAGTATCTATTTAAGTATACATTCTGATCCACAGTGGAGTTTAAACTATCCAAAAACATACTTAAATAGTCAGGTTTTGGGAAATAAATATTGTGAATAGGACTCAGTGTTAAAAGATTCTACACAAAATATGGAAAACAGCCTGTTGTGAAATGAGTGGTTTAAAGTTGCTCAAAAAATTAGTGCTTTAAGATCGCTCACACCACTTTAAAGTGAAACTTGAGCAAATATCATAGGAATACTGTTTTAGATGTACTGTGTAAGTCCTCTCTCAGTTTTCCATTTTGAAGCTATCTCACTGCTTTTAAATAGCTATGCCAATGAGGCTACTGGGAGAGGTAGAAAAAAATCTATTTGGCTGTTTGGGACACATTAGCATTTTCAGTTTAGGTTAGCAGCATACTTTTGAAGGAAATATTTCTTTTGTATTTGGTGCAGTTTGTTTCATGTCACAGAGCATCCCTGAAACAAGAACACAGGAATTATGTTTTAATGAAATAAGTTAGAATGGTACCTAATCTAATGCACTAAAGCTATTAGTGGTCACTGAGTCTACAGGATCAGACTAGAACTTTGAAAGAAAAATCCGTGAAATGACCATATTGTAGTTGTCAAGTTTCTAGCATATTTTTTCTGCCTACAAATTTACTCCTTTTGAGATGTAGAGCTTGTTAATGAAGTTTAGCTTTGTTACAAATTAGAAGTTAGGAGTTTAAATTTTTACCTAGCTAAGGTGGTACAAGAGGTTGGTTCAAAACACATTTATAAAATAAAGGTTTAGAAGAACAAGGTCAAATAGTAAAACAACTAAATTTTCAGTTTCACTGCAATTTGAATAAAAAAACATTTTGATGCTACTATTGTCTCAAGCTTCTAGAACTATAGTAACAGCTTTCTTTAACACTATTGAATCACTTATATTAATATAATATAATAATATCCCTGATATAATATAATAATATTCCTGATATAATATATAATATCCCTGATAATATAATATATTATCAGGGATAATATATTTTATCTCTGATCAAATGGAAAAAAAAATCCTGTAATTTTACATATTGAGCGATGAAGTGTACATTAACTTGCATTTTATATTTTGCTTTTTGTGTTTTTAATAGTTAGTTGTTACTAAAATTTAGTTCTGCAGGAATCACTACATCCCCAGGTTTATTTTTCAAATATATACATCAGAGAGCAATAACAACATGCTTTTAAAGTGGTCACTCACATAATACTTCAAATCCAAAGTTCAAGAGAGACTTTGAAAAAGAAGAATTTCTCACTTAAGTTGCAGTGAAATTGATAACATATAAATAAACAAAAAAGATCCTTCTCAAAACATTTCATAAAAGTAAATATTAGTAAAAGTAACCATTTCTTCAGATGAAATTAAAATTATTAGAATTTAAGTGTGTCAATACATAAAGAAATATGAATTGAGTGTAAAAAGAACCTTGGAATTTGGACCACTTGAAGAATTATACCGGGATCTTTTAAAAATCAGTGTAGCAATTTATTTTTGTATGGAGGCTGAGTCTAATAACTACAGTTGTATAGATCACTGTTGCCTAAGGTAAAACCTTACTTGTATACACAAATATATTTGTACACATTAAAATGTCTAAAATAATCAAATTAATTCTACTGAATTGTAGTAATCAAGGCTTATATGTGTGTATCTCTGATGTCAACATACTTATTATTTCTTGAAATTTGATGGTATTTTGGCTAACAAAAGGGAGAAGTAGGGACTGGAGATAAATGCAAAAAAAGTGAAAATATGAGAACACAAAAATAGCTGAATGACGAGAAAGAATTTTTCCTTTTTTTTTCTTTTTTTTTTTAATCTTATCCTTTTAGGTCTAATTTAGGACCCTTTCCCTGCCCCCTGCCCCCAGCCCCCCAGTAGTGATTACAGCAGAAATACAAAAATCCCTCTTGCTAGTTAGACAACATGTTGTGAAAACAAGACGGAGGTCTAAATCTATGTCTGTTCATAAACCTTCCCTTTCACAGAGACCTTAAAGCCTGATCTTGAATACTGATAACCAGCTTCCAGCTATAGTCAACCACACTGACTATATGACTTAGGAGTCCTCGTGTTTATTCTTCCTCATTAAAGTACCTGTTCTAATGTCTGTTCTAAAAGATGAATAAATAACCTTTGAACAAAGGTGCATATTAGTGCTGTACACTAATTAGAGAATAGAGAAGGTATTGGATAAGCTGCAAAAGGGAGGGTAAAGAAAGAATTATAGTTGCCATGGGCTCACCAATAGACCTATTCTTTCTTTTTTTTTTTACCTTGGGTAGCTTAATCAGCAACTGTAACCATTGCAAAGAAGGAGAAGCAGACTCTCGTGTTTTATGCAAAAGAATGTCAGGATTGCAAAAGAGGAGTGAAAAAAAGTTTTTTCATTACTTCTGCAAATTTAAATAGAAGGTTGCTAGATAAATAACCAGATGCCACGACAGCTTAGAAAGCCTTCACAGGTAAGTCACACTGGTTTATCCAATTTGAAGCTTTCAACTTAATCCTTCTGCTTGGTGATTCTTAACACAATGTGACTGCAAGCTGTAAAACATTTTCTTGTGCTTTACTTTCCCAACCTACTTTACAGTGTAAAAACCAGGTCTCTGACACAAAATACTCTTCTATTTTCCAAAAAAACCCCAAAAAAAGCCAAACCAAACAAAAGTTAGGTTTGTGCAGGAATTGGTTTAGGCATCTTTCAGGTTACAGTGCAAACATCCTGAATTTTTAACCTATAACTAAAGTGAATAATTTGTTATGATTTTAGTCTAGCCCTGACTCCACATAAACATTAGCATGAAGGTAAAATTAAGAATTTTGCACTTAACTTATTTTCTTCCACTGATTTGTTGGGGCCAGTGGGGTTTCTTGAATAACTGAATTGTCCATCATTTGTCCATTTTTTTTAAAGTCACCTGCCAAACATAGGACGATAGAGAACAAATGTCTTATGGTAATACTTGTTTTTTTCTCATATTTCAGCGTACATCTTTCCTTGTTACAGAACACACTCTCAAACCTTATCTACAAAATTCTTCCTTAGAGCTCTCATTAGTCTAATGTGATGATGCTCTTATCAGGTCTTAGCTGATTTAGGTTGTCCAGCCTTGTTCTGCTTAGCCTGAATACCTTTCACATGAACACATTACATGTAAAGGTCAAGTATTACTTAGCTATTTAACTACAGATCCTACATTTTAATTTTATGTCTTAAATCTGGGACTTTACAATATAATTTCAATCAGGACATTTACCCAGGAAATTTTCATTCCTAAATAATTTCTTATGTATAGAATTTCTTGGAATTTTCAATTGCAGGCAGGATTCTCCAATCTCTTCTATTTAGGTGCTGATCCATAATAAGAAGGAGCAGCCTTTTTCTAAAGGGGGCTTCTTACCTGAATCAAGCAATTTTAACTCATGATTAGACAGTGGTAGCAATCGTGCTTCTTCTGCACTGACACCCATTGCAGTCAACAGACAAGGGTGGGAAATAATAGCTTGAAGCATCCAGATTCTGTTCTCACTGACATGAATATGCCTTCAGGTCATGTGTAGAAAGGCAGTTTTAATATATAATGCTCTCATAATGTCACCTACATATGCTGTGCCAGCAGCAAATAGGCTGTATCAGAGCCTGTTCCATTTTTCTTCCATCCTGACATTACAGCTGACAATTTTTAAATGTTGAACACTTGGGCAATTCTAGATAAATCATACATACAGCCACAGAAAGCAACTATGACACATAAAACTCATCACGTCTGCAACAGTGAGTCATTCTACTCATATACAGATTAACTTCTGATAGCAGTGTTATCTCTACTTCACATATGCAATTTATCTGGAAATTTATCAGTAAAAGTTTTGCTGCAGGCCAGTAGAGTTGCCAAGTATTGGGAAAAGCAACCTGTTCTCATAGAAACAGATGAGAAGCTTCATCCTGTTTTATACAGGACCTTGGTAACTGCATTTGATATATAACAATTAACATCTAAATGATGACTATCAGTTTTTCTTGAACATAAGGGAATTTCCATGGGATTTCTTCCAGAATTTTTTTGTATTCAATGGACTAAAGATGTAGTGTTGTACTTCAATTGCCACGTCTGTATCCAAATATCTCTTGCAGAAATGTAAAAACTAGAGCATCTCCCCAGATTCTGGTCTTCACCATCATTGCTGCTATGCTTTCTGCAGCCACATACTAGAGCCTGAAATCTTGTGATAAGTTACTGATCTGTGATTTTCCACTTCAGATGAAAAAATTATAATTTTTTAATTATCATTATTACTCCCATTGAGGCCAAGTAGTCCTTATTCTGTGGCAGTTTGGCTTCTCTGCCTCTGACTTTGTTTGAGCCCAGAGCATAATATCTGGGGGTTGCTATGCCCCTCTTGGGAAGGGGAAACTTCTCCCACTCCACCTCAACACGGGGTTAATGAAACACAGAAAATCCTGAGAAATGTAAGGGAAAGAGGGAAGTTAATACAATTCTCTTTCTTACCCAGGAAATATATAAATAAACAAATCCAATGGTAGACTAAGTTGATGAGCTGTACTACTCATATTTCCTGTAGAACACTTGCAGCCCATTCCTCAGATGCCTCTCAACAACTTGAAGTTTTTTTCCACTAGCCTGGCAAATGTATCTCCCCTTTCCAGCCAGTTAGCAGCCTATTTTATCTCTGTCTGTAATACATTTGAGCTGGAGTTATTTCATCCACCTGCATAGAAAAATGGAAGGGGAAAAGAGAAGGTTCTCTTTCAATCTTTCAAGGGCCACTATATCCAGCTTTCTTAATAGAGAAACAGATCCCTGAGACATAGGAGACTGATAGTGTTAAATGATTTGTTGCTTTGCAGCAATCTGATCTACCTGCATGATTGCCCAGCCTCTTCCTGTGGCTGAAAGCGGTGAGGAGACGACGACTTGATTCTTTTTTGTAGCTTTGAAATAAATATTTTTTTTAATTCCCAAATTTCTTATTATCTTTGCATTTTTTGAAACTTTACGGCCATCAGTCTGTGACCCTAATTGCTTGATTTCCTTCCTGATGCTGTCTTACTGTAACTACAGTCTTTTGACATTAAATTTGCAATTACTTATAATTCTTCTCATGGCAATAATAAATATTGGTATGTATCCTGAATACAAATATAATTGACTATTTTCAAATTATGAAGCTTCACCTGTCTTATTGAACTGTGGAACAAAATATATTTTCCTACAGGTCATGCAACCCTTTAGGCCAAATATTTTCTCTCATATATACCCTTGAAATCTCATTAACAAGTCAAACTAGGACTGCCACATCTTCTAATTTCTCTCCATCAAGGGAATTTTAGCGACTTTTATTTTTCAAGAAAACTTCCCACATCACCTCTAGGAAAATAAGTAATCAGTCAACATCTGAAAATTCAGTATGTTGAACTACATTAATTTTGTTGAAGGCTGATATATTGATAGGGATTCATTGCCACAAAGAGGAAAATAAATTATGCAGACTCTCTATAAGCAAACAGAACTAACACTGAAAACCTAATCAAAACAAACAAACAATCTCTTTCCCTAAATTTTTTTGTCCCTCATCAAAACATGTCCCCCCCCCATGCAAATAAAAGTGTTGAAAAAAGAAGGTTCAAGAAGAGAATCTCAGTTATGACATTTATAGGAAACAAAATCAAGGCTACTTAGGGAATCATAAAGTTTCTTAGCTCCAGTTACCATGAAGAAATGGCAGGCACTTGAGTCTGCTCTTGGTCTGACAGGTAAAATAAAGGACTGGAGACAACAACAGAGTCAAAAGTAATTTGGTCCCCACTACTTATGGAAGATGCCTGTTGGAGAAATGCCAAGTAATGCCAAATAATCTCTGAATAAAATAAAAAGCTATGCCTTCACAGAGAAATCTTTAGTGAAAAATCAATTTGCATATTGCTACAAAGGAAATGCTGCACATAAACAGTAGCACGAAAAGGAGATTTTTTTTTTATTTGAATTTAAACACACTAGAACAAAAAGCAGATATTTTCTTTTTATCATTCTTAAATGTAAATTCTTTAATGCTATTGAAATGTAAGCTTTAAAAGTCAAATTTTAAACCAACCTTTCTTTTGTAGATTTGTATAATAGTAGCTTAATCATTATCTTTATAATTTACACCTTCTTAGCTGTTCTTTTAATTGTGATTTTATCCAAAAGAGCAAATTTTTGTGATAAGACTATTCACATAATTACGTTCAGCCTCAAATCCTGAAAATCTGTTTCACAGTCACTGAAATCCAGAGAAAACTGATTTAAGCAAGTTACTTTGTAAATGACATACTGCTTATTCATAGTCCCCAAACACACAGAGAACTTCTGGTCTCTTTGACAGCCACAGTCAACTGCCTTTAATGCCTGCAAGAAATGTGTTGTGGAATGATGTCTTACAAACTTTCATGGCATTGGATTACTAGCAGGAGCAGAAAGAAAAGTTTGAAGAGATCATTCTTTTTTTCTCCTTCCTGCTGTCCTTGCTTTATACTCCAAAAAAAAATTATTCAAGGCGTAAGAGGTTGGCGTTACTGTATGTAATACCATATTCTAATTATTAAACTATCTACTTTCAGACATCTCAGTAAAAATAACAAATTTTATTGAGACAAATCAAATAGAGTGCAAAAAAATAGTTCCAGCAAATTAAGTTTACAGATGTTTTGTTGGATGTTTCAATGGGACATTTTTATTAATGAGGATATTACAGTACTTTAAAGCAAGCTGTAAATACATGCAAGTTCCTTTACAGCTGTTAAAAAAAACTCAGCTACATAGAGAAGTAGCCACTTTTTCTTAGTCATTCATTTTGATGGACTGTTTTGGGGTTCTTTTCCTCTCCAAAGGGGTTGCAGTGATGATATTTACAAATATTGATATAGCAAAAAGCAACTTCTGAATGCAGTTTCAGTTCTCAAAGTAATAAATGCTTCTCTGAAACAGTCTGTTATGTGATCCCTCCAAACTTCTCAGTTACTTTATACTCTGTGTTGATTCATTTTGTGTATCTAAACAAAGCCGCTTATAGAGAGGAAAAGAATGTTAGTTATGGTTACAAGAAATGAGCTATTGCTAAGGGGGTGCATGGAAATTGTTTCTAAAAGGAAGAGTCAAGTATATTGATTGAGTCAGGAGAATGCTTACCTGTTACTACTATGGAATTCTGCTTCTAAGTTCCATCACTTTCCTGACTTCCACCACTGAGACTGTGAGTCAGAACATGTAATGAGGGGAACTGAATACTTGTTGGGTTCTAGGTTTTTTTTATACCCTGAGTATGGATTTATAGTAGCGTTCATTGCATATTAGGTCTTCTCCCCCCCACCCCCCTTGTTTTACGTCTATATTTGCCTCTGTTTTTCTTGAATTTAGAACTGTTAGTCTGGAGAAAATTGCAAGACTTTTTACATGTTTCAAGGTTACTGACAACATATGCTCCATTCATCTTAATATGTTCCCTTTCCAGCACTCTTCCCCTGAAAACCTTCCTCAGAGTTTGTGAAAAATAAGCATTTGCCCAGCAATCCAAATGTTACTTGTCTGAACTACTCAGTAACTTCACTTCCAGTCACATTTTTAAAGAGGTAGAAATCTGCCACTGCATTTCACAGGGAGCCAAAAAAACTTGTGCATAGGAGGCTTGTTCTAAAATTATGAGCTCTCTCTAGACACTAAAATTTCTCTTGTTTCTGGTTAGCTTAGATGAACCTTGGTTTCTGAGCTGCTCCTGCACATGAAAATTGGTATGCCTGTGTATTTACAGAAACCCACAGTTTTGATTAGCTGGTGGCTAAGTTTAATGATCATATTATGGATCCAGAGTTTTCATTCCATTCAGTTCTAGGGTATTTATCTTCAATTTGAAACATTAAAATATCTTTTGATAGGGACATAAACATAAAATTTGGCAGATATTTCCTCTTAGTCTCAACTGGAAAATAGATTGAACAACTAGCACTCTCCCAAATTGCATTACTATGTACTAAAATTCTCTCTGAGATAAGTTGATCTAATTAATTCAGGTAAAATTAACTCACATCCAGATAATATAATAGCATCATCAGGTCTGGGAATCTGAGTTATATAAGTTATATTTCTATTCTCTTTGTATTTGAAGACTGAAGATAATAACTCTGTTTTATCACTCCTGTGCAATAAAGCATTTTAACACTGCTCTTGAACAGGTCTCAATTACTGGAAAAGTTGCAATATGAGGGCATCGGGACCTCTTGTGAGAAAAAAGCTACTTAACAGTCTTTATGATTAGGAGTCATGAGGCAAAAAGATAATTTCCATTCTCTTTTACACAACCTTGAGGACATTGCAATTACTTACAGAACAATAACATTTCCCTGGGTTCTTCTGGAAAGCCTGGTGATACCATAATGGACGACGGCAAACAAACAGTAACAAATAAGCAAACAAAGATCTGTGTCATACAGTCTCTATTAAAAAGATAAAAGGAAGGGGTGGAAAGGAACCAGCATTAGAGGGATTGTTGTTTACCAAATGAAAAACATTGTTTTTTCTGAATCCCATTGTAGGAAATAAAGCACTAAGAAAAGTAAACTGAACTTGTCAGTGCTCAGCACAGGACTTATCTATAAACTCTAAGCCCTAGATATGATTCTTCCTGAGCTTTTGGAAAACTGGCACCTTTATTTTATGAATAATAACAAATTAAACAAAAGCAGATTTTTTCTTGAACTGTGCAGGAAAGTGTGCTGATATTCAGAGAGAAATCTGAAAGGTTAGGCACTGTCATATTAAACTCAGTAGATAGTACATGTTTTACTTGTGGGTATGCTGTGAAGCAACAAAAGAAATTATATATTATGAATTGGAATAGTGTTATCTCTGAAAAAGTACAGGCTAACTGACAAGATGCATCAGTGCCACTGCTTCAATTTTCAGTTCTCTTTATTTAGTATGCCTTTTCTCTGGAATATTAAATGCATCAGGTATTTTTTTAAATTCAGCTCTTGGATTCCTCTTATGCTAATAATAAGCTGGAAACATATTAGAAGAGTTAAATCAGTTCCCATCTCACCTCTGTTCCCCATTGCTTAGCTTTTTTGTTTACATGCCACCCATCTGAGGCTGATTGACTCTTGAGTTTCTGGCATGTTAGATAGATAGCATGGGTGATTTAATAGCACAACATGAAAATGAAAGCCTGAAGAGAGAACAGTGTTCATTTGGCTATTAGCTGAGGACAGTATTTATTCACCTTGTTTCTCTTGTGTATATTAATCTCATTCGAGTTGCAGTCCGGAGCTCCTGCTGTGGGAAGATACCATCAGCAGTCCCTGGAACACGCGATCTTGCGTTTAGAAAAACTTCTGACAACTGCGGCAGTGCTGTGACAGCTCCTTGCTGTCCATGAGCACCGGGGGCAGTTGCAGGCAAGCCCTGGAGGAACCGGAGCCAAGACCCAATGGCACTGTCCATGGAGGCTGTGCAGAGCAGATGGTGCCCATGAAGCCCTGACACTCACCACTCATAAGACTTCAGCTTTTGCTTTTCGGGAGCCTTTGGAATTATGCCTTGTATTGCCGCCATATTGTACACTGGTTTTGGAGTTCATACAACAATTGGTGCCTTAACAGCAGGATTCAGTATCTGTTTATCAGCTGTGCAGGGTTAGTTCCCACCCTGATCTAATTGTAATAAGTTGTTTATTATGCTAAAAATAAGATTCTTCATGTTGTTGTGTGTCCTCCAGTATCCTTAGGTTGATTGACTCAAAGATAAGACCTTCCTATCACTAAATATTATCCAAACTGTCTCATCACCTCTCTTTTTTGATGTGTTGAAGCACATAGTAGAATGAGTCTCTAGATTTATCATGGTTTACCAAACTCTTAGATTCTTGATTCTTGTCTTTTCTATTGATATCTTTTATTATTTTAGTATTTCATAACAACTCATAACACTTTTGAAATTTCACATCTTTCTCAGCGGCAGATAATTTTTCTTTGTTTTCAGATTGTGACAGTAGAAAGTACAAGATAATTTATATTTGGATCTTCTTGACTGCAGCTTTTCTCTTTGTTTTTTAAAACTTGAGTGTTGTTTATTTGTTTGTTTTGGGTTGGTTGGTTGGTTTTTTGTTTGTTTATTTTTTAACTGGGAGGTATTAAAAAATTTTATTGCTGTTCCATGCTGCATTTTGTTTGTTAATATGTTGACAGTAGGGAACTTGTGCATGGCTCTCTCCACTGTGAATCCTCATTCAAATAAATGGCATTTCTTGATGTAAATCAAAACAATCTCTAATTTGTTGGATTTTTTTCTTTTAATTTGCTGCCAACAAAATGCACAGGGTTTAGTCAGTTCTAATGCATTTTCCATATCCAACAAAAAGTGTTAATCTACTGACATTTGCCAACCATTAACTGCTTGCACAAAACAAGCTTTCTAGTAATCCTTGTACAGACTTACTATACAGTTGAAATTTCTTTTGTTCTGCTCATATATATATATCACAGAAATTCAGAGGGTTTGTAATACCTCAACCTAACTTAGAGAAGATCCAAGGCTTTATTTCTCTGATAAAGCAGCCTGAACTAGAATCTGCTTTTTTCGAACAATAAAAGATTTCTTTTATCCTGAATATATTCAATGGCAACTTTGACTTGTGCAAAGCTAAACAAAAAATTAAATTCTACCTACCTTGAAAACAAATTTACGATTTCCTGACTATAGTTAACTTTCTGGGAATTTTGTCACCACTTCAGTAGGGCCAGGTTTTATTTTTATGATAGATGTCACTGTTTTGACATTCAGTATTCCCTATTTCATCTTTTGAATTTAGCATGTCATGTTTTAAAAGTTCTTCAAAGTCCCTCAAAAGTTTAGTCAAAAAAGGCAAACAAGTATATCAAGTTACAAGTTACAAACAATGTCAATAACATCTGCAAAACTAAGTTTCTCCTCTGAATCTGTTTGCTCAAACTTTTAACTGCTTCAAACTCATCACTGCTACAATAACCTTATTAGCCTTTTATACAGAGTAAAGAAGTAAAGAGAGGGATAAGAAAAAGGGTTTCCATTATGCAATATAATCAAGAGCACCTGTGCTAGAATTCATTAACTCCATTGAGCAGGCAGCTGCATATTTTCAACATCCTGATGAGGCAGGGGGAAAAAAAGAGAGCAGTTGACATACTGTACAGATTGGAAAACACAACAAAACATCAAGTGCTTTTTTTTCTTACTCAGGCATTTGATTATCCTGTTCCCCTTTCAGAACTGCTGACTTCCATATACTTCTGTGCATATAATATGTTTGTATAGTTAATTTTACACGTATCTTCCTTATAAATACAAAATAATACTGGAATGATGTATGCCAAAAAGTACAGCTTACACTACTGGTTCTGCAAAGTTAAATACTTGAAGTATTGCTGAACACCTTTATTCCTAAATTTATCATTTAGGAGAAATTATTCTAATTAATAATCATCCTGACCATATTAGACAATTGATTTATTTATATACATTTATTTTATTTTATTTTATTTTATTTTATTTTATTTTATTTTAATAACTGTTTCTATTCATATTTTTCCTGTCCCAAATTTCTCTGTGCTGCATCCTGGATAGGTAAGTTTATAATACATGGACATTTTATTTGGACCTCTCCCATGGCTTGCAGCTGTGGAAGTCCATTTTCCTGATTCATACACCTATTGTAATTAAGGGTCATAAGGTGGATCTTAACTGCAGAGTCTGCTTTTGACCTCTACTAACAGAGACTAGAAAAGTTATTTCCAAGAGTTTATTGGATTCTTCTAGTGGAAATTCTGAAAACAGCTGATCATAGATGTCTCCTACAGGTAACATCTCTGATGTTGAGGGAAGACTGGAGGTAATCATGCTTCCTCAGGTTATCCTAAGGGATAGGCACGTGTGAAGAATATGAAGAATGGCCTCTGGAAGCTCTAGCACTGCAAAGTTCCCATGAACAAATTTCCTCAGGTTTAGTGAGAGAAAACAGAGGCATGTTGTTATGACTTAAGCTCCTGTGGGACTTACCACTAACATCCTTATAAACAAAAGGTATTAGCAAGCCTCCATGAAGCACTGAGTTTTGTCTCTTGCTGAGGTACCATTTTACAGGACATAAGCAGGAACCACTGGTAGTAGTTGGTCTCCATGTTTGTCTGTAGGTAGCATCATATTTTGTATTCTGATTTGGGGTCTCTTGTTTATAGCTTTTTGAGTTCTGTTCATAGAATTATATATACTTTACATATATACTACAATTCATCTATACAGAACACTGAATGTTGCACTAGAATTGGAAAATAAGTATATACACGCATTCAGAATTCCAAAGACCATATTCACATCTTTCATATATCAGAGTGTGCCAGAAATAACTCTGTTGAGTTCTATCAACTGATGTTGAATTTGTATAACTGAGAACAAAAGTAGGAATTGACCTCTTTTCTGTAGTCTCACATGTAAGATCATCTTTGCTAGTATAATACGCTGCCTTAAAAAGAAATGTAAAACAAAAAGAAGAATAATACTGAAAGATAGAATGGCTGAAAATTAGTCTCAAACATTGAAATATAACTGAACAATTTATTTCCTTAAAATTAGTC
Organism: Pseudopipra pipra; assembly: GCF_036250125.1. Classification (NCBI taxonomy): domain Eukaryota; kingdom Metazoa; phylum Chordata; class Aves; order Passeriformes; family Pipridae; genus Pseudopipra; species Pseudopipra pipra. Next base: position 16,516 of record NW_026990929.1, read on the forward strand.
TAAATATAATTCCTCTTCTCAAAATCATGTAACATTATTTTACTGTTCATTATCTCATTTGTTTATTACTATTTGATTGAGTAGTATTTTTCTCTCCTTTAAAAAGGCTTATTTCTCCTATACTAATTTTAAAGACAACCATATTATTAATGTGTCTTTATTAGCGTGTTTGAGGTCAAATACATTAAATAGGCTCCTTCCCAGGAAACCATTTACTATGTGAGTTGTCATACTAAGGCAAATACATCATTGAACAACAGAAACAGCACAGCTAGCAGAAAATTTGAAAAATACAGCAACATCCATGAAGTATTTGTTACATGACTATGACTAAACCTAAATAACTGATAAAGTTTCACATCTCAAGCAATTTGTTTCACACAAATCGTTATACAGACATACTGCCAAAAAGTGTCTTCATGCATTGTGGGTCACAAAAGGAGTTGAGAGGATGCCCAGGGCATATTAAAAAAAGCATATTCTAGGACCCCTGAAGGGATATGTACTGAGATGGTATATTTACTTAATATCAGATGGATCCAAATGAAGATACTGAGGATCCCAAAGCAATGAACCTGTATTAGTCTAGCGCTGTAGCTGAGGTCGCAGGCCATGGGTACTACTGTGAGGTTAATTAGCACGTGCAGGATTATATACTGTTTCCAGTGTCAGACCTAGCTCAGTCAGATCTAAGACAGAAATCTCACTGTATGGGCATAGTACTTCAGTTTTGATCACCTACTTTTGGTCCAGTTTTCAGTCGTTAGCTCTCTTGGTGGTGTTACATAACCAAAGCCCACTCTTCCTGAAGGAAACACATACCTCCTTGCTATCAAATAGACAGAATACATACAGGGTTCCTCAAGCTGTTTGATTCAGTCTGAGGACCTTTTTATTTTAGATTAATTTTCTACTCTTATATAAAAGCCTTAATCAATAGGCTATAGATACAGATATGCCCAGATTATGACTCTCCCGTTTTCTTGCTTGCCTGAAGATCTTGTCTATGTATGCATGGCTGTCATCAGGAATATAAGAAACTGTACTGGTCCACAATTTGGAAGTGATTTTTTACCAAGGTCCATCTTGTTTTGCTTATTTCTATATTTCAGTTAAATAATGATTGTTTATTAGTAACTTATAAGAAAGCCACATTTTGCAGAAGTTTGCCAAAAAGCTCTTGGATGCTCTGTGTTTCTGATTCTGGTAGATGACAGTAGAAGCTTTAATGCACAATTTTAATCTTGCTAGCAACCCAACTAGGTGACCCTGTGTTTCATAACTTGCCAAAATATTTGCAAAAAGAGATTGGTACACTATATATGACTTTCAATGAGTTATTTTTTTCAGATTTAAGAACAAACAGGGTATGCTGCCATGGCATAAGACAAATTATATTCCCCATCAATTAATATCTGATGAAAAACAAACAAACAAAGGACAGAAACAAATAAAGCCACGAGATTGCTCACAGAAATATGTATTGGGACCTCTGCTCTTCAAATTTAAACCAGTCAGAAACAGTTGACCATGAAGAGTAGCAGGAAGATCTCAAAGCATTAAATGAATTAGTGATAAAAGAACGGATAAAATCCAGTGTGAATTGACTGCATGTGGAGAAAATAGCTGAAATGGAATATATACATTTACATGTACATATACATGTATTGATACTCTGGAAAGGGATTTTGAATTCATGGATAGTTCTCTGAAAACGTCAATCAATATGTATTTGTAGTCAAAAGAGAAAATTGTATGTTGAAACTTACTAGGAAAGAAGTTGACAGAAAAAAAATGTTGCTCAGTAAATCTCTTGTATCCTGCTAATTAAAAACCCTGTGAAAGTTTATTAACTCCTAAAGTTATTTTTAAAAGGCCTAATTTGAATTATGAATAATACAGAAAAAAGCAACAAGATAGACAAAGGAGAAAATTATACTGAATTAGGGAAAACCACATATATTAAGTTTCTTGACATTGGAAAAGACATGAAGACAGATATAAGTGATATAGAGAAGGTGAAGAGAGAATAACTATTCAGTTTCCCTTAAGACTAAAACTGGCAGACACCTCATTAAATTACCTGTTATTTAATTTAAAATAAGCAAAAGAGAGGGTTTTTGTCCTCCATCACTCAGCTACACAATAGAACGGTGCTCTGTAATATGTGCAGAGTATATTGTGTAAAAAATATAAGTTTAAAAAAACCTACATAACTACCCAAACTCATGAAGCAACTGCTCCTTTGTTGTTTTCCAGGTTACATTCTTTCACAGTCTCATCCTTAGAAGTGTTCAACCTAGTTTTTGTCCAAAGGAGATTATAGTCTCCACTGAAATCTTCATTCTCTGTCACAGATCTGTCAAAGATTGTACACATTGCTTTGAAAAATCAATTTCATGCATAAATTTTAAAAACTTTCTATTGCAGAAAACAAATGCACAGTAGCCATCTCTTCAGGCTAACTTTTAATCTTACTTTTAACAGGTCTCTAAAGCCTTTAAGAAAGACTCATCTGCTGTTCCTTCACTCCAAAATGTCGTGAATGTTAATTGGTTTGTTGCTGGATATCAACCTGGTACCACTGAAGAGTCATATGTAGTCTTCATTCATTTGATACCAAATTATGCATAGAAACACTTGCCTTACATTAAAGAGATTAAGGTTGCAATGTCGATGATTTAAAAGTTGCCAAAATGAGTGTTCATTGCATTCACTGGTCCCACACATTATAATGAAGTCTTGATTACATGGTTTTCTATTACTTTTTCCACAGAACTCTGTTGTAAGGACTACAATATGATGTGAAGTTCTTTATGCTTGAAATGCGTAAAACAGTTAAAAACCCTAATGTATTGATGTCAGATGTCATCATGTGACATTTTCAGGATAAGTCACTAGATTTGCAGTCTTCAAGTTCCTGCTCTTCCCAGCCAAACACTCAGGAATTGAACTAAATGCTACTCTGGTGCCCAGTCTTATAGTCAGTAGTGTCTCCTTAGGGAAGTTTATTATGGAATTATATTTGTAGGGCAATCATCTATGAAAGGATGGATAGGCTCAATGAGAATGGAATTTGTACAGATTTCAGCTCCTAAATACTAAGAAGCAGTTGCTGAAGGCTGGTTTTCAAAATAGAAACACTGGAGTAAATGGTCATGAAATAGCAAAAGACACATCCCTGACACAGAGGTGACTCCAAGCTCAGTTTCACCTGCCAGTTGAAATGTCAATGTGGTAAGAATTATATTTTGAAATTTAAGACTGGAAAAACTGCTGGTTTTCCTAAACAAGTATGTATTTGTCATAAAAAATTTCAGCCCTAGAATACAAATCTTGGCAGCGTTGCATTAAGAAAAAAATTGGATGATTGTAGTAATTTTATGTAATAATATGTAAATGTATACAGCCAGTAATGACTAAAAAACAGGAAGGTAAACAGTTTACTCATTTACTTGACAGATTCCAACATACAACAGTTAGACAAGAGCATAATATTTTGAAATATACTTACTGTTCTTTATACGGAAGTTAGTAGGAAATCCATGTGACTAAAATAATGAGGAGACATTGATTTGTTTTATATTATCATGTTAGTTATGTCGGAGTACTGATTATTATAAAATAACATTTTATTTCACATGAACACAAATATTTTCTGGTGGTTATGTTATGCTGATTATTTTTTTGGGCAGTGGAGGAAGTATATTTTTTAAATGGTAAATAGAGATACTAATTCCAGATCTTTCCTGTTGTTCTTAAAGAAGATCTTAAGGAACATAGGTTTTTTAAATCACTGTTATGAAAAGGAATACAACTGGATAGAATGGGCTAAAATATTTACCTGTGATAGTTTGCAATGCTCTGCAGACATATTTTTGCCTGCCATGCCATATGAATAAGTAAAATAGGATTAAATGTTTGTGTTTTCATGCCAATCTACAAGCATCCAAGGAATTTCTCTTCTTGAGAAAGCGATATATACCATATATAGTAAGAAATTCTTCAGTTTCTTGGAAAATGCCTTCAAGTGGAGGAATGGATGGTTTATAACCATGAACGATTTTTTTTGCCCCACACAAATGTTGTAACTTCATTTTATTGCAAATGCTAGCAAAGTTCTCCCTGCTGATAACAGTGTTCATCCAAGCTCTGTGAAAGTTGTTTACAGCATCATAACTAAAAGTAAAATGATAAAGGAGCAAATAATTATGTAGCTGCCAATACTTGGAAGATAAGCAAGAATAAGAAGAGCTCTGACTGAAGATTTTTAAATTTATTTTTATTTTTGATGGATTTAATTGCTTTTGTTTTCCTGACAAATATTAAATTCATTTTGCAGAAGTGGAGGCTCTCCAACTGGTTTTTGTATTCCTGTCTGAGAACAGTGACTGGTGCTCTGGCTCTGTACTGACTCATGAATGGTGGTAAGTGCCCTGCAGGGAGACTACAGCAATGTCAGCAGAGGAACTGGCAGTGCAGAGGCAAGAGGAAGCATTGTGGCAGGATAAGCTGCCCCGGAGGAAAACCTGATTGTAAAAGTATGTCATTTAGATGTTCACATACCCAGGAGCCGGGCCGCTGAAGAACCACAGAAACAATCACAAAGTGGTTCAAGCTGCTAAGATTGAACTGGCTCAGGTGAATCTAGACTGACAATATAAGGGTGAATTAATTATAGCTCGGTGGGCCCATGGCACCTCAGGCTATCAAGGAAGATATGCAATGTATAGGTGGGCTCAGGATCTAGAGGTGGACTTGACATGGACACCACGACGTTATCTGTGAATGTGAAATGTGCTGCAATCAAATAAGCCAAGCAGTTAAAGCCTTTCTGGTATGGAAAATGGCTGAAATATAAAGATGGGGAGGTCTGACTGATTATATTACACTCCCAAAAAACGGCCAAGGCAAGTGCCATATGTTAACAGCACTGGAAGCAACCACCAGATGGTAGGAAACATCCTGTGCCCCATGCTTCTGCCTAGAACACTATCCTGGGCCTTGAAAAACAGGACTTACGGTGCCATGACATCCCAGAAAGAATGGAGTCAGACAGTGGAACTCATTTCTGAAATAACCTCAAAGACACCTTGTGGGAACAAGCTGAGTTACTTTGCACCTACATTGAGTTAATCCAAATCAAAAGGGAGGATAGACCTTGGCTAAGCACTTTGAGAGAGAGAATGTTATTTCTCAAAGTGGGAAACCACTTTAAACAGCCTGCAGGATAAGCAGCCACCGCATGATGCGAGTGTGAATGTGTGGGATCAGGGCACTGGTTTGGGACGATCCTGGGAATTCCAGTTGACTAAAAGAAAAACACTGGGTGCTGTTTATGAGAGAATATGAATAAAAGGAGAACACCGAAAAGTGTCAGTGGACAAGTCCCAAAATCGAACTCTGTGTGTGCAGCCTCATTTTCTCCTTCAGTACCCATAACACCTGGGCCAAAAAGGATGGCATTGAGTGGATTTATCATATCCCCTACCATGCACCAACCTTCAGGAAAATTGAACAACACATTGGACAATTAAAGACAACACTGAGATGTTGGGACATTCAAATGTTGGGATACACATTTAACAAAAGCTCCTTGGCTAGCTAACACTAGGAGATCTGACAGTCAAGCTGACCTTGCCTAATAAAACTCTTATGTAATATAGAGGGGGATAAAGTTTTTGTGGTGCACATAAAAATATACTGGGGAAGGCAGCCTGGGTTATTCCTGCCCCAGACAAAGGTAATCCTTATCCACGGGATTGCTTTTGCTCACTGGACACACTTGATGGGTAATGTGGGAAAGATGAAGAAGTCCAATGTGTAACTCAAGGAGGTTTGATTTTAGGTGAGAATAGCCAATAATTTGAATTGTATGGTGTTAATTACTACATGATACTGTACATCATCACTACTATGGTTGTTATATGCCATGTGAACAATATTACAGTAAGAATCACACTAATTAACGAAGAATGAATTTCAATGGAATCAGAACTGGCTTCAGCATGAAACCCTACACATTACCTCTCTTGTCCAGAAGGATCAAGATACAGCCCAAAGTCATGACTAGCTCAACAGACATTTTAGTGGATGGCCCATAGACTGTGGGAGTGATATACGTGAGTATATATCAAAAGACAGGAAGGGTGATAGTGACTAATTGGGATTTATTGGAAAGTACGGGACTGGGGCATGATGTACATGGTATAAAGTAAGGGGTGGATATTGTCCCAGTTTTGGAAGGGATAGAGTTAATTTTGTTCCTTCTAGCTGGTTCCTTCTAGTACTGTGTTTTGGATTTAGTATGAGGATAATTATGAGACTACACTGATGTTTTTGTTGTTACTAAGTGGTGTTTACACTAAGTCAAGGAGTTTTTAGCTTCTCATGCTGTCAGGTCAGCAAGAAGTATGGGATTACACAAGAAGTCAGGAAGGGATACAGCCAAAGAGATATTTTATACCATATGACATCATGTTCAGCATATAAACTAGGAGTAAAGTGGCTTGGGGGCTGCCTCTCAGGAATAGGCTGAGCATGGCCTGTATCAGGAACAGTGTGGCCAACAGGACCAGGGAAGTGATTCCTCCCCTGTACTCAGCACTGGTGAGGCCACACCTCGGTACTGTGTCCAGTTCTGGGCCACTCAGTTCAGGAAGGATATTGAGGTGCTGGAGCAGGTCCAGAGAAGGGCAACGAGGCTGGTGAAGGGACTTGAGCACAAGTCCTATGAGGAGAGGCTGAGGGAGCTGGGGCTGTTTAGCCTGGAGAAGAGGAGGATCAGGGGAGACCTCATCACTCTCTACAGCTCCCTGAAAGGAGGTTGGAGCCAGGTGGGGGTTGGTCTCTTCTCCCAGGCAACAATGAATAAGACAAGAGGGTATGGTCTTAAGGTCTGCCAGGGGAGGTTTAGGTTAGATATCAGGAAGAAATTCTTTACAGAAAGGGTAATCAGACATTGGAATGGGCTGCCCAGGGAGGTTTTTAAGCTGAGACTGGATGTGGCACTAAGTGTCATTGTCTAGTAACCACAGTGGTAGTGGATCAAGAGTTGGACTTGATGATCTCAGAAGTCCCTTCCAACTTGGCTGATTCTATGATTCTGTGATTCTATGATCATTTAGTTGATGGTGAGCAGTTGTTTTTCATTAGCAACATTTGTTTTTCATGAGTTTTAACTTTCTCTCCCTTTGTTATACTTTTCATTACAAATTGTTGTTGTTGTCATAGTTGTTATTATTATTATTATTATTTTTAAATTATCAGACTTTTCTTTCCTCAACCCACAAGTTTTCTTTTTAAGCTTTCTGCTTCTCGCTACCATCCTGTTGTGTGGGAGTGAGTGAGCAGCTGTATGGTGCTTAGTTACTGGCTAGGGTTAACCTGTGACAGTGTTAAACAGGGTTAGATGCACTCTAATATTTGGCTTACACCTTTATTAGAAATACTATCTGTCTCCAAACACCCTTAGTGACAATATACTCCCTTCCCTCAATCTTTCAGATGAGAAAAGAAAAAAAGCTTATCCACAAATATTTTTCATATGTAATCCTTTTTAAGGGGTCCTCCATTTCTTTACAGGGGTATGTGGGCTGCATTACAAAGCTTTCCCACTGTGCACATCTTCATTTGAAAAAGCTTTATTTGTCAGATTTTACTACATCATTAAATGTCTGTAAATACAAGTACTAAGGGCCATTTGTCTGAACTAAGGAGTTCTAATGTTAGCAATGTGATGAAGAGAGACAAAGTGCCATCTAGTGAAAGTAATAATTTAACATAAAGAAAAGGTTAAGATCTTACTGAAGATTAGTTTGACAGTGTTAATTTCCAGATGTGGGTGAATATAGCTGGTGTTTTATTAAGATAATATCACAATGTATGCAGCAAGGCAATTATTACAATTATTCAAATCTATGAATACTCCATGAATTTTTGCAGGTTTTTTTAAGGGAAAAAAACTCCATATTTAATCCTGTTTATGTGTTAAAAGTGAATCATGGTTAAGTTGTGCTGAAAGTGCTGTGGTTATCCTGTAAGATATTTCCCTTCTGAGACACCAACACTTCAGTACAACACAGAGCCTGTGTGGCATCAGTACAACGTGAGTACTATGCAGGACTGAACTGTTGAAGTCAATTAGCAATCAACATGCTTTCCAGAAGAACAAGGTAAATTACATTGGGAACTTCTACCTCTCTCTACCATCTGGTTTGAATGTATTCTTCTACACAAATTGCATAGTGCAGTTTCTCTGAAGTCATTAATGATCTGAATCATTGCATTTGACGTATTTCCCCATGGTAAATAAAAGAAACTTTTTTAAGAAATAGAAAAGATATACTGAGTCACTGTGAAGAAATTTGAGCTAACTAAATCTCAGAGTAAAGGTAATCCGAGACATTATACCACTAGGCAAATCAAAGATTACCCTTTGATTTTCAAACACTGAAGAATGACAAAAGTTTGCCTTAGATTACAGATATACAGTACACAAAGTATATTTAATCCAAGAATTTATATAACCATCAATATGCATGCTTTTATGGGAATATTGTTTTCAGAGGGAAACCAAAGAAAAATGTTAAGTTTGCGTCCTTCTGTCATTCATCCTAAATTCCTGATTGTTTTACAGTATTTAATTACTCTGTATCACTGTGCCTTCTAATCGTAGTGCTTCTCTGTAGTCCTTCAACTATTAAAAAAAAGGCAAAACACTTCAGCATCCCAGTCTGAGTGTTGTGAATATCTCTTCATTGGGGTAAATGAAACAGGCTGGGGAAATATGATCATGGTTTTGTTATTGTATCCTATTCAATGTTAAGCATATTACTAACAGTTCAAAGTTCAACCTTCCTCAAACTGCTTATAACCAGAATAGTTGATGCACCTATGTTTATAAATACACATTCCTAGTACATATATGAAATTACCAGCAGCAGAGTTAATGTGGCAAAAATTGCCTGCATGTAAAATCATTTGCAAATCTTCCTGCCTGTCACCTTCATCCAAATTTCAGAATTGAACCTGACCCCCTGAGTCAATACTACTAGTATTTCTCATCTCTGAAAATACATTTGATAACTTGATATCCTGAGAGAAGGAATCTGAAAAAAAAGTTCCTTTTTCCTTGTGTATGTGAAAGATTAAATCAAAGACTTTGAAGTGATCTCAATTACACAACGTTGGCACCTCTTGCTTAATTTCCCTGGACCTTTACTATTTAATTTGTATCAAATACATTGCTGCATTATTTAGATTATCATGCCTTTCTTTTAACTGGCTTGTTGTTTTACCAGTGTTACTTCCCATTCTCATGATAAACTTACTTTACCTAATTAAAAGTTACTTTATTGTTAATTTGGTATCCCTTTATCTGCAAGTCTCCTGCTAAATCTGAAAGGGTTCATAAATACTATGTAAATCTACATCATAATCAACTACTGTGCCTTTAATGTCTTGACAAAAAGAAAGCCCCTTTCTATAAATTTATTTAGGATTCATAGCGCTGGGATCTGAAAGGATTTGAAAAGCAGAGTAGGTACTGTAAGCAAAGAGTTGCTAAAACCACAGCAGGAAGGATTTGGAATGGTTCTGTGAATGGGAATAGTAGATAGGAAAATTAAAGCTGACCACTAAAAAAAAAAAAATGATACAGAGACAATGGGGTGAAACAATCCCATTTCCACTGTTCCTAGGATGTATCCTGTTAATGCATCCCAGGACACTTGTGTCCCCCGGCAGGTTGGAGCAATAATAAAGGAACAGTGCCAAGCCTGATAGTTCATATATTAGTTTATTCTACCTGCCAGCTAAGCACAAAAAAGAAACAGAACCTGACACTTTGGGGTTAGCTGATTTATTTAAATTCTTCTCTACTTCTATCTTTGTATTATTTTATTTTTAGTTCCCTCTTAGCATTACTTTTGAATAAGAAGTTCCAAGTATGCTTAATCATTGAGAAGTGCCTGACAGTTTCTATAAAAGCAGTAACATTTTCTTTTATTGTAGCTTATGTTGCAGAAAGAGTAGACTTAGAAGCAATAAATACTGAAGCTCAAGGAGAAGACTGAGGATTAATTTCTTTGAATGATTTCTACATACGCTATAGTGTTTTGGTACATAACACTAATCTCTCAATGTTTTATACAATACAGCTGGCAGTAAATCTTCTTACTTGTTGTAGCATATATTGCTAATTAAATCGTTCTATCCTGCCCAAATTTCCTTTTAGGTGTTTGCCTATGTTTCCTAATTTTCTGCTTACACATTGAATCAGTGATTTATCCCATATTTCCCCTTTCTGATGCAAATAAAAGTAAGCAGAGCCAGGAAAAAACAAAGCAAAACAAAACAATAATAGTTGAATATTGTCTGCTATGGAAAAACAGTGGGGAAAGAAGAGCATATCATCAATAGAGACATCAAGCCTCAAACTCAGACCTGAGCTCTACTCCAGCATATCATATAACTTTATGTCAGGAAAGTCTCAGTGTCCTGTATACTATATATACTGTCTCTGTTTGCCTTGTAGGATAAGGATCTAATATCTAGTTATTGCAAATAAGAATACTCACATCTTTCATATAGAAACTTAAAATCCTAAGTTATTGAAATGGTAGAACACCTAGAATTTAGTGTGGTAAATTTGCTCTTCTTGAGTAATCTTCAGTTCTGTGAGTATACTTTAGAATGTCAGTAAAATTGGCTGGATTTAAAACCTTGTCAGATACAAATTTAGGACAACTTAACTATGGCACATAATTTCTCTGCAAAGTTATTGAAAAAAACACCACTCCACAAAAAATCTAATAGGTAAAAATCTGAAATAATACACTGGAAGGGGTTTTAAAATTCTTTAGAGAAATATATGTGCATAATCTATATTCAGTAAGACACATGTCCATATATTTTTACATGCATTTTCTTTATAATAAAAAAGTCAATGTATTCCCAATATTTATACACTTGATCTGAAAATGTAAGTCTTTTGTAAGCAGAAAAATGGTCAAAATACTAGTTGATGGTTTGAAAACACAAGTCTATGTGTGTTTTCTTCACTAATACTTTACAAAATTGTTCCTGTGGATTTGTTTCATAATGTTTTCTTTAAATTATTGGACAGAGAAATCCATTAATAAAAACAGTTACACTTTAAAAAAAAAATCTTTACCTTTTCTGCTGAGAAATCACTTGGTAAGTTATGTCAGGTCATATCAGCAGCATTGGACTGCCCATATAGTGCAATGTGACTGATGCAGGCTGACAAGACATGCAACCCAGTGATATGTTAATCGGGTGGGGAATGGGGTGGGGGCATGAAAGATGGAAATGAATTTGTCTCAGAAGACAAGATGTGAATGTACATAAGCAGAATCACAACTGGCATCAGTGGTTGTCTTCCTGCAATTTCAAAAGGGATCTGAGAACTGCCTGTCCTTACATTTATAAAGCTAGATCTTTCGTTATAACCTGGAGTTGTACAGAGGAGGTACTGAAACAAGTCGCCCTGAATTGTCTCACTGTAGAGAGCCCCACACAAATCTTATCATGTCCTGCTTCAAAACTCATTTGAAAGTGCTTCAATAAGACTCCAGTCAGTACTTAGACCTTGCAGAGGTTCTCTGCAGAAACTTGCATATTGTACAGTCATGGTTGTACATTTTTCAGTATCTCAGTTAAAAACACATTTTTTAATGAACAAACATGCTTTAACATTAGCACTCAGAAAAGCATAAATTAACATGCGAAACACTTTACTCAAGTTCAAAGAAAAGCTCTTAACCTTCAAAGGCATTTCATCATTTGCAGAAAGCTAGTTTCATAATATTGCTTATGGTCTAGTGAGTATCAATGATTCAGAGACACAGAGTTGTGTTGAACATGAAGCCTACACGCAAGAAGCAGCCATAATTCTATTTTCTTGGCAAATGAGCATTAAGTCTACTTAGTGCAATTTCAGTAATTCAAGATGAAGTGAAGACAAGGGGGCATGCAGCTAATGAGGAGTGTTGGTCTGTCAGTATAACAATTCTCTTGTCAGTTATTCTGGGCACGACTACTTAAGTTGCTAAGAATAACTCAACATGGTATTTAATATGCTGTCATAGTGTGTGAAACAGCAGTCATGCTATTTAGGCACCAAGTTAAAAAAACAAAACTACATCTGAGTTTTATGTAAGCCAAAACAATCCAAGGAATAGCTTCATAAGAGCTGCATCTACTCAGTTTTTATGTCAGTCAAAGCTTTTAACAAAAATTTGCTTTTATGGAATAAATGTTCCTGAGGAATATTGGGGTACTTTACAAAACTTAGCAAAGCTCGTCAGCCTTCTGACTCCAGAGAGACAGGTTTGCCCACAGAAATGAAACATCTGAGTTTGTTGTAAAAATTGCTGAAAACCTATACAGTAATATCTAAACCGCCTATACAGTAATATCTACAATTGTTTCTATTTACATAAAATAAGAAAACAAAGGCATTATAATAAAACCATGGCAGGACTGGAACCTCAAGCACAGAACAAGCAAAAAAAGCATGTCTTTTAACATTTTGGGGGAAAATTACCTCCACCCACAGACTCGGTAACAAAATTAAGCTAGAACTCCCTTCTTCATATTGCCTGCTTTAACCACTAAAAGTTCTCCATATCAGATAAATTTTGATGTCAACATCCTATGCAGTTGCAGTACCTACTTAAACACTGGAAGGTGATCTGAAAACACCACAGCAGACACAGCTTAAATTTCCCTTGGCATTAAAGTGTTAAAGACTCTTAGATAGTTCTGAAAATATTTGACAAGGTGATGGCTTGGATCCTAACATCTTCCCCTTATTTCTAGCTAATTATAAGAATGTTTAGAAAACATTAGTCATAGTAGCTTGGAATTCACAGGAGTACTAAAATTAATTAGAACAAAAATGTACAAGTAAAGAAACTCTCACAGTCTTGACCTGAGATATTCTGCAGATTTGTAATGAAGACTGTAGCTACCAAAAGGATTATAAACTGTTACATGATAATCCATACTTGAAATCTGCTCAATTACAGTTCAACAAATGATTTATAATGCATCATTTCAGTGATGCTTTTCTGATTTTCATTATGAGTTTGATTTTCTATAAGTTTTTTTTATTGGGACATTAGCAAACATGGTAACATGAAAAAAGGGATTGTTGAACACCCAAATTCGTCTCTCTCTTTTGTTGCAAATTTTGAGTGATTGAATCCAAATTTTATAAATTCTCCTTAAACTATCTTTGCCCATAGCATGCATAGTGATTTCTTTAACAGGAAAAATACATACCTTTTCTACAAGGCAAGGGATCCTAGCTACTCTAGCATTAGCAGGCATCATTAGGACATTGCTAGGTACAGCTGAACAAGCTTTGCCTCTGTTATGTCATCTATATTCAAGCCACTAATAATAAAATTGTAAGCTGTTATGTAGTTGTCATATCACGAGGAAGTCTTATTCTGATTTAATTAAATTTCTCTAGCAACAGATAAAGACAGAGAATGAAAATAATTAAGCCTATATAGGTTATTCCGTTCATTATTTAAGGAGAAAAATCTCTAACGTTTTATTCTTCACAGGGTTTTTTCAGGAGACTCTTTTCTCAGGTTCTTGCCATTTATTAATGTGTTGATTCATTTTAGCAGGACTGATATCTCTAGTGGGTCATAATTCATTTCTTTTGAATCCCCAACATGCAGAAGCTGTTTCAGAGGATTCTTACCAAATAGTTACAGATGACCTATCATCTGAAATCAGTGTGATGTGTTTAAAGTTGAAGACAGCTGCAATGCACAAATTTGGATTAAATGGCTTGGCCACTGCCCAGACGAATATGCCTCTGGAAGATTCACACCCAGAAGTGCTATGAATGCCCTGCTCAAGAGTACTCAAGGCCAGATCAAAGATCTCGCAAGTTCAGTACCCTGTTTTAAGGCAGATGCAGAAAAAAGGGAGACAAGAAGACCGATAAGCCCTCTTATACTGCATAGAGCCTTAAACACTTTCACATGGCATTCAGAGCAGTACGAGATTCTTAAATCAGTCCTGTACATATTAGCTTCCTAGTGCCAGCTCACTGGGAAATGTTGAATCTTAAATCCTGGCTTTATTCAGCTATAGAAGAAATTGAATTACCCCCTCTGAGGATTCACTTCCTCCACCCATTGAAATGAGAAAGCAAATTCAGTCCCCAAACACTAATGAAGGTAGTGGCTCAGCCATTCCCTTTTTATTTAAAAGTTTATTGTTAGACTACAGTAATGAAGTTGGAAAGCAGGTTTATTTTTTTCTCTCCACACATTGGAATTTACAGTAATTTTCCTCACTTCCATGTCTAGTTACCTGAAAAAACAGTCTATTCTTTGCTTGTTTATTGTCATATAGGAAATAAGTTGTTACACTGTAGCAAAGCTACAGGGAGAGATGGAGAGTTAATTGTAAAACCAAGTCAATTTCTCTCACATGCTTACTATCATACCCGCATACTCATGAGAACTACAGAATGTGTATTCAGATGATGTCTGTCCTCCAGCCAAAAGACATTCCTCCAGGAGACTTGACCATGATTTTAGGTGATGGACTGGGTGACAGAGGACACCAGCTATTCAGTCTTGGTTACAGGTCCTTTCAGATGTTAATAACATGATGAATTTGGATGTGGTTTACACCACTTGAAGTTTACAGAGATTTTAGTCTGCCATCCCACATGAGTGAGTCATTAAGAATTAGGCATTGTCCTGTCTGCTGCTCTGAGTCTCCTAAGAACATGAACAGAGTCATCAGTACACAAAAATGCTACAGCTCTTCATCTGCCTTTGGTCTGTCATTCCCACACACAGTAAGTCCTGGCTGTTTCCTTTCACCTTAATGTTCCAGCTACTATTTCCTACAGTTGCAGGAATATACAGAAGAAAGGCAGGCAGGCCTGGGTATGAAAGGCAAGAGACACCTTTCATCTGTCCTGTAGATGAATTGTTTGAAAAAAAAATGAAAGAAAAAAGAAATTAGTAACAAGTGACCACATCCACAGACTAGCAATTAGTGCAGTTCACTTTCCTGCATTTTTCTCTCAGAACTGCTGTAGTTTAAATTCAGGATAGAATAGTGGACCAGTTACTTGCACTTATTCAACACTGTGCACAAAATGGATATGATTGACATTAATTTGTTGGTTTGGAAAAGCGGGTAATATGTGAATTGCCATTGCAAGATACCTGTTCCAGGACCAAATGAAGAAGGTTCAGCATTATATAAATTGACGAAGGCCTACACTGACTTGTGTGTCAGCTGTACAGTTTGCACAGTCTGATTTCATTTCACTTTTGATATCAGTTCCCCTTCCAGATTAATACTATAATAGCCAGGAAGTTATCTGGCCTCCTGCGATGTGCCTCTTTGCTATATCATCCCAGGTCATTGCTTCTATTTCATTTGTCGTCTTCCTTGGGAACAGAGATTATTAACATATTTCTATTAAATATGTGAAAAGGAATATATTTTCACGTCATAACCTTTATGTAGATGAAAATGAGCATTCCTCATTCCTTTGCCAAGCAAACACTTGTTCAGCTGAATGTTTCTTATTGTGCCAAGAAAATACTTGGTTACTTCATAGTATTAAAAACTATGTGGTTTAGGTCATTCTGATTAACACAGAAGTGTGTGGTCATAGTTGCTTCCTCTCTGTCTACCAGAACAGTTTCTAAATCGAAAGTTTTAACACTATACTCAACAACACTAAAAGCAGATTTGTTAAAAAAATATAGCCTGTGAGATGTCATAGCACTGAAGACAAAAGATGAGCTTAGAGTAATAATGACATTTTGTAGTTATGCGGAGTTTTTCATATTGAATGGTACCATAATGTTTTATAAACTAATACGTGAAAGTAGGCATTCTCAGCTAAAAGAGGGAGTGTAACTGAAGGAGCAGGCATACATTTTGGCAAAAGTATTGCTCTTCTGAGAAGTTCAGATGAGTCTTTTAATTTACCTGTCTTTTGAAGCAGGAACTGTAGAGCAATACTTGTAATTTTTTTCTGTTTACAAATAATTCATTCAATAAAGATTGTTTTATGAATATATGTTTTCCAAAATATTTACAAAGTATGCTTTTTCACTACAATTTGGTGGAATATTTAATGTGAGCTGTACCAATACAATATCTTGCAAAAATTAATCTTACTGTGTACCTCCATAATTAACTAGCGTAACTCCCATTTGCATAAACTATTTAAACCTCTTAAACCATAGAATTATGAATATAGAATGTTGTGGTTTAAGCCCAGGTGGAAACTAAGCACCACACAGCCGCTTGCTCAACCCCTGTCCTGCCCCATTCATCCTGGTGGAATTGGGAAGAGAATCAAAGCAGACCTTGTAAGTTGATATAACAACAGTTTAATAATCAAAAATAAAGTAAAAATACTGTAATAATGGTAAGTGATAATAATAAGGGGAAAAACAAGCGATGCACAATACAATTGCTAACCACCTGCTGATCGATACCAGGCCTGCCTTCCAGAACCCTTGTTCAAAAATTTTGGAACAAATATCTTAATTTTCTCAGTGTGGGAATATTCAGTTTTTCAAGTTAATTTTAAAAATGTACAATTGCTTTGTCTTCATTTGGAAGCAATTTTAAGGTGTAATGGGTTGAAATAGAAATATCTGGCTGAATTTCTCTCCTACATTTTCTGCTACAAATAAACTTTTATTTAGGTAATTACTGCTAATGTAACATGGATGCAATAAACTAGCCAAACTTTTCATTTACACTATTTTGCACAAAAAGAACTGTAACAAAGCACGTTTAGAGTAATATTCTACATCTATGCATTCCTCCCACTTTTCCAAGAAGCTAGTAAGTCAGGGGTTAGATTATGTGTCTCCCTATGTTTCCTCTTAATAATATACTTTGGGCCTATTTTCTCATGAAGTCACTCTCTCAGTTGGATCCAGAGTCAAAACTTTACCTTCAAGCCATCCTGTCCAGCAGCCTAAATGAAGGCTAAACTCTCAGTCTGGGATCTCCCTCTATTTCCCTTTGCCAGCAATATGGCAAAGAGATAATCTCAATTTGAACAAATGGCTGCACTGAAGTGTATTCGCCTCCAAAGTGGTGAAACAAATGTAACTCAGGCACCATGTGCAGACTGTTAAAACTTCATTAGAATTCTTCTCAGCTATGCTAGTCCAGCATTTCAGCTACTAATCCAGGTTAACAGCTCTCCATTTTTTGAGAGAGGCAATAAACAAGAAGATGGCATTTTAAAGGCATCATTGGAGGAAAGCATTAGGCAGTGCATGGCTTAAATTAAGTTTTGTCCTATACAAACTTGCCTTAATAAACTTTCAACTTGTCAAGATATCAGTTGAAACACTTTTAAGATCCAGCACTTCAGTGCAACTAATATTCTTGACATTTGAAATATTATGTGAGGAGCTTCAGGTGTAAAGTGCATTGTAGACAAAAGACTTTCTTGCCTCAAAAAGAAACTCATAAAATGGTTGAATTGTCAGGAAAGTGACAGCCAGTAAGGGACAAGAATGCAAATGGATTTAGAGCTGTGGTAGTTCCTGAAGGACAAAGGCATTAAGTTAAGTGACAGTCGGGACACATCTCTGGATTTATAATCTCCTCTCCACTCTCATCCTTGATTGCACCCTGCAGATCACAAGGCTAGCCTAAAGCACAAGGCTTGAGCCAAGTTTAAAACTGAGCCAAGAGAGGATAATGCATGTTATTGAGTTATATCTGAGCTGGATTGTCAAAGGGTTCAGTTCAGGAAAAGTTGATTGAGGGTTATTCCTTTATACCATATTAGTGCTTCACCAAGAAAAAAATAGCATGTCAAGATACTAAATTCTCACCTATACTGGCATGCAAAGTAAAAATCAGTGATGCACTGAGTAGTCATAAATGCTAGGAAATAACATTTCCCACAAAAATAAGAAACTCCTTACCACCTAATCCAAAAGACATGAATAAAGATTTTGGTGCATTTTTTTTGTTTCTTGATTTTCTTGGTTTTGTTTTTTTTGCATTAGCTATTTTGATTCCTGGGTACCAAAGATGAGAAAGAGCTACCTAAACGCCTTTGTAGTATCGCATAGGCATCCATTGATTCAACCCTTTCTAATCATTAGTCCCCTCATAATATATTTGAAATTTCCCCCAAACTATTTCTAAGAACATTTGCTACTCTCAAATTATGTTAATAGTTAATATAGCTGCCTTGCATCACATTTCCTATCAGCTTATTTTTTTCACAGTAAACCACATTGGAAGATCCTCACAGTTCTCACATCCTAGGTTCCATTGTTAGCCAGCAGACCCAAAGTTGGATCTCTTCAGGAGTCAATTTTTCCGTTTTACCTGGTGCTAGCACTTGTTGCTACAGCACCTGTGGGAGAAAAAAAAATAAAAATCACTGTAAGCCCCTACTCTAAATCGGTGCTTATCGTGTACCATATATTACACTACTGACTTTTCTATGCAAATATAAATATCAGTTTAATACTCTGACAGGTTTATTTTTTTCTGGATCTGATCTACTCAGGCTACCAGGTTTGTGTCTGGGGGACTGACAGCTGGCAATGCAGTGATGGCTGCCAGAAACTCCCCTAGGTGGTCATACTCAACATCACAAGTTTCAGGATCAACATTTCTAAAAGCCAGTAATAATTACAGGAGCACCCATTTTCCAAAATAGGATATGAAATACAAACCATGTCTTAAAAGCACAGAGAAGTTATAATCCTGCTATCCAAAACACAAGCCATAAGTTCTGTTATACCTCTTCAAACCCTTTTCACACCTCAAATCCTAGTCTTGGCTGAATTAGTAGTGCTCCTACTTTTGCCAGAGACGTTAAAAGCCATTCTGACCCCACTTTATCAAACGTCTTCTGATCATGCGATCATACTGACCATAAGGTCATGCAGCAACATTACCTTGTCAATCTGCCCAGACTACCAGCCCTGGTCCAAAGGCAATCAAACACAGGTCTATCTGCATATTAGTGGAAAATGCTGGTACAGCAAATTAGACCTCATCCAAGCCCCAGATCACATTCAAAATATCTCAGTGAGAGAACACCAGACATAGTTCTTGACTGCACAGTCTTTTCTGATTCTTCTTGAAACTTCATCCTGTCCCCAGCACTTCAGAGAAAGGGACACATTAGTTCAACATTCAAATGTTAAACTAATGTGTCCATTTTCCCCCACAAAAGAGGGAAAAAAGCATTCCCAATTGAAATATTCCAATTCTAAACATACATTTTTTCAATGAAGTACCTAAAAGAAAGGTTACTGTATATAATACTGTTCCAGTGGACAGCAATCTTCTCATCACAACAGCATCACTTTACAGTTGCAATGGTAGAGTGGTGTGACCAAGGGGTGCTGGAGAACTTTCAGCTTTTGAAGATCACACAAGTACCTGTTAGATCTCTCTACAGAAACCCGTTCATTTCCTCCTCAGAGGGAAGGCAGGAAGACTCTGCCACAAATCATTTTATTAAAGTCAAGCAGTGAAAAATACCTATTTTGACTCAGGCACATAATAGTGAATTCAAATATAATTGAGCTTCATAGGTAGAGAACAACCGTGTATTTTCCTCTATTTTGCAATAACATACTTCCTCCCCTCTCAACTAACTTTGAAGATTTTTTGATAAGTCAAAAAAATAAATCTGGTACCTTGAAAGTAAGACCACCTGTGAAGTGGAATACTAAAAAGGGGGAACAAACAATAACACAACCAAAACCCCAGGACAACCTCAAACCGAAAGCCCCAAAATGAGTTTAAATGGCACCTCAGAATCCTATGCAGGGTGGCAGAGGTGGGGGAAAGCAGGTGGGGTTCCTCAGGGCTGCAAGGCAATCAGTGCTCTCAGGGCCCGGACACATCTGGAGGGCGTAATGCATAAGGTGAGGTTTGTCTTGAGGACTATAAAAGTCTGAGGAAGTTGGAGCAGTTTGGGCTTTGTATATAGCTGTTAGATAAGGTAGGATTTTTTTGGTTTTTTAGCAAAGATAAATGTTAGTTAAATATTTTACTGAAAATTAGGGCTGTTTTAACAAGAGTATTAAGTTCTTTCTGCCACTTTGACTGCTTTTCTGTTCTTTGTTAGGGATTTTAATTGTCTTGGAAGCAACGAGATTGGTAGTGGTACAGTATGAATATATACATGCTTATGTGTTGTGTATTTCTGCCAATACATATGTGAGCAGCATACACTTCTGTAGCATATTGTCACTTTAAAAGAATTGTAATATATGCAGGGAGTAGGAAAAAAATCATTGAAAGTGAAGATCCATGCATGGATCAAACATCTAGTATAAATTTCGGAATATAAATACAGTGACGCTTGAGAGACCCCTTCCCCCTTCCCCAGCAGTGGAGAATTAGGTTATGATTTTGAGGTCATATAGCATCTTGGGTTTTATTCGTGGAGCAAGACTGCCATCTAGCGTCCATTTCTTCGGGGGGGGGCAGTCATGTTCGGAGAGTGGTCTTCTCGCTAATCAGGCCTCGTAGCCTCTCTGCTTGATCTATCCGACCTCGAACTCCTAAATTAAATGTTCTAGGACCAGCTAAGACATATGTCTTAGAACTTCCCATTTGCTTAAACAATATTTAATTGACTTTCTTCTTAACAGAACAATCTCTTATTGAAGAACATTTCAGAGGCACGTAAGCTGATTTCTTGAAGATGGGCATACGATATACTCTCTATTCGTTTCCATGTGTTATCTACATTCTCTCTCCTAAAAATAACTGAAGTCTTAAAAGAATTAGGATATCATTTTTATCTAAGATAAAGCTTCTGATGTACTAAGTCGTTTAGAAAAGAGATCCTCTCTCATTTTAGTGCCATTGTGACAAGAGGGGGCTTCACGTAACACCTGGACCACTGAACACTGCAGATTCCCCTGGAATCAAAGGGCCATTGGGACACTCTAGGGCCTCATGGAAGAGGGAGGCAGTACAGAGAGACCTCAAATTAGAGGTTTGCGCAATCATCCACCAGAGGAAGTTCAACGAGGGGAAGTGCCAGATTCTCTCCCTGGGATGGGGCAACCTCGGTTGTACGGACAGACTGGGAATGACATGTTGCATAGCAGTGCTGGAAAATGGCCTCTGGGATCGTGGTGGATGGCCAGCTGGCCAAGAGTCAGTGGTGCCCTGGCGGGGGCTCACTGCTCGCTCACACAAGGGTTTTCAGACACACGAGTCCTTCCCTTGCACACACCCAGACAGACAGTTCATGGCAGCAGGGGCAGTATCTCCTGGGGCTCCTGCTGCCACGCCCGGAGCCTGGATACATCTCAACCCTTGTGAGGTGCCACTTGCTCTGCCACTATCTGAGAAGCCCCACGGCCTGAGGGATGGGCACAGGGAGCTCTGTCCACAGAAGCACATCCCAGAACTGCATCCAGGGGCTTTGCCAGGGTTTAGTACCGTAAATTCAAAGTGACACCAGACACTCTTTGTCCCACAGAACTTCAAGGCTCCCCCATGAGGCTGATGGCAATTGTACTTGCTCAGGGTCATCTCCCCACACCACCACCAGGTGTGTGCTCAAGACTTGTCTCTTCAATGCAAAGAGAGTCACCCGCCCTAGTCCATCCGTGTCTCTCCAGGGAAGGCTAAAGAACTTCTGTGGGCTGGATGAGAAGCCAGTGCACATGGGAATGGACCACGCCCTTCCCTGGTGGTCCTTCATGTCCTTTTCCTGAGTTGAGAGCAATGGGAAAGGGAATGAACCTTTGGACCCGGGGAGCTGAGCCGGGAGGGATGTTCTGCGTCTCGTGCCCCTCGAGCATTCCCAAAAGCGCCTGCCGTGGAGGACAATTCAGGAGTCCCCCCGGGCCAGCAAAAGAGAGATGAGAAGGAAGAGATGATGGCCACGAAAAAAGCTCATGGTCTGTCAATCTTGAACTCCTCGAGACCAATCCTCAGCCCTCCCACCTTGCCCGGCCCCGCCGCCTCCGCGGCGCAGAGCTCCGAACGCCGCCCCGCTGCCGCCGCTCTCGCCGGCCCTCCGGATCCAGCCCGCACCCGACGAGAGCCCGAGAGGCGTCGGCGCCCCGGTACAGTACCCGGGCTTAGTTGGATGAGGAGGACCGTGGACGGAGACGAGAACAGTGGACGGAGACGAAGACAGAGGAGGGAGAGGAGGCGGGGAGGAGGCGGCCCGGCCGGAGCAGAGACGGGGCTATCGGAGGCAGCGAGAAGCCGGGCGGCGGATGGGCGCTTTCGGCGCCAGCGGAGAGCGGGACTGGCGGCGCTGGCCGCGGTTCTGCTCGGTGCGCAAGGCTGGCGTCCGGCGACCGGGGGGCCACGGCTGGAGTTGCCGTGCAGGTCCCTCCAGGGAGGGAGGCTGCCGTCCTGCCTGGCAGGTTCTTCACAGAGCTCCGTCTCCCAACTAGCCTCCCGTCCGTCCCTCCCTCTTCTCCGTAAAGTATTCCCTCGGAACACTCACCTGTCTTTTCTTTGTCGAGCCGTTCCCGTTTCCTTGCTTTACTCTCGGTCCTTCAGAGACCTCCTGCAGTCCGTCCTTCCCCTTTTCTACTTTCCTTTCTCTCTTGCTTAGCTCAGTCGCGCAGCTTCCCATTCTTCAGTGACTCCAAAAATCCACCTCTCTTTCCCGCACTCAACTCTCCAGCAAATTCTAATGGGCACTTCCACAACTGCACACCTTGACAGTCTCGTCAAATTCTTCTCCGTACGGTCCTGACTCTTTCTGTGCCCTGTCTTCTGGGAAGCAATCTCCAGTGCAAAAAGCCATTCTGACGGCTTTTTGTCTTTATCTCCCCGCCAGTGTCTGCAGGCAGAGCCCAGGGCTACTAGGACACATTGGTGGAGACAACGGAAGGCAGTGAGATCATCAGAAAGTGTTCACACGCCAACCTCCGGATCGGCGATTTTATCCCTTTCTACCGGCAGCTCCCGGGTCACAGCACGGAACTCCTCGCGCGCGCTGCTAAAGGGTGCAGAGAGCTGCGTGCGCCAGCGGGGCGGCTGTCGTTGTCGGGAGATGGACGTTGGACCTTCCTCTAACTCTCCGGACCCCCTCTTGGGGACACGGCGCTGTATTCCTTCGCCCTGGCAGACAGGGATTCATTGACACGGTCGCCTTTGGAGCTTTCAGGGGCTTTTCTTAGAAATGCACAACTCGTTTAATACTTTCTACAGGGCAGCAATGTAGCGCCCCTATGAAAAAAGGGCGTTTCACTACTACACAAAGCACGGACCGCAGGAGTTCTCTAAAGGACAGAGAGAAAAGCAAGGGAAAAGAATGGCTTCACAAAAATAAGAGTGGTGAGTGTTTCGTGGGAATGCTTTATGGAGCAGAGGGGGGGACGGACGGGAGGCTAGTTGGGAGACTGAGCTCTGTGAAGAACCTGCCAGGCAGGACGGCAGCCTCGAGGGACCTGCACGGCCACCTCATTCGCGGCCACCACGGTCCCCGGGCGCCAGCCTTGCGCACCGAGCAGAACCGCGGCCAGCGCCGCCAGCCCCGCTCCCCAAAGAGCCGCATCCAGCGATCCGCCGCCCGGCCTCCCGCTGCCCCCAACAGCCCCGTCTCTCTGCTCCGGCCGGTCCGCCTCCTCCCCGCCTCTTCTCCCTCCTCTGCTTTCTTCTCCCTCCCCTGCCCTCCTCAACCAGTTCCGCCTCGGCACTCTGCCCCTCAACCTGCTGCAGATGTACTGCTTCCACCACATCCAGTTCAGGTGTGACAGGCTCTTCTCTTGTCCTCTGAGCAAGAGGAGCAGCAGGAGGGACACACAAGAGCTCTCCTCACAGAGGCTGCATCGCCAGGAAGTCCAAAGAAGTTCGGAGATTCTGTGCCACGTCCGAGCTTTCTCTGGGGATGCTGCTTCTCCCATGCACTGCCTCGCCGTAGCACTCGTACCACAGCCCCTGACAAAAGCCCAGGTGGTCTTTGTGGCTAGCAGAATTGCTCCTGCTGCCAGCAGGGATGCTCCTCGAGACAGACGAGGAGAGACTGACCCGGGGAGCTGAGCCGGGAGGGATGTTCTGCGTCTCGTGCCCCTCGAGCATTCTCAAAAGCGCCTGCCGTGGAGGACAATTCAGGAGTCCCCCCGGGCCAGCAAAAGAGAGATGAGAAGGAAGAGATGATGGCCACGAAAAAAGCTCATGGTCTGTCAATCTTGAACTCCTCGAGACCAATCCTCAGCCCTCCCACCTAGCCCGGCCCCGCCGCCTCCGCGGCGCAGAGCTCCGAACGCCGCCCCGCTGCCGCCGCTCTCGCCGGCCCTCCGGATCCAGCCCGCACCCGACGAGAGCCCGAGAGGCGTCGGCGCCCCGGTACAGTACCCGGGCTTAGTTGGATGAGGAGGACCGTGGACGGAGACGAGAACAGTGGACGGAGACGAAGACAGAGGAGGGAGAGGAGGCGGGGAGGAGGCGGCCCGGCCGGAGCAGAGACGGGGCTATCGGAGGCAGCGAGAAGCCGGGCGGCGGATGGGCGCTTTCGGCGCCAGCGGAGAGCGGGACTGGCGGCGCTGGCCGCGGTTCTGCTCGGTGCGCAAGGCTGGCGCCCGGCGACCGGGGGGCCGCGGCTGGAGTTGCCGTGCAGGTCCCTCTCCTGGCCTGTCCCGGGGATCATCCCTACTGGTAACAGGCGCACTTCTGCTGGTGATAAAGACCACCTGGTCTTTTGTCAGGGGATGTGGCACGAGTGCTGCGGAGAGGCCTTGCATGGGAGAAGCACCTTCCCCAGAGAAAGCTCGGACGTGGCATGGCATCTCCCACCTTCTTTGGACTTTCTGGCGATGTGGCCTCTGTGAGGAGAGCTCTTCTGTGTCCCTCCTCCTGCTCCTCTTACTCAGAGGACCAGGGAACAGCCTGTCACATCTGAACTGGATGTGCTGGAACCAGCATATCTGCAGCAGGTTGACGGGCACTCTGAGGCACAGTCCAAAGGTTCATTCCCTTTCCCATTGCTCTCAACTCAGGAAAAGGACATGAAGGACCACCAGGGAAGGGCGTGGTCCATTCCCATGTGCACTGGCTTCTCATCCAGCCCACAGAAGTTCTTTAGCCTTCCCTGGAGAGACACGGATGGACTAGGGCGGGTGAAGAGACTTGAAGAGACAAGTCTTGAGCACACACCTGGTGGTGGTGTGGGGAGATGACCCTGAGCAAGTACAATTGCCATCAGCCTCATGGGGGAGCCTTGAAGTTCTGTGGGACAAAGAGTGTCTGGTGTCACTTTGAATTTACGGTACTAAACCCTGGCAAAGCCCCTGGATGCAGTTCTGGGATGTGCTTCTGTGGACAGAGCTCCCTGTGCCCATCCCTCAGGCCGTGGGGCTTCTCAGATAGTGGCAGAGCAAGTGGCACCTCACAAGGGTTGAGATGTATCCAGGCTCCGGGCGTGGCAGCAGGAGCCCCAGGAGATACTGCCCCTGCTGCCATGAACTGTCTGTCTGGGTGTGTGCAAGGGAAGGACTCGTGTGTCTGAAAACCCTTGTGTGAGCGAGCAGTGAGCCCCCGCCAGGGCACCACTGACTCTTGGCCAGCTGGCCATCCACCACGATCCCAGAGGCCATTTTCCAGCACTGCTATGCAACATGTCATTCCCAGTCTGTCCGTACAACCGAGGTTGCCCCATCCCAGGGAGAGAATCTGGCACTTCCCCTCGTTGAACTTCCTCTGGTGGATGATTGCGCAAACCTCTAATTTGAGGTCTCTCTGTACTGCCTCCCTCTTCCATGAGGCCCTAGAGTGTCCCAATGGCCCTTTGATTCCAGGGGAATCTGCAGTGTTCAGTGGTCCAGGTGTTACGTGAAGCCCCCTCTTGTCACAATGGCACTAAAATGAGAGAGGATCTCTTTTCTAAACGACTTAGTACATCAGAAGCTTTATCTTAGATAAAAATGATATCCTAATTCTTTTAAGACTTCAGTTATTTTTAGGAGAGAGAATGTAGATAACACATGGAAACGAATAGAGAGTATATCGTATGCCCATCTTCAAGAAATCAGCTTACGTGCCTCTGAAATGTTCTTCAATAAGAGATTGTTCTGTTAAGAAGAAAGTCAATTAAATATTGTTTAAGCAAATGGGAAGTTCTAAGACATATGTCTTAGCTGGTCCTAGAACATTTAATTTAGGAGTTCGAGGTCGGATAGATCAAGCAGAGAGGCTACGAGGCCTGATTAGCGAGACCACTCTCCGAACATGACTGCCCCCCCCCGAAGAAATGGACGCTAGATGGCAGTCTTGCTCCACGAATAAAACCCAAGATGCTATATGACCTCAAAATCATAACCTAATTCTCCACTGCTGGGGAAGGGGGAAGGGGTCTCTCAAGCGTCACTGTATTTATATTCCGAAATTTATACTAGATGTTTGATCCATGCATGGCAGAGTACCCCATGTATTCCCAGCTGACATATTAAAGAAATGTTCGATACAATGGTTTCTGGTCATTGGATTGAATTCTTTTTTTTCCCCCTTTGATTCCATGAAATTCCAAAGATATCTTTTAGGGTTTGTTTAATACCGTGAAGTCCCGCCTCTGAGCACCCCTCAACCTGCTGCAGATGTGCTGCTTCCACCACATGCAGTTCAGATGTGACAGGCTGTTCCCTGGTCCTCTGAGCAAGAGGAGCAGGAGGAGGGGGGACACAGAAGAGATCTCCTCACGGAGGTTGCATCTCCAGGAAGTTCAAAGCAGGTGGGAGATGCCATGCCACATCCGAGCTTTCTCTGGGGATGCTGCTTCTCCCATGCACTGCCTCGCCGTAGCACTCGTACCACAGTCCCTGACAAAAGCCCAGGTGGTCTTTGTGGCTAGCAGAATTGCTCCTGCTGCCAGCAGGGATGCTCCTCGAGACAGACGAGGAGAGGCTGACCCGGGGAGCTGAGCCGGGAGGGATGTTCTGCGTCTCGTGCCCCTCGAGCATTCTCAAAAGCGCCTGCCGTGGAGGACAATTCAGGAGTCCCCCCGGGCCAGCAAAAGAGAGATGAGAAGGAAGAGATGATGGCCACGAAAAAAGCTCATGGTCTGTCAATCTTGAACTCCTCGAGACCAATCCTCAGCCCTCCCACCTAGCCCGGCCCCGCCGCCTCCGCGGCGCAGAGCTCCGAACGCCGCCCCGCTGCCGCCGCTCTCGCCGGCCCTCCGGATCCAGCCCGCACCCGACGAGAGCCCGAGAGGCGTCGGCGCCCCGGTACAGTACCCGGGCTTAGTTGGATGAGGAGGACCGTGGACGGAGACGAGAACAGTGGACGGAGACGAAGACAGAGGAGGGAGAGGAGGCGGGGAGGAGGCGGCCCGGCCGGAGCAGAGACGGGGCTATCGGAGGCAGCGAGAAGCCGGGCGGCGGATGGGCGCTTTCGGCGCCAGCGGAGAGCGGGACTGGCGGCGCTGGCCGCGGTTCTGCTCGGTGCGCAAGGCTGGCGTCCGGCGACCGGGGGGCCACGGCTGGAGTTGCCGTACAGGTCCCTCCAGGGAGGGAGGCTGCCGTCCTGCCTGGCAGGTTCTTCACAGAGCTCCGTCTCCCAACTAGCCTCCCGTCCGTCCCTCCCTCTTCTCCGTAAAGTATTCCCTCGGAACACTCACCTGTCTTTTCTTTGTCGAGCCGTTCCCGTTTCCTTGCTTTACTCTCGGTCCTTCAGAGACCTCCTGCAGTCCGTCCTTCCCCTTTTCTACTTTCCTTTCTCTCTTGCTTAGCTCAGTCGCGCAGCTTCCCATTCTTCAGTGACTCCAAAAATCCACCTCTCTTTCCCGCACTCAACTCTCCAGCAAATTCTAATGGGCACTTCCACAACTGCACACCTTGACAGTCTCGTCAAATTCTTCTCCGTACGGTCCTGACTCTTTCTGTGCCCTGTCTTCTGGGAAGCAACCTCCAGTGCAAAAAGCCATTCTGACGGCTTTTTGTCTTTATCTCCCCGCCAGTGTCTGCAGGCAGAGCCCAGGGCTACTAGGACACATTGGTGGAGACAACGGAAGGCAGTGAGATCATCAGAAAGTGTTCACACGCCAACCTCCGGATCGGCGATTTTATCCCTTTCTACCGGCAGCTCCCGGGTCACAGCACGGAACTCCTCGCGCGCGCTGCTAAAGGGTGCAGAGAGCTGCGTGCGCCAGCGGGGCGGCTCTCGTTGTCGGGAGATGGACGTTGGACCTTCCTCTAACTCTCCGGACCCCCTCTTGGGGACACGGCGCTGTATTCCTTCGCCCTGGCAGACAGGGATTCATTGACACGGTCGCCTTTGGAGCTTTCAGGGGCTTTTCTTAGAAATGCACAACTCGTTTAATACTTTCTACAGGGCAGCAATGTAGCGCCCCTATGAAAAAAGGGCGTTTCACTACTACACAAAGCACGGACCGCAGGAGTTCTCTAAAGGACAGAGAGAAAAGCAAGGGAAAAGAATGGCTTCACAAAAATAAGAGTGGTGAGTGTTTCGTGGGAATGCTTTATGGAGCAGAGGGGGGGACGGACGGGAGGCTAGTTGGGAGACTGAG
Source organism: Pseudopipra pipra (assembly GCF_036250125.1). Taxonomy (NCBI): domain Eukaryota; kingdom Metazoa; phylum Chordata; class Aves; order Passeriformes; family Pipridae; genus Pseudopipra; species Pseudopipra pipra. The sequence continues at coordinate 45,056 of NW_026990929.1, forward strand.
CTCTGTGAAGAACCTGCCAGGCAGGACGGCAGCCTCGAGGGACCTGCACGGCCACCTCATTCGCGGCCACCACGGTCCCCGGGCGCCAGCCTTGCGCACCGAGCAGAACCGCGGCCAGCGCCGCCAGCCCCGCTCCCCAAAGAGCCGCATCCAGCGATCCGCCGCCCGGCCTCCCGCTGCCCCCAACAGCCCCGTCTCTCTGCTCCGGCCGGTCCGCCTCCTCCCCGCCTCTTCTCCCTCCTCTGCTTTCTTCTCCCTCCCCTGCCCTCCTCAACCAGTTCCGCCTCGGCACTCTGCCCCTCAACCTGCTGCAGATGTGCTGCTTCCACCACATCCAGTTCAGGTGTGACAGGCTCTTCTCTTGTCCTCTGAGCAAGAGGAGCAGCAGGAGGGACACACAAGAGCTCTCCTCACAGAGGCTGCATCGCCAGGAAGTCCAAAGAAGTTCGGAGATTCTGTGCCACGTCCGAGCTTTCTCTGGGGATGCTGCTTCTCCCATGCACTGCCTGGCCGTAGCACTCGTACCACAGCCCCTGACAAAAGCCCAGGTGGTCTTTGTGGCTAGCAGAATTGCTCCTGCTGCCAGCAGGGATGCTCCCCGAGACAGACGAGGAGAGGCTGACCCGGGGAGCTGAGCCGGGAGGGATGTTCTGCGTCTCGTGCCCCTCGAGCATTCTCAAAAGCGCCTGCCGTGGAGGACAATTCAGGAGTCCCCCCGGGCCAGCAAAAGAGAGATGAGAAGGAAGAGATGATGGCCACGAAAAAAGCTCATGGTCTGTCAATCTTGAACTCCTCGAGACCAATCCTCAGCCCTCCCACCTTGCCCGGCCCCGCCGCCTCCGCGGCGCAGAGCTCCGAACGCCGCCCCGCTGCCGCCGCTCTCGCCGGCCCTCCGGATCCAGCCCGCACCCGACGAGAGCCCGAGAGGCGTCGGCGCCCCGGTACAGTACCCGGGCTTAGTTGGATGAGGAGGACCGTGGACGGAGACGAGAACAGTGGACGGAGACGAAGACAGAGGAGGGAGAGGAGGCGGGGAGGAGGCGGCCCGGCCGGAGCAGAGACGGGGCTATCGGAGGCAGCGAGAAGCCGGGCGGCGGATGGGCGCTTTCGGCGCCAGCGGAGAGCGGGACTGGCGGCGCTGGCCGCGGTTCTGCTCGGTGCGCAAGGCTGGCGCCCGGCGACCGGGGGGCCGCGGCTGGAGTTGCCGTGCAGGTCCCTCTCCTGGCCTGTCCCGGGGATCATCCCTACTGGTAACAGGCGCACTTCTGCTGGTGATAAAGACCACCTGGTCTTTTGTCAGGGGATGTGGCACGAGTGCTGCGGAGAGGCCTTGCATGGGAGAAGCACCTTCCCCAGAGAAAGCTCGGACGTGGCATGGCATCTCCCACCTTCTTTGGACTTTCTGGCGATGTGGCCTCTGTGAGGAGAGCTCTTCTGTGTCCCTCCTCCTGCTCCTCTTACTCAGAGGACCAGGGAACAGCCTGTCACATCTGAACTGGATGTGCTGGAACCAGCATATCTGCAGCAGGTTGACGGGCACTCTGAGGCACAGTCCAAAGGTTCATTCCCTTTCCCATTGCTCTCAACTCAGGAAAAGGACATGAAGGACCACCAGGGAAGGGCGTGGTCCATTCCCATGTGCACTGGCTTCTCATCCAGCCCACAGAAGTTCTTTAGCCTTCCCTGGAGAGACACGGATGGACTAGGGCGGGTGAAGAGACTTGAAGAGACAAGTCTTGAGCACACACCTGGTGGTGGTGTGGGGAGATGACCCTGAGCAAGTACAATTGCCATCAGCCTCATGGGGGAGCCTTGAAGTTCTGTGGGACAAAGAGTGTCTGGTGTCACTTTGAATTTACGGTACTAAACCCTGGCAAAGCCCCTGGATGCAGTTCTGGGATGTGCTTCTGTGGACAGAGCTCCCTGTGCCCATCCCTCAGGCCGTGGGGCTTCTCAGATAGTGGCAGAGCAAGTGGCACCTCACAAGGGTTGAGATGTATCCAGGCTCCGGGCGTGGCAGCAGGAGCCCCAGGAGATACTGCCCCTGCTGCCATGAACTGTCTGTCTGGGTGTGTGCAAGGGAAGGACTCGTGTGTCTGAAAACCCTTGTGTGAGCGAGCAGTGAGCCCCCGCCAGGGCACCACTGACTCTTGGCCAGCTGGCCATCCACCACGATCCCAGAGGCCATTTTCCAGCACTGCTATGCAACATGTCATTCCCAGTCTGTCCGTACAACCGAGGTTGCCCCATCCCAGGGAGAGAATCTGGCACTTCCCCTCGTTGAACTTCCTCTGGTGGATGATTGCGCAAACCTCTAATTTGAGGTCTCTCTGTACTGCCTCCCTCTTCCATGAGGCCCTAGAGTGTCCCAATGGCCCTTTGATTCCAGGGGAATCTGCAGTGTTCAGTGGTCCAGGTGTTACGTGAAGCCCCCTCTTGTCACAATGGCACTAAAATGAGAGAGGATCTCTTTTCTAAACGACTTAGTACATCAGAAGCTTTATCTTAGATAAAAATGATATCCTAATTCTTTTAAGACTTCAGTTATTTTTAGGAGAGAGAATGTAGATAACACATGGAAACGAATAGAGAGTATATCGTATGCCCATCTTCAAGAAATCAGCTTACGTGCCTCTGAAATGTTCTTCAATAAGAGATTGTTCTGTTAAGAAGAAAGTCAATTAAATATTGTTTAAGCAAATGGGAAGTTCTAAGACATATGTCTTAGCTGGTCCTAGAACATTTAATTTAGGAGTTCGAGGTCGGATAGATCAAGCAGAGAGGCTACGAGGCCTGATTAGCGAGAAGACCACTCTCCGAACATGACTGCCCCCCCCCGAAGAAATGGACGCTAGATGGCAGTCTTGCTCCACGAATAAAACCCAAGATGCTATATGACCTCAAAATCATAACCTAATTCTCCACTGCTGGGGAAGGGGGAAGGGGTCTCTCAAGCGTCACTGTATTTATATTCCGAAATTTATACTAGATGTTTGATCCATGCATGGCAGAGTACCCCATGTATTCCCAGCTGACATATTAAAGAAATGTTCGATACAATGGTTTCTGGTCATTGGATTGAATTCTTTTTTTTCCCCCTTTGATTCCATGAAATTCCAAAGATATCTTTTAGGGTTTGTTTAATACCGTGAAGTCCCGCCTCTGAGCACCCCTCAACCTGCTGCAGATGTGCTGCTTCCACCACATGCAGTTCAGATGTGACAGGCTGTTCCCTGGTCCTCTGAGCAAGAGGAGCAGGAGGAGGGGGGACACAGAAGAGATCTCCTCACGGAGGTTGCATCTCCAGGAAGTTCAAAGCAGGTGGGAGATGCCATGCCACATCCGAGCTTTCTCTGGGGATGCTGCTTCTCCCATGCACTGCCTCGCCGTAGCACTCGTACCACAGCCCCTGACAAAAGCCCAGGTGGTCTTTGTGGCTAGCAGAATTGCTCCTGCTGCCAGCAGGGATGCTCCTCGAGACAGACGAGGAGAGGCTGACCCGGGGAGCTGAGCCGGGAGGGATGTTCTGCGTCTCGTGCCCCTCGAGCATTCTCAAAAGCGCCTGCCGTGGAGGACAATTCAGGAGTCCCCCCGGGCCAGCAAAAGAGAGATGAGAAGGAAGAGATGATGGCCACGAAAAAAGCTCATGGTCTGTCAATCTTGAACTCCTCGAGACCAATCCTCAGCCCTCCCACCTAGCCCGGCCCCGCCGCCTCCGCGGCGCAGAGCTCCGAACGCCGCCCCGCTGCCGCCGCTCTCGCCGGCCCTCCGGATCCAGCCCGCACCCGACGAGAGCCCGAGAGGCGTCGGCGCCCCGGTACAGTACCCGGGCTTAGTTGGATGAGGAGGACCGTGGACGGAGACGAGAACAGTGGACGGAGACGAAGACAGAGGAGGGAGAGGAGGCGGGGAGGAGGCGGCCCGGCCGGAGCAGAGACGGGGCTATCGGAGGCAGCGAGAAGCCGGGCGGCGGATGGGCGCTTTCGGCGCCAGCGGAGAGCGGGACTGGCGGCGCTGGCCGCGGTTCTGCTCGGTGCGCAAGGCTGGCGTCCGGCGACCGGGGGGCCACGGCTGGAGTTGCCGTACAGGTCCCTCCAGGGAGGGAGGCTGCCGTCCTGCCTGGCAGGTTCTTCACAGAGCTCCGTCTCCCAACTAGCCTCCCGTCCGTCCCTCCCTCTTCTCCGTAAAGTATTCCCTCGGAACACTCACCTGTCTTTTCTTTGTCGAGCCGTTCCCGTTTCCTTGCTTTACTCTCGGTCCTTCAGAGACCTCCTGCAGTCCGTCCTTCCCCTTTTCTACTTTCCTTTCTCTCTTGCTTAGCTCAGTCGCGCAGCTTCCCATTCTTCAGTGACTCCAAAAATCCACCTCTCTTTCCCGCACTCAACTCTCCAGCAAATTCTAATGGGCACTTCCACAACTGCACACCTTGACAGTCTCGTCAAATTCTTCTCCGTACGGTCCTGACTCTTTCTGTGCCCTGTCTTCTGGGAAGCAACCTCCAGTGCAAAAAGCCATTCTGACGGCTTTTTGTCTTTATCTCCCCGCCAGTGTCTGCAGGCAGAGCCCAGGGCTACTAGGACACATTGGTGGAGACAACGGAAGGCAGTGAGATCATCAGAAAGTGTTCACACGCCAACCTCCGGATCGGCGATTTTATCCCTTTCTACCGGCAGCTCCCGGGTCACAGCACGGAACTCCTCGCGCGCGCTGCTAAAGGGTGCAGAGAGCTGCGTGCGCCAGCGGGGCGGCTCTCGTTGTCGGGAGATGGACGTTGGACCTTCCTCTAACTCTCCGGACCCCCTCTTGGGGACACGGCGCTGTATTCCTTCGCCCTGGCAGACAGGGATTCATTGACACGGTCGCCTTTGGAGCTTTCAGGGGCTTTTCTTAGAAATGCACAACTCGTTTAATACTTTCTACAGGGCAGCAATGTAGCGCCCCTATGAAAAAAGGGCGTTTCACTACTACACAAAGCACGGACCGCAGGAGTTCTCTAAAGGACAGAGAGAAAAGCAAGGGAAAAGAATGGCTTCACAAAATAAGAGTGGTGAGTGTTTCGTGGGAATGCTTTATGGAGCAGAGGGGGGGACGGACGGGAGGCTAGTTGGGAGACTGAGCTCTGTGAAGAACCTGCCAGGCAGGACGGCAGCCTCGAGGGACCTGCACGGCCACCTCATTCGCGGCCACCACGGTCCCCGGGCGCCAGCCTTGCGCACCGAGCAGAACCGCGGCCAGCGCCGCCAGCCCCGCTCCCCAAAGAGCCGCATCCAGCGATCCGCCGCCCGGCCTCCCGCTGCCCCCAACAGCCCCGTCTCTCTGCTCCGGCCGGTCCGCCTCCTCCCCGCCTCTTCTCCTCCTCTGCTTTCTTCTCCCTCCCCTGCCCTCCTCAACCAGTTCCGCCTCGGCACTCTGCCCCTCAACCTGCTGCAGATGTGCTGCTTCCACCACATCCAGTTCAGGTGTGACAGGCTCTTCTCTTGTCCTCTGAGCAAGAGGAAGCAGCAGGAGGGACACACAAGAGCTCTCCTCACAGAGGCTGCATCGCCAGGAAGTCCAAAGAAGTTCGGAGATTCTGTGCCACGTCCGAGCTTTCTCTGGGGATGCTGCTTCTCCCATGCACTGCCTCGCCGTAGCACTCGTACCACAGCCCCTGACAAAAGCCCAGGTGGTCTTTGTGGCTAGCAGAATTGCTCTCTGCTGCCAGCAGGGATGCTCCTCGAGACAGACGAGGAGAGGCTGACCCGGGGAGCTGAGCCGGGAGGGATGTTCTGCGTGCTCGTGCCCCTCGAGCATTCTCAAAAGCGCCTGCCGTGGAGGACAATTCAGGAGTCCCCCCGGGCCAGCAAAAGAGAGATGAGAAGGAAGAGATGATGGCCACGAAAAAAGCTCATGGTCTGTCAATCTTGAACTCCTCGAGACCAATCCTCAGCCCTCCCACCTTGCCCGGCCCCCGCCGCCTCCGCGGCGCAGAGCTCCGAACGCCGCCCCGCTGCCGCCGCTCTCGCCGGCCCTCCGGATCCAGCCCGCACCCGACGAGAGCCGAGAGGCGTCGGCGCCCCGGTACAGTACCCGGGCTTAGTTGGATGAGGAGGACCGTGGACGGAGACGAGAACAGTGGACGGAGACGAAGACAGAGGAGGGAGAGGAGGCGGGGAGGAGGCGGCCCGGCCGGAGCAGAGACGGGGCTATCGGAGGCAGCGAGAAGCCGGGGCGGCGGATGGGCGCTTTCGGCGCCAGCGGAGAGCGGGACTGGCGGCGCTGGCCGCGGTTCTGCTCGGTGCGCAAGGCTGGCGCCCGGCGACCGGGGGGCCGCGGCTGGAGTTGCCGTGCAGGTCCCTCTCCTGGCCTGTCCCGGGGATCATCCCTACTGGTACACAGGCGCACTTCTGCTGGTGATAAAGACCACCTGGTCTTTTGTCAGGGGATGTGGCACGAGTGCTGCGGAGAGGCCTTGCATGGGAGAAGCACCTTCCCCAGAGAAAGCTCGGACGTGGCATGGCATCTCCCACCTTCTTTGGACTTTCTGGCGATGTGGCCTCTGTGAGGAGAGCTCTTCTGTGTCCCTCCTCCTGCTCCTCTTACTCAGAGGACCAGGGAACAGCCTGTCACATCTGAACTGGATGTGCTGGAACCAGCATATCTGCAGCAGGTTGACGGGCACTCTGAGGCACAGTCCAAAGGTTCATTCCCTTTCCCATTGCTCTCAACTCAGGAAAAGGACATGAAGGACCACCAGGGAAGGGCGTGGTCCATTCCCATGTGCACTGGCTTCTCATCCAGCCCACAGAAGTTCTTTAGCCTTCCCTGGAGAGACACGGATGGACTAGGGCGGGTGAAGAGACTTGAAGAGACAAGTCTTGAGCACACACCTGGTGGTGGTGTGGGGAGATGACCCTGAGCAAGTACAATTGCCATCAGCCTCATGGGGGAGCCTTGAAGTTCTGTGGGACAAAGAGTGTCTGGTGTCACTTTGAATTTACGGTACTAAACCCTGGCAAAGCCCCTGGATGCAGTTCTGGGATGTGCTTCTGTGGACAGAGCTCCCTGTGCCCATCCCTCAGGCCGTGGGGCTTCTCAGATAGTGGCAGAGCAAGTGGCACCTCACAAGGGTTGAGATGTATCCAGGCTCCGGGCGTGGCAGCAGGAGCCCAGGAGATACTGCCCCTGCTGCCATGAACTGTCTGTCTGGGTGTGTGCAAGGGAAGGACTCGTGTGTCTGAAAACCCTTGTGTGAGCGAGCAGTGAGCCCCCGCCAGGGCACCACTGACTCTTGGCCAGCTGGCCATCCACCACGATCCCAGAGGCCATTTTCCAGCACTGCTATGCAAACATGTCATTCCCAGTCTGTCCGTACAACCGAGGTTGCCCCATCCCAGGGAGAGAATCTGGCACTTCCCCTCGTTGAACTTCCTCTGGTGGATGATTGCGCAAACCTCTAATTTGAGGTCTCTCTGTACTGCCTCCCTCTTCCATGAGGCCCTAGAGTGTCCCAATGGCCCTTTGATTCCAGGGGAATCTGCAGTGTTCAGTGGTCCAGGTGTTACGTGAAGCCCCCTCTTGTCACAATGGCACTAAAATGAGAGAGGATCTCTTTTCTAAACGACTTAGTACATCAGAAGCTTTATCTTAGATAAAAATGATATCCTAATTCTTTTAAGACTTCAGTTATTTTTAGGAGAGAGAATGTAGATAACACATGGAAACGAATAGAGAGTATATCGTATGCCCATCTTCAAGAAATCAGCTTACGTGCCTCTGAAATGTTCTTCAATAAGAGATTGTTCTGTTAAGAAGAAAGTCAATTAAATATTGTTTAAGCAAATGGGAAGTTCTAAGACATATGTCTTAGCTGGTCCTAGAACATTTAATTTAGGAGTTCGAGGTCGGATAGATCAAGCAGAGAGGCTACGAGGCCTGATTAGCGAGAAGACCACACTCCGAACATGACTGCCCCCCCCGAAGAAATGGACGCTAGATGGCAGTCTTGCTCCACGAATAAAACCCAAGATGCTATATGACCTCAAAATCATAACCTAATTCTCCACTGCTGGGGAAGGGGGAAGGGGTCTCTCAAGCGTCACTGTATTTATATTCCGAAATTTATACTAGATGTTTGATCCATGCATGGCAGAGTACCCCATGTATTCCCAGCTGACATATTAAAGAAATGTTCGATACAATGGTTTCTGGTCATTGGATTGAATTCTTTTTTTTCCCCCTTTGATTCCATGAAATTCCAAAGATATCTTTTAGGGTTTGTTTAATACCGTGAAGTCCCGCCTCTGAGCACCCCTCAACCTGCTGCAGATGTGCTGCTTCCACCACATGCAGTTCAGATGTGACAGGCTGTTCCCTGGTCCTCTGAGCAAGAGGAGCAGGAGGAGGGGGGACACAGAAGAGATCTCCTCACGGAGGTTGCATCTCCAGGAAGTTCAAAGCAGGTGGGAGATGCCATGCCACATCCGAGCTTTCTCTGGGGATGCTGCTTCTCCCATGCACTGCCTCGCCGTAGCACTCGTACCACAGCCCCTGACAAAAGCCCGGGTGGTCTTTGTGGCTAGCAGAATTGCTCCTGCTGCCAGCAGGGATGCTCCTCGAGACAGACGAGGAGAGGCTGACCCGGGGAGCTGAGCCGGGAGGGATGTTCTGCGTCTCGTGCCCCTCGAGCATTCTCAAAAGCGCCTGCCGTGGAGGACAATTCAGGAGTCCCCCCGGGCCAGCAAAAGAGAGATGAGAAGGAAGAGATGATGGCCACGAAAAAAGCTCATGGTCTGTCAATCTTGAACTCCTCGAGACCAATCCTCAGCCCTCCTACCTAGCCCGGCCCCGCCGCCTCCGCGGCGCAGAGCTCCGAACGCCGCCCCGCTGCCGCCGCTCTCGCCGGCCCTCCGGATCCAGCCCGCACCCGACGAGAGCCCGAGAGGCGTCGGCGCCCCGGTACAGTACCCGGGCTTAGTTGGATGAGGAGGACCGTGGACGGAGACGAGAACAGTGGACGGAGACGAAGACAGAGGAGGGAGAGGAGGCGGGGAGGAGGCGGCCCGGCCGGAGCAGAGACGGGGCTATCGGAGGCAGCGAGAAGCCGGGCGGCGGATGGGCGCTTTCGGCGCCAGCGGAGAGCGGGACTGGCGGCGCTGGCCGCGGTTCTGCTCGGTGTGCAAGGCTGGCGCCCGGCGACCGGGGGGCCGCGGCTGGAGTTGCCGTGCAGGTCCCTCTCCTGGCCTGTCCCGGGGATCATCCCTACTGGTAACAGGCGCACTTCTGCTGGTGATAAAGACCACCTGGTCTTTTGTCAGGGGATGTGGCACGAGTGCTGCGGAGAGGCCTTGCATGGGAGAAGCACCTTCCCCAGAGAAAGCTCGGACGTGGCATGGCATCTCCCACCTTCTTTGGACTTTCTGGCGATGTGGCCTCTGTGAGGAGAGCTCTTCTGTGTCCCTCCTCTCCTGCTCCTCTTACTCAGAGGACCAGGGAACAGCCTGTCACATCTGAACTGGATGTGCTGGAACCAGCATATCTGCAGCAGGTTGACGGGCACTCTGAGGCACAGTCCAAAGGTTCATTCCCTTTCCCATTGCTCTCAACTCAGGAAAAGGACATGAAGGACCACCAGGGAAGGGCGTGGTCCATTCCCATGTGCACTGGCTTCTCATCCAGCCCACAGAAGTTCTTTAGCCTTCCCTGGAGAGACACGGATGGACTAGGGCGGGTGAAGAGACTTGAAGAGACAAGTCTTGAGCACACACCTGGTGGTGGTGTGGGGAGATGACCCTGAGCAAGTACAATTGCCATCAGCCTCATGGGGGAGCCTTGAAGTTCTGTGGGACAAAGAGTGTCTGGTGTCACTTTGAATTTACGGTACTAAACCCTGGCAAAGCCCCTGGATGCAGTTCTGGGATGTGCTTCTGTGGACAGAGCTCCCTGTGCCCATCCCTCAGGCCGTGGGGCTTCTCAGATAGTGGCAGAGCAAGTGGCACCTCACAAGGGTTGAGATGTATCCAGGCTCCGGGCGTGGCAGCAGGAGCCCCAGGAGATACTGCCCCTGCTGCCATGAACTGTCTGTCTGGGTGTGTGCAAGGGAAGGACTCGTGTGTCTGAAAACCCTTGTGTGAGCGAGCAGTGAGCCCCCGCCAGGGCACCACTGACTCTTGGCCAGCTGGCCATCCACCACGATCCCAGAGGCCATTTTCCAGCACTGCTATGCAACATGTCATTCCCAGTCTGTCCGTACAACCGAGGTTGCCCCATCCCAGGGAGAGAATCTGGCACTTCCCCTCGTTGAACTTCCTCTGGTGGATGATTGCGCAAACCTCTAATTTGAGGTCTCTCTGTACTGCCTCCCTCTTCCATGAGGCCCTAGAGTGTCCCAATGGCCCTTTGATTCCAGGGGAATCTGCAGTGTTCAGTGGTCCAGGTGTTACGTGAAGCCCCCTCTTGTCACAATGGCACTAAAATGAGAGAGGATCTCTTTTCTAAACGACTTAGTACATCAGAAGCTTTATCTTAGATAAAAATGATATCCTAATTCTTTTAAGACTTCAGTTATTTTTAGGAGAGAGAATGTAGATAACACATGGAAACGAATAGAGAGTATATCGTATGCCCATCTTCAAGAAATCAGCTTACGTGCCTCTGAAATGTTCTTCAATAAGAGATTGTTCTGTTAAGAAGAAAGTCAATTAAATATTGTTTAAGCAAATGGGAAGTTCTAAGACATATGTCTTAGCTGGTCCTAGAACATTTAATTTAGGAGTTCGAGGTCGGATAGATCAAGCAGAGAGGCTACGAGGCCTGATTAGCGAGAAGACCACTCTCCGAACATGACTGCCCCCCCCCGAAGAAATGGACGCTAGATGGCAGTCTTGCTCCACGAATAAAACCCAAGATGCTATATGACCTCAAAATCATAACCTAATTCTCCACTGCTGGGGAAGGGGGAAGGGGTCTCTCAAGCGTCACTGTATTTATATTCCGAAATTTATACTAGATGTTTGATCCATGCATGGCAGAGTACCCCATGTATTCCCAGCTGACATATTAAAGAAATGTTCGATACAATGGTTTCTGGTCATTGGATTGAATTCTTTTTTTTCCCCCTTTGATTCCATGAAATTCCAAAGATATCTTTTAGGGTTTGTTTAATACCGTGAAGTCCCGCCTCTGAGCACCCCTCAACCTGCTGCAGATGTGCTGCTTCCACCACATGCAGTTCAGATGTGACAGGCTGTTCCCTGGTCCTCTGAGCAAGAGGAGCAGGAGGAGGGGGGACACAGAAGAGATCTCCTCACGGAGGTTGCAATCTCCAGGAAGTTCAAAGCAGGTGGGAGATGCCATGCCACATCCGAGCTTTCTCTGGGGATGCTGCTTCTCCCATGCACTGCCTCGCCGTAGCACTCGTACCACAGCCCCTGACAAAAGCCCAGGTGGTCTTTGTGGCTAGCAGAATTGCTCCTGCTGCCAGCAGGGATGCTCCTCGAGACAGACGAGGAGAGGCTGACCCGGGGAGCTGAGCCGGGAGGGATGTTCTGCGTCTCGTGCCCCTCGAGCATTCTCAAAAGCGCCTGCCGTGGAGGACAATTCAGGAGTCCCCCCGGGCCAGCAAAAGAGAGATGAGAAGGAAGAGATGATGGCCACGAAAAAAGCTCATGGTCTGTCAATCTTGAACTCCTCGAGACCAATCCTCAGCCCTCCCACCTAGCCCGGCCCCGCCGCCTCCGCGGCGCAGAGCTCCGAACGCCGCCCCGCTGCCGCCGCTCTCGCCGGCCCTCCGGATCCAGCCCGCACCCGACGAGAGCCCGAGAGGCGTCGGCGCCCCGGTACAGTACCCGGGCTTAGTTGGATGAGGAGGACCGTGGACGGAGACGAGAACAGTGGACGGAGACGAAGACAGAGGAGGGAGAGGAGGCGGGGAGGAGGCGGCCCGGCCGGAGCAGAGACGGGGCTATCGGAGGCAGCGAGAAGCCGGGCGGCGGATGGGCGCTTTCGGCGCCAGCGGAGAGCGGGACTGGCGGCGCTGGCCGCGGTTCTGCTCGGTGCGCAAGGCTGGCGTCCGGCGACCGGGGGGCCACGGCTGGAGTTGCCGTGCAGGTCCCTCCAGGGAGGGAGGCTGCCGTCCTGCCTGGCAGGTTCTTCACAGAGCTCCGTCTCCCAACTAGCCTCCCGTCCGTCCCTCCCTCTTCTCCGTAAAGTATTCCCTCGGAACACTCACCTGTCTTTTCTTTGTCGAGCCGTTCCCGTTTCCTTGCTTTACTCTCGGTCCTTCAAGACCTCCTGCAGTCCGTCCTTCCCCTTTTCTACTTTCCTTTCTCTCTTGCTTAGCTCAGTCGCGCAGCTTCCCATTCTTCAGTGACTCCAAAAATCCACCTCTCTTTCCCGCACTCAACTCTCCAGCAAATTCTAATGGGCACTTCCACAACTGCACACCTTGACAGTCTCGTCAAATTCTTCTCCGTACGGTCCTGACTCTTTCTGTGCCCTGTCTTCTGGGAAGCAACCTCCAGTGCAAAAAGCCATTCTGACGGCTTTTTGTCTTTATCTCCCCGCCAGTGTCTGCAGGCAGAGCCCAGGGCTACTAGGACACATTGGTGGAGACAACGGAAGGCAGTGAGATCATCAGAAAGTGTTCACACGCCAACCTCCGGATCGGCGATTTTATCCCTTTCTACCGGCAGCTCCCGGGTCACAGCACGGAACTCCTCGCGCGCGCTGCTAAAGGGTGCAGAGAGCTGCGTGCGCCAGCGGGGCGGCTGTCGTTGTCGGGAGATGGACGTTGGACCTTCCTCTAACTCTCCGGACCCCCTCTTGGGGACACGGCGCTGTATTCCTTCGCCCTGGCAGACAGGGATTCATTGACACGGTCGCCTTTGGAGCTTTCAGGGGCTTTTCTTAGAAATGCACAACTCGTTTAATACTTTCTACAGGGCAGCAATGTAGCGCCCCTATGAAAAAAGGGCGTTTCACTACTACACAAAGCACGGACCGCAGGAGTTCTCTAAAGGACAGAGAGAAAAGCAAGGGAAAAGAATGGCTTCACAAAAATAAGAGTGGTGAGTGTTTCGTGGGAATGCTTTATGGAGCAGAGGGGGGGACGGACGGGAGGCTAGTTGGGAGACTGAGCTCTGTGAAGAACCTGCCAGGCAGGACGGCAGCCTCGAGGGACCTGCACGGCCACCTCATTCGCGGCCACCACGGTCCCCGGGCGCCAGCCTTGCGCACCGAGCAGAACCGCGGCCAGCGCCGCCAGCCCCGCTCCCCAAAGAGCCGCATCCAGCGATCCGCCGCCCGGCCTCCCGCTGCCCCCAACAGCCCCGTCTCTCTGCTCCGGCCGGTCCGCCTCCTCCCCGCCTCCTCTCCCTCCTCTGCTTTCTTCTCCCTCCCCTGCCCTCCTCAACCAGTTCCGCCTCGGCACTCTGCCCCTCAACCTGCTGCAGATGTGCTGCTTCCACCACATCCAGTTCAGGTGTGACAGGCTCTTCTCTTGTCCTCTGAGCAAGAGGAGCAGCAGGAGGGACACACAAGAGCTCTCCTCACAGAGGCTGCATCGCCAGGAAGTCCAAAGAAGTTCGGAGATTCTGTGCCACGTCCGAGCTTTCTCTGGGGATGCTGCTTCTCCCATGCACTGCCTCGCCGTAGCACTCGTACCACAGCCCCTGACAAAAGCCCAGGTGGTCTTTGTGGCTAGCAGAATTGCTCCTGCTGCCAGCAGGGATGCTCCTCGAGACAGACGAGGAGAGGCTGACCCGGGGAGCTGAGCCGGGAGGGATGTTCTGCGTCTCGTGCCCCTCGAGCATTCTCAAAAGCGCCTGCCGTGGAGGACAATTCAGGAGTCCCCCCGGGCCAGCAAAAGAGAGATGAGAAGGAAGAGATGATGGCCACGAAAAAAGCTCATGGTCTGTCAATCTTGAACTCCTCGAGACCAATCCTCAGCCCTCCCACCTAGCCCGGCCCCGCCGCCTCCGCGGCGCAGAGCTCCGAACGCCGCCCCGCTGCCGCCGCTCTCGCCGGCCCTCCGGATCCAGCCCGCACCGACGAGAGCCCGAGAGGCGTCGGCGCCCCGGTACAGTACCCGGGCTTAGTTGGATGAGGAGGACCGCGGACGGAGACGAGAACAGTGGACGGAGACGAAGACAGAGGAGGGAGAGGAGGCGGGGAGGAGGCGGCCCGGCCGGAGCAGAGACGGGGCTATCGGAGGCAGCGAGAAGCCGGGCGGCGGATGGGCGCTTTCGGCGCCAGCGGAGAGCGGGACTGGCGGCGCTGGCCGCGGTTCTGCTCGGTGTGCAAGGCTGGCGCCCGGCGACCGGGGGGCCGCGGCTGGAGTTGCCGTGCAGGTCCCTCTCCTGGCCTGTCCCGGGGATCATCCCTACTGGTAACAGGCGCACTTCTGCTGGTGATAAAGACCACCTGGTCTTTTGTCAGGGGATGTGGCACGAGTGCTGCGGAGAGGCCTTGCATGGGAGAAGCACCTTCCCCAGAGAAAGCTCGGACGTGGCATGGCATCTCCCACCTTCTTTGGACTTTCTGGCGATGTGGCCTCTGTGAGGAGAGCTCTTCTGTGTCCCTCCTCCTGCTCCTCTTACTCAGAGGACCAGGGAACAGCCTGTCACATCTGAACTGGATGTGCTGGAACCAGCATATCTGCAGCAGGTTGACGGGCACTCTGAGGCACAGTCCAAAGGTTCATTCCCTTTCCCATTGCTCTCAACTCAGGAAAAGGACATGAAGGACCACCAGGGAAGGGCGTGGTCCATTCCCATGTGCACTGGCTTCTCATCCAGCCCACAGAAGTTCTTTAGCCTTCCCTGGAGAGACACGGATGGACTAGGGCTGGTGAAGAGACTTGAAGAGACAAGTCTTGAGCACACACCTGGTGGTGGTGTGGGGAGATGACCCTGAGCAAGTACAATTGCCATCAGCCTCATGGGGGAGCCTTGAAGTTCTGTGGGACAAAGAGTGTCTGGTGTCACTTTGAATTTACGGTACTAAACCCTGGCAAAGCCCCTGGATGCAGTTCTGGGATGTGCTTCTGTGGACAGAGCTCCCTGTGCCCATCCCTCAGGCCGTGGGGCTTCTCAGATAGTGGCAGAGCAAGTGGCACCTCACAAGGGTTGAGATGTATCCAGGCTCCGGGCGTGGCAGCAGGAGCCCCAGGAGATACTGCCCCTGCTGCCATGAACTGTCTGTCTGGGTGTGTGCAAGGGAAGGACTCGTGTGTCTGAAAACCCTTGTGTGAGCGAGCAGTGAGCCCCCGCCAGGGCACCACTGACTCTTGGCCAGCTGGCCATCCACCACGATCCCAGAGGCCATTTTCCAGCACTGCTATGCAACATGTCATTCCCAGTCTGTCCGTACAACCGAGGTTGCCCCATCCCAGGGAGAGAATCTGGCACTTCCCCTCGTTGAACTTCCTCTGGTGGATGATTGCGCAAACCTCTAATTTGAGGTCTCTCTGTACTGCCTCCCTCTTCCATGAGGCCCTAGAGTGTCCCAATGGCCCTTTGATTCCAGGGGAATCTGCAGTGTTCAGTGGTCCAGGTGTTACGTGAAGCCCCCTCTTGTCACAATGGCACTAAAATGAGAGAGGATCTCTTTTCTAAACGACTTAGTACATCAGAAGCTTTATCTTAGATAAAAATGATATCCTAATTCTTTTAAGACTTCAGTTATTTTTAGGAGAGAGAATGTAGATAACACATGGAAACGAATAGAGAGTATATCGTATGCCCATCTTCAAGAAATCAGCTTACGTGCCTCTGAAATGTTCTTCAATAAGAGATTGTTCTGTTAAGAAGAAAGTCAATTAAATATTGTTTAAGCAAATGGGAAGTTCTAAGACATATGTCTTAGCTGGTCCTAGAACATTTAATTTAGGAGTTCGAGGTCGGATAGATCAAGCAGAGAGGCTACGAGGCCTGATTAGCGAGAAGACCACTCTCCGAACATGACTGCCCCCCCCCGAAGAAATGGACGCTAGATGGCAGTCTTGCTCCACGAATAAAACCCAAGATGCTATATGACCTCAAAATCATAACCTAATTCTCCACTGCTGGGGAAGGGGGAAGGGGTCTCTCAAGCGTCACTGTATTTATATTCCGAAATTTATACTAGATGTTTGATCCATGCATGGCAGAGTACCCCATGTATTCCCAGCTGACATATTAAAGAAATGTTCGATACAATGGTTTCTGGTCATTGGATTGAATTCTTTTTTTTCCCCCTTTGATTCCATGAAATTCCAAAGATATCTTTTAGGGTTTGTTTAATACCGTGAAGTCCCGCCTCTGAGCACCCCTCAACCTGCTGCAGATGTGCTGCTTCCACCACATGCAGTTCAGATGTGACAGGCTGTTCCCTGGTCCTCTGAGCAAGAGGAGCAGGAGGAGGGGGGACACAGAAGAGATCTCCTCACGGAGGTTGCATCTCCAGGAAGTTCAAAGCAGGTGGGAGATGCCATGCCACATCCGAGCTTTCTCTGGGGATGCTGCTTCTCCCATGCACTGCCTCGCCGTAGCACTCGTACCACAGCCCCTGACAAAAGCCCAGGTGGTCTTTGTGGCTAGCAGAATTGCTCCTGCTGCCAGCAGGGATGCTCCTCGAGACAGACGAGGAGAGGCTGACCCGGGGAGCTGAGCCGGGAGGGATGTTCTGCGTCTCGTGCCCCTCGAGCATTCTCAAAAGCGCCTGCCGTGGAGGACAATTCAGGAGTCCCCCCGGGCCAGCAAAAGAGAGATGAGAAGGAAGAGATGATGGCCACGAAAAAAGCTCATGGTCTGTCAATCTTGAACTCCTCGAGACCAATCCTCAGCCCTCCTACCTAGCCCGGCCCCGCCGCCTCCGCGGCGCAGAGCTCCGAACGCCGCCCCGCTGCCGCCGCTCTCGCCGGCCCTCCGGATCCAGCCCGCACCCGACGAGAGCCCGAGAGGCGTCGGCGCCCCGGTACAGTACCCGGGCTTAGTTGGATGAGGAGGACCGTGGACGGAGACGAGAACAGTGGACGGAGACGAAGACAGAGGAGGGAGAGGAGGCGGGGAGGAGGCGGCCCGGCCGGAGCAGAGACGGGGCTATCGGAGGCAGCGAGAAGCCGGGCGGCGGATGGGCGCTTTCGGCGCCAGCGGAGAGCGGGACTGGCGGCGCTGGCCGCGGTTCTGCTCGGTGCGCAAGGCTGGCGTCCGGCGACCGGGGGGCCACGGCTGGAGTTGCCGTGCAGGTCCCTCCAGGGAGGGAGGCTGCCGTCCTGCCTGGCAGGTTCTTCACAGAGCTCCGTCTCCCAACTAGCCTCCCGTCCGTCCCTCCCTCTTCTCCGTAAAGTATTCCCTCGGAACACTCACCTGTCTTTTCTTTGTCGAGCCGTTCCCGTTTCCTTGCTTTACTCTCGGTCCTTCAGAGACCTCCTGCAGTCCGTCCTTCCCCTTTTCTACTTTCCTTTCTCTCTTGCTTAGCTCAGTCGCGCAGCTTCCCATTCTTCAGTGACTCCAAAAATCCACCTCTCTTTCCCGCACTCAACTCTCCAGCAAATTCTAATGGGCACTTCCACAACTGCACACCTTGACAGTCTCGTCAAATTCTTCTCCGTACGGTCCTGACTCTTTCTGTGCCCTGTCTTCTGGGAAGCAACCTCCAGTGCAAAAAGCCATTCTGACGGCTTTTTGTCTTTATCTCCCCGCCAGTGTCTGCAGGCAGAGCCCAGGGCTACTAGGACACATTGGTGGAGACAACGGAAGGCAGTGAGATCATCAGAAAGTGTTCACACGCCAACCTCCGGATCGGCGATTTTATCCCTTTCTACCGGCAGCTCCCGGGTCACAGCACGGAACTCCTCGCGCGCGCTGCTAAAGGGTGCAGAGAGCTGCGTGCGCCAGCGGGGCGGCTGTCGTTGTCGGGAGATGGACGTTGGACCTTCCTCTAACTCTCCGGACCCCCTCTTGGGGACACGGCGTTGTATTCCTTCGCCCTGGCAGACAGGGATTCATTGACACGGTCGCCTTTGGAGCTTTCAGGGGCTTTTCTTAGAAATGCACAACTCGTTTAATACTTTCTACAGGGCAGCAATGTAGCGCCCCTATGAAAAAAGGGCGTTTCACTACTACACAAAGCACGGACCGCAGGAGTTCTCTAAAGGACAGAGAGAAAAGCAAGGGAAAAGAATGGCTTCACAAAAATAAGAGTGGTGAGTGTTTCGTGGGAATGCTTTATGGAGCAGAGGGGGGGACGGACGGGAGGCTAGTTGGGAGACTGAGCTCTGTGAAGAACCTGCCAGGCAGGACGGCAGCCTCGAGGGACCTGCACGGCCACCTCATTCGCGGCCACCACGGTCCCCGGGCGCCAGCCTTGCGCACCGAGCAGAACCGCGGCCAGCGCCGCCAGCCCCGCTCCCCAAAGAGCCGCATCCAGCGATCCGCCGCCCGGCCTCCCGCTGCCCCCAACAGCCCCGTCTCTCTGCTCCGGCCGGTCCGCCTCCTCCCCGCCTCCTCTCCCTCCTCTGCTTTCTTCTCCCTCCCCTGCCCTCCTCAACCAGTTCCGCCTCGGCACTCTGCCCCTCAACCTGCTGCAGATGTACTGCTTCCACCACATCCAGTTCAGGTGTGACAGGCTCTTCTCTTGTCCTCTGAGCAAGAGGAGCAGCAGGAGGGACACACAAGAGCTCTCCTCACAGAGGCTGCATCGCCAGGAAGTCCAAAGAAGTTCGGAGATTCTGTGCCACGTCCGAGCTTTCTCTGGGGATGCTGCTTCTCCCATGCACTGCCTGGCCGTAGCACTCGTACCACAGCCCCTGACAAAAGCCCAGGTGGTCTTTGTGGCTAGCAGAATTGCTCCTGCTGCCAGCAGGGATGCTCCTCGAGACAGACGAGGAGAGGCTGACCCGGGGAGCTGAGCCGGGAGGGATGTTCTGCGTCTCGTGCCCCTCGAGCATTCTCAAAAGCGCCTGCCGTGGAGGACAATTCAGGAGTCCCCCCGGGCCAGCAAAAGAGAGATGAGAAGGAAGAGATGATGGCCACGAAAAAAGCTCATGGTCTGTCAATCTTGAACTCCTCGAGACCAATCCTCAGCCCTCCCACCTAGCCCGGCCCCGCCGCCTCCGCGGCGCAGAGCTCCGAACGCCGCCCCGCTGCCGCCGCTCTCGCCGGCCCTCCGGATCCAGCCCGCACCGACGAGAGCCCGAGAGGCGTCGGCGCCCCGGTACAGTACCCGGGCTTAGTTGGATGAGGAGGACCGTGGACGGAGACGAGAACAGTGGACGGAGACGAAGACAGAGGAGGGAGAGGAGGCGGGGAGGAGGCGGCCCGGCCGGAGCAGAGACGGGGCTATCGGAGGCAGCGAGAAGCCGGGCGGCGGATGGGCGCTTTCGGCGCCAGCGGAGAGCGGGACGGGCGGCGCTGGCCGCGGTTCTGCTCGGTGTGCAAGGCTGGCGCCCGGCGACCGGGGGGCCGCGGCTGGAGTTGCCGTGCAGGTCCCTCTCCTGGCCTGTCCCGGGGATCATCCCTACTGGTAACAGGCGCACTTCTGCTGGTGATAAAGACCACCTGGTCTTTTGTCAGGGGATGTGGCACGAGTGCTGCGGAGAGGCCTTGCATGGGAGAAGCACCTTCCCCAGAGAAAGCTCGGACGTGGCATGGCATCTCCCACCTTCTTTGGACTTTCTGGCGATGTGGCCTCTGTGAGGAGAGCTCTTCTGTGTCCCTCCTCCTGCTCCTCTTACTCAGAGGACCAGGGAACAGCCTGTCACATCTGAACTGGATGTGCTGGAACCAGCATATCTGCAGCAGGTTGACGGGCACTCTGAGGCACAGTCCAAAGGTTCATTCCCTTTCCCATTGCTCTCAACTCAGGAAAAGGACATGAAGGACCACCAGGGAAGGGCGTGGTCCATTCCCATGTGCACTGGCTTCTCATCCAGCCCACAGAAGTTCTTTAGCCTTCCCTGGAGAGACACGGATGGACTAGGGCGGGTGAAGAGACTTGAAGAGACAAGTCTTGAGCACACACCTGGTGGTGGTGTGGGGAGATGACCCTGAGCAAGTACAATTGCCATCAGCCTCATGGGGGAGCCTTGAAGTTCTGTGGGACAAAGAGTGTCTGGTGTCACTTTGAATTTACGGTACTAAACCCTGGCAAAGCCCCTGGATGCAGTTCTGGGATGTGCTTCTGTGGACAGAGCTCCCTGTGCCCATCCCTCAGGCCGTGGGGCTTCTCAGATAGTGGCAGAGCAAGTGGCACCTCACAAGGGTTGAGATGTATCCAGGCTCCGGGCGTGGCAGCAGGAGCCCCAGGAGATACTGCCCCTGCTGCCATGAACTGTCTGTCTGGGTGTGTGCAAGGGAAGGACTCGTGTGTCTGAAAACCCTTGTGTGAGCGAGCAGTGAGCCCCCGCCAGGGCACCACTGACTCTTGGCCAGCTG
This sequence comes from Pseudopipra pipra, assembly GCF_036250125.1. Classification (NCBI taxonomy): domain Eukaryota; kingdom Metazoa; phylum Chordata; class Aves; order Passeriformes; family Pipridae; genus Pseudopipra; species Pseudopipra pipra. Next base: position 65,449 of record NW_026990929.1, read on the forward strand.
GCCATCCACCACGATCCCAGAGGCCATTTTCCAGCACTGCTATGCAACATGTCATTCCCAGTCTGTCCGTACAACCGAGGTTGCCCCATCCCAGGGAGAGAATCTGGCACTTCCCCTCGTTGAACTTCCTCTGGTGGATGATTGCGCAAACCTCTAATTTGAGGTCTCTCTGTACTGCCTCCCTCTTCCATGAGGCCCTAGAGTGTCCCAATGGCCCTTTGATTCCAGGGGAATCTGCAGTGTTCAGTGGTCCAGGTGTTACGTGAAGCCCCCTCTTGTCACAATGGCACTAAAATGAGAGAGGATCTCTTTTCTAAACGACTTAGTACATCAGAAGCTTTATCTTAGATAAAAATGATATCCTAATTCTTTTAAGACTTCAGTTATTTTTAGGAGAGAGAATGTAGATAACACATGGAAACGAATAGAGAGTATATCGTATGCCCATCTTCAAGAAATCAGCTTACGTGCCTCTGAAATGTTCTTCAATAAGAGATTGTTCTGTTAAGAAGAAAGTCAATTAAATATTGTTTAAGCAAATGGGAAGTTCTAAGACATATGTCTTAGCTGGTCCTAGAACATTTAATTTAGGAGTTCGAGGTCGGATAGATCAAGCAGAGAGGCTACGAGGCCTGATTAGCGAGAAGACCACTCTCCGAACATGACTGCCCCCCCCCGAAGAAATGGACGCTAGATGGCAGTCTTGCTCCACGAATAAAACCCAAGATGCTATATGACCTCAAAATCATAACCTAATTCTCCACTGCTGGGGAAGGGGGAAGGGGTCTCTCAAGCGTCACTGTATTTATATTCCGAAATTTATACTAGATGTTTGATCCATGCATGGCAGAGTACCCCATGTATTCCCAGCTGACATATTAAAGAAATGTTCGATACAATGGTTTCTGGTCATTGGATTGAATTCTTTTTTTTCCCCCTTTGATTCCATGAAATTCCAAAGATATCTTTTAGGGTTTGTTTAATACCGTGAAGTCCCGCCTCTGAGCACCCCTCAACCTGCTGCAGATGTGCTGCTTCCACCACATGCAGTTCAGATGTGACAGGCTGTTCCCTGGTCCTCTGAGCAAGAGGAGCAGGAGGAGGGGGGACACAGAAGAGATCTCCTCACGGAGGTTGCATCTCCAGGAAGTTCAAAGCAGGTGGGAGATGCCATGCCACATCCGAGCTTTCTCTGGGGATGCTGCTTCTCCCATGCACTGCCTCGCCGTAGCACTCGTACCACAGCCCCTGACAAAAGCCCAGGTGGTCTTTGTGGCTAGCAGAATTGCTCCTGCTGCCAGCAGGGATGCTCCCCGAGACAGACGAGGAGAGGCTGACCCGGGGAGCTGAGCCGGGAGGGATGTTCTGCGTCTCGTGCCCCTCGAGCATTCTCAAAAGCGCCTGCCGTGGAGGACAATTCAGGAGTCCCCCCGGGCCAGCAAAAGAGAGATGAGAAGGAAGAGATGATGGCCACGAAAAAAGCTCATGGTCTGTCAATCTTGAACTCCTCGAGACCAATCCTCAGCCCTCCCACCTTGCCCGGCCCCGCCGCCTCCGCGGCGCAGAGCTCCGAACGCCGCCCCGCTGCCGCCGCTCTCGCCAGCCCTCCGGATCCAGCCCGCACCCGACGAGAGCCCGAGAGGCGTCGGCGCCCCGGTACAGTACCCGGGCTTAGTTGGATGAGGAGGACCGTGGACGGAGACGAGAACAGTGGACGGAGACGAAGACAGAGGAGGGAGAGGAGGCGGGGAGGAGGCGGCCCGGCCGGAGCAGAGACGGGGCTATCGGAGGCAGCGAGAAGCCGGGCGGCGGATGGGCGCATTGGGCGCCGGCGGAGAGCGGGACTGGCGGCGCTGGCCGCGGTTCTGCTCGGTGCGCAAGGCTGGCGTCCGGCGACCGGGGGGCCACGGCTGGAGTTGCCGTGCAGGTCCCTCCAGGGAGGGAGGCTGCCATCCTGCCTGGCAGGTTCTTCACAGAGCTCCGTCTCCCAACTAGCCTCCCGTCCGTCCCTCCCTCTTCTCCGTAAAGTATTCCCTCGGAACACTCACCTGTCTTTTCTTTGTCGAGCCGTTCCCGTTTCCTTGCTTTACTCTCGGTCCTTCAGAGACCTCCTGCAGTCCGTCCTTCCCTTTTTCTACTTTCCTTTCTCTCTTGCTTAGCTCAGTCACGCAGCTTCCCATTCTTCAGTGACTCCAAAAATCCACCTCTCTTTCCCGCACTCAACTCTCCAGCAAATTCTAATGGGCACTTCCACAACGGCACACCTTGACAGTCTCGTCAAATTCTTCTCCGTACGGTCCTGACTCTTTCTGTGCCCTGTCTTCTGGGAAGCAACCTCCAGTGCAAAAAGCCATTCTGACGGCTTTTTGTCTTTATCTCCCCGCCAGTGTCTGCATGTTGAGGCCTGCACCATCATGACATGTCTGGGCTTTATGAGGTCAGTGCCAAGAGGAGGCCTGAACCATTATGAGGTGACTGGGCTTTATGAGGTCAGTGTGATGAGGAGGTCTGCATCATTATGACATGTCTGGGCTTTATGAGGTGACTGTGATGATGAGGAGTGCCCCATTATGACATGTCTGGGCTTTATGAGGTCTGTGCCATGAGGAGGCCTGCACAATTATGACATACCTGGGCTTTATGAGGTGAGTGTGATGTTGAGGTCTGCACCCTTATGACATGTCTGGGCTTCATGAGGTCAGTGCCATGAGGAGGCCTGCACCATTATGACATGTCTGGGCTTTATGAGGTCAGTGTGATGATGAGGCCTGCACCATTATGACATGTCTGGGCTTTATCAGGTCACTGTGATGATGAGGCCTGCACCATTATGACATGTCTGGGCTTTATGAGGTCAGTGTGATGATGAGACCTGCACCCTTATGACATCTCTGGGCTTTATGAGGTCACTGTGATGATGAGGCCTGCCCCATTATGACATGTCTGGGCTTTATGAGGTCAGTGTGATGAGGAGGCCTGCACCATTATGACATGTCTGGGCTTTATAAGGTGAGTGTGATGTTGAGGCCTGCACCATTATGACATGTCTGGGCTTTATGAGGTCAGCGCCAAGAGGAGGCCTGAACCATTATGAGGTGACTGGGCTTTATGAGGTCAGTGTGATGAGGAGGCCTGCATCATTATGACATGTCTGGGCTTTTTGAGGTGACTGTGTTGATGAGAACTGCCCCATTATGACATGTCTGGGCTTTATGAGGTCTGTGCCATGAGGAGGTCTGCGTCATTATGACATGCCTGGGCTTTATGAGGCCAGTGTGATGATGAGGCCAGCACAATTATGATGTGTCTGAGCTTCATGAGGTCAGTGCCATGAGGAGGCCTGCACCATTATGACATGTCTGGGCGTTATGAGGTCAGTGTGATGATGAGGCGTGCACCATTATGACATGTCTGGGCTTTATGAGGTCAGTGTGATGATGAGACCTGCACCATTACGAAGTGTCAGGGCTTTATGAGGTCAGTGCCATGACGGGGCTTGCACCATTATGACATGTCTGGGCTTTATGAGGTCAGTGCCATGAGGAGGCCTGGGCCATTATGACATGTCCGGGGTTTATGAGGTCAGTGCCATGAGGAGGCCTGCACCATTATGACATGTCTGGGTTTATGAGGTCAGTGTGATGATGAGACCTGCACCATTATGACATATCTGGACTTTACGAGGTCAGTGCCATGATGAGACATGCACCATTATGACATGTCTGGGCTTTTTGAGGTCAGTGTGATGATGAGACCTGCACAAATATGAGTTGTCTGGGCTTTATCAGGTGACTGTGACGATGAGGCCTGCATTATTATGACATGTCTGGGCTTAATGAGGTCAGTGTGATGATGAGGCCTGCACCATTATGCGGTGTCTGGGCTTTATGAGGTCAGTGTGATGAGGAGGCCTGCACCATTATGAGGGGACTGGGCTTTATGAGGTCAGTGTGATGAGGAGGCCTGCACCATTATGCCGTGTCTGGGCGTTATGAGGTCAGTTTCATGATGAGGCTTGCATCATTATGACATGTCTGGGCTTTATGCGGTGACTGCGATAATGAGGACTGTCCCATTATGACATGTCTGGGGTTTATGAGGTCTGTGCCATGAGGAGGCCTGCACCATTATGACATGCCTGGGCTTTATGAGGTCAGTGTGATGTTGAGGTCTGCACCATTATGACATGTCTGGGCTTCATGAGGTCAGTGCCATGAGGAGGCCTGCACTATTATGACATGTCTGGGCTTTCTGAGGTCAGTGTGATGATGAGGCCTGCACCATTATGACATGTCTGGGCTTTATGAGGTCACTGTGATGATGAGGCCTGCACCATTATGACATGTCTGGGCTTTATGAGGTCAGTGCCATGAGGAGGCCTGCACCATTAAGACATGTCTGGGCTTTATGAGGTCACTGTGATGATGAGGCCTGCACCATTATGACATGTCTGGGCGTTATGAGGTCAGTGTGATGATGAGGCCTGCACCATTATGACATGTCTGGGCTTTATGAGGTCTGTGTGATGATGAGCCCTGCACCCTTATGACATCTCTGGGCTTTATGAGGTCACTGTGATGATGAGGCCTGCACCATTATGACATGTCTGGGCTTTATGAGGTAACTGTGATGATGAGACCTGCACCATTATGACATGTCTGGGCTTTATGAGGTCAGTGTGGTGATGAGGCCTGCACCATTATGACATATCTGGACTTTATGAGGTCAGTGCCATGAGGAGGCCTGCACCATTATGACATGTCTGGGCTTTACGAGGTCAGTGCCATGATGAGACATGCGCCATTATGACATGTCTGGGCTTTTTGAGGTCAGTGTGATGATGAGACCTGCACAAATATGAGTTGTATGTGCTTTATCAGGTGACTGTGACGATGAGGCCTGCATCATTATGACATGTCTGGGCTTTATGAGGTCAGTGTGATGATGAGGCCTGCACCATTATGAGGTGTCTGGGCTTTATGAGGTGAGTGTGATGTTGAGGCCTGCACCATTATGACATGTCTGGGCTTTATGAGGTCAGTGCCATGAGGAGGCCTTCACCATTATGAGGTGACTGGGCTTTATGAGGTCAGTGTGATGAGGAGGCTTGCACCGTTATTACGTGTCTGGCCGTTATGAGGTCAGTGTGATGATGAGGTTTGCATCATTATGACATGCCTGGGCTTTATGAGGCCAGTGTGCTGATGAGGCCAGCACAATTATGATATGTCTGGGCTTCATGAGGTCAGTGCCATGAGGAGGCCTGCACCATTATGACATGTCTGGGCTTTATGTGGTCAGTGTGGTGATGAGGCCTGCACCCTTATGACATGTCTGGACTTTATGAGGTCAGTGCCATGAGGAGGCCTGCACCATTATGACATGTCTGGGCGTTACGAGGTCAGTGCCATGATGAGACATGCACCATTATGACATGTCTGGGCTTTTTGAGGTCAGTGTGATGATGAGGCCTGCACAAATATGAGTTGTCTGGGCTTTATCAGGTGACTGTGACGATGAGGTCTGCACCATTATGTCATGTCTGGGCTTTATGAGGTCAGTGTGATGATGAGGCCTGCACCATTTTGACATGTCTGGGCTTTATGAGGTCAGTGTGGTGATGAGGCCTGCAACCTTATGACATCTCTGGACTTTATGAGGTCAGTGCCATGAGGAGGCCTGCACCATTATGACATGTCTGGGCTTTATGACGTCAGTGTGATGATGAGGTCTGCACCATTATGACATGTCTGGTCTGTATGAGGTCAGTGTGATGTTGAGGTCTGCACCATTATGACATGTCTGGGCTTTATGAGGTCAGTGTGATGATGAGGCCAGCAAGATTATGACATGTCTGTGCTTTATGAGGTCAGTACCGTGAGGAGGCCTGGGCCATTATGACATGTCTGGGCTTTATGAGGTCGGTGCCAAGAGGAGTCCTGCACCATTATGACATGTCTGGGCTTTATGAGGTCAGTGTGATGATGAGGCCTGCACCATTATGACATGTCTGGGCTTTATGAGGTCCGTGTAATGATGTGACTTGCGCCGTTATGACATGTCTGGGCTATATGAGGTCAGTGCCATGATGAGGCCGGCACCATTATGACATGTCCGGGCTTTATGAGGACAGTGTGATGATGAGGTCTGCACCATTATGACATGTCTGGGCTTTATGTGGTCCTTGCCATGAGGAGGCCTGCTCCATTATGAGTTGACTGGGCTTTATGTGGTCACTGTGATTATGAGGCCTGCACCATTATGACGTGTCTGGGCTTTATGACGTCACTGTGATGATGAGGCTTGCATCATTATGACATGTCTGAATTTTATTAAGTCAGTGCCATGATTAGGCCTGCACCATTATGACCTGTCTGGGCTTTATGAGGTCACTGTGATGATGACAGCGGTACCATTATGACGTCTCTGGGTTTTATGGGGTCAGTGTGATGATGAGGCCTGCAGCATTTTGACATATCTGGGCGTTATGAGGTCGGTGTTATGATGACACCTGCACCATTATGAGGTGTCTGGGCTTTATGAGGTTAGTGTGATGATGAGGAATGCACCATTATGACATGTCTGGGCCTTATAAGGTCAGTGTGATGATGAGGCCTGCACCATTATGACATGTCTGGGCTTTATAAGGTCAGTGTGATTATGAGACCTGCACCATTATGAGGCGTCAGGACTTTATGAGGTCCGTGCCACGATTAGGCCTGCACTATTATGACATGACTGGCCTTTTTGAGGTCAGTGCCAAGAGGAGGCCTGCACCATTATGACATGTCTAGTCTTTATGCGGTCAGTGTGATGATGAGGCCTGCACCATTATGACATGTCTGGACTTTATGAGGTCAGTACCGTGAGGAGGCCTGGGCCATTATGACATGTCTGGGGTTTATGAGGTCAGTGCCATGATGAGACCTGCACGATTATGGCATGACTGTGCTTTATGAGGTCAGTGCCATAATGAGACCTGCACTGTTATGACATGTCTGGGCTTTATGAGGTCAGCGCCAAGAGGAGGCCTGAACCATTATGACATGTCTGGGTTTTATGAGGTCAGTGCCATGATGAGACCTGCACCATTATGACTTGTCTGGAATTTCTGAGGTCAGTGTGAGGATGAGGCCTGCACCATTATGACATGTTCGAATTTTATGAGGTCAGTGCCATGATGAGGCCTGCACCATTATGACATGTCTGGGCTTTATGAGGTCAGTGTGATGATGAGGCCTGCACCATTATGACATGTCATGGGCTTTATGCGGTCAGTGCCCTGATGAGACCTGCACTGTTATTACATGTCTCGTCTTTATGAGGTCAGTGTGATGATGAGGCCTGTACCATTATGACATGTCTGGGCTTTATGAGGTCACTGTGATGATGAGACCTGCACCATTATGTTATGTCTGGGCGTTATGAGGTCAGTGCCATGAAGAGGCCGGAACCATTATGACATATCTGGGCTTTATGAAGTCAGTGTGATGATGAGGCCTGCTCCATTATGACATGTCTGGGCTTTATGAGGTCACTGTGATGATGCAGCCTGCAGCATTATGACATGTCTAGGCTTTATGAAGTCAGTGTCATGATGAGGCCTGCACCATTATGACATGTCTGGGCTTTATGAGGTCAGTGTGGTGATGAGGCCTGCACCCTTATGACATGTCTGGGCTTTATGAGGTCAGTGCCATGAGGAGGCCTGCACCATTATGACATGTCTGGGTTTATGAGGTCAGTGTGATGATGAGACCTGCACCATTATGACATATCTGGACTTTATGAGGTCAGTGTGATGATGAGACCTGCACCATTATGGGTTGTCAGGGCTTTATGAGATCAGTGCCAAGAGGAGGCCTGCACCATTATGACATGTCTGGGCTTTACGAGGTCAGTGCCATGATTAGACAGGCACCATTATGACATGTCTGGGCTTTATGTGGTCGGTGTGATGATGAGGCCTGCACCATTATGAGGTGTCTGGGCTTTATGACGTGAGTGTGATGTTGAGGCCTGCACCATTATGACATGTCTGGGCTTTATGAGGTCAGTGCCATGAGGAGGCCTTCACCATTATGAGGTGACTGGGCTTTATGAGGTCAGTGTGATGAGGAGGCTTGCATCACTATGACATGTCTGGGTTTTATGAGGTGACTGTGATGATGAGGCCTGCACCATTATGATATGTCTGGGCTTCATGAGGTCAGTGCCATGAGGAGGCCTGGGCCATTATGACATGTCTGGGCTTTATGAGGTCAGTGTGATGATGAGGCCTGCACCATTATGACATGTCTGGGCTTTATGAGGTCAGTGCCATGAGGAGGCCTGGGCCATTATGACATGTCTGGGCTTTATGAGGTCAGTGCCATGATGAGACCTGCATGATTATGACCTGTCTGGGCTTTATGAGGTCAGTGCCATAATGAGGCCTGCACTATTATGACATGTCTAGGCTTTATGAGGTCAGTGCCATGAGGAGGCCTGCACCATTATGACATGTCTGGGCTTCATGAGGTCAGTGTAATGATGAGTACTGCTCCATTATGACGTTTCTGGGCTTTATGAGGTCAGTGCCATGAGGAGGCCTGCACCATTATGACATGTCTGGGGTTTATGAGGTCAGTGCCATGAGGAGGCCTGGGCCATTATGACATGTCCGGGCTTTATGAGGTCAGTGCCATGAGGAGGCCTGCACCATTATGACATGTCTGGGCTTTATGAGGTCAGTGTGGTGATGAGGCCTGCACCCTTATGACATGTCTGGGCTTTATGAGGTCAGTGCCATGAGGAGGCCTGCACCATTATGACATGTCTGGGTTTATGAGGTCAGTGTGATGAAGAGACCTGCACCATTATGACATGTCTGGGCTTTATGGGGTCACTGTGTTGGTGAGACCTGCACGATTATGAGGTTTCTGGGCGACATGAGGTCAGTGTTATGATGAGGCCTGCATCATTATGACATGTTCGAATTTTATGCGGTCAGTGCCATGATGAGGCCTGCACCATTATGACATGTCTGGGCTTTATGAGGTCAGTGCCATGATGATAAGGCCTGCACCATTATGACATGTCTGGGCTTTATGACGTGACTGTGATGATGAGGTTTGCACCATTATGACATGTCTGGGCTTTATGAGGTCAGTGCCATGAAGAGGCCTGCACCATTATGAGGTGACTGGGCTTTATGAGGTCAGTGTGAGGATGAGGCCTGCACCATTATGTGGTGTCTGGGCGACATGAGGTCAGTGTTATGATGAGGCCTGCATCATTATGACATGTTCGAATTTTATGCGGTCAGTGCCATGATGAGGCCTGAACCATTATGACATGTCTGGACTTTATGAGGTCAGTGCGATGAGGAGGCCTGCACCGTTATGACATGTCTGGGCTTTATGAGGTCAGTGCCAAGAGGAGACCTGAAACATTATGACATTTCTGGTCTTTATGAGGTCAGTGTGATGATGAGGCCTGCACCATTATGACATGTCTGGGCTTTATGAGGTCCGTGTGATGATGAGGCCTGCACCATTATGACATGTCTGGTCTTTATGAGGTCAGTGCCATGAGGAGGCCTGCGCCATTATGACATGTCTGGGCTTTATGAGGTCACTGTGATGATGAGGCCTGCACCATTATGACATGTCTGGTCTTTATGAGGTCAGTGCCATGAGAAGGCCTGCACCATTGTGACATGTCTGGGCTTTATGAGGTCAGTGCCAAGAGGAGGCCTGAACCATTATGACATGTCTGGTCTTTATGAGGTCAGTGCCATGAGGAGGCCTGCACCATTATGACATGTCTGGGTTTATGAGGTCAGTGTGATGAAGAGACCTGCACCATTATGACATATCTGGACTTTATGAGGTCAGTGCCATGAGGAGGCCTGCCCTATTATGACATGTCTGGGCTTTACGAGGTCAGTGCCATGATGAGACATGCACCATTATGACATGTCTGGGCTTTATGAGGTCTGTGTCATGATGAGACCTGCACAAATATGAGTTGTCTGGGTTTTATCAGTTGACTGTGATAAGGACGCGTGCACCATTATGACGTGTCTGGGCGTGATGATGTCATTGTGATGATGAGGCCTGCACCATTATGAGGTGTCTGGGCTTTATGAGGTGACTGTGATGATGAGACCTACACCACTATGTCATGTCTGGGCTTTATGAGGTCAGTGTCATGATGACACCAACACCATTATGACATGTCTGGGCTTTATGAGGTCAGTGTCATGATGAGGCCTGAACCATTTTGAGGTGTCTGGGCTTTATGAGGTCAGCGTGATGATGAGGCCTGCACCATTATGACATGTCTGGGCTTTATGAGGTCAGTGTGATGATGAGACTTGCACCATTCTGAAGTGTCAGGGCTTTATGAGGTCAGTGCCATGACGAGGCTTGCACCATTATGACATGTCTGGGGTTTATGAGGTCTGTGCCATGAGGAGGCCTGCACCATTATGACATGTCTGGGCTTTATGAGGTCAGTGTGGTGATGAGGCCTGCACCCTTATGACATGTCTGGACTTTATGAGGTCAGTGCCATGAGGAGGCCTGCACCATTATGACATGTCTGGGTTTATGAGGTCAGTGTGATGATGAGACCTGCAGCATTATGACATATCTGGACTTTATGAGGTCAGTACCATGAGGAGGCCTGCACTATTATGACATGTCTGGGCTTTACGAGGTCAGTGCCATGATGAGACATGCACCATTATGACATGTCTGGCCTTTTTGAGGTCAGTGTGATGATGAGACCTGCACAAATATGAGATGTCTGGGCTTTATCAGGTGACTGTGATGTTGAGGCCTGCACCATTATGACATGTCTGGGCTTTATGAGGTCAGTGCCATGAGGAGGCCTGCACCATTATGACGTGTCTGGGCGTGACGATGTCAGTGTGATGATGAGACTTGCATCATTATGACATGTCTGGGCTTTATGAGGTGACTGTGATGATGAGGCCTGCACCATTATGACATGTCCGGGCTTTATGAGGTCAGTGTGATGATGAGGCCAGCACAATTATGATATGTCTGGGCTTCATGAGGTCAGTGCCATGACGAGGCCTGCACCATTATGACATGTCTGGGCTTTATGAGGTCAGTGTGATGATGACGCCTGCACCATTATGACATGTCTGGGCTTTAGGAGGTCAGCGCCATGAGGAGGCCTGCACCATTGTGACATGTCTGGGCTTTAGGAGGTCAGTGCCATGATGAGACCTGCACCATTATGACGTGTCTGGGCTTTATGAGGTTACTGCGGTGATGAGGCCTGCACCATTATGACGTGTCTGGGCTTTATGAGGTGAGTGTGATGTTGTGGCCTGCACAATTATGACATGTCTTTGTTTTATGAGGTCAGTGCCATGATGAGACCTGCACGATTATGACATGTCTGGGCTTTATGAGGTCCGTGTGATGATGTGACTTGCACCATTACGATGTGTCTGGACTTTATAAGGTCAGCGTGATGCTGAGGTCTGCACCATCATGAGGTGTGTGGGCATTATGACGTCACTGTGATGATGAGGCTTGCATCATTATGACATGTTCAAATTTTATGAGGTCAGTGCCATGATGAGGCCTGCACCATTATGACATGTCTGGGCTTTATGAGGTCAGTGCCATGATGAAAACTGCACCATTATGACGTGTCTGGGCTTTATGAGGTCAATGTGATTATGAGACCTGCACCATTATGGGGTGTCTGGGCTTTATGAGATCAGTGCCAAGAGGAGGCCTGCACCATTATGACATGTCTGGGCTTTATGGGGTCACTGTGTTGGTGAGGCCTGCACGATTATGACATGTCTGGGCTTTATGAGGTCAGTGCCATGATGATAAGGCCTGCACCATTATGACATGTCTGGGCTTTATGAGGTCAGTGTGATGATGAGGTTTGCACCATTATGACATGTCTGGGCTTTAAGAGGTCACTGTGATGATGCGGCCTGCACCATTATGACATGTCTGGGCTTTATGAGGTCAGTGCCATGAGGAGGCCTGCACCGTTATGACATGTCTGGGCTTTATGAGGTCAGTGCCAAGAGGAGACCTGAAACATTATGACATTTCTGGTCTTTATGAGGTCAGTGTGATGATGAGGCCTGCACCATTATGACATGTCTGGGCTTTACGAGGTCAGTGTGATGATGAGGCCTGCACCATTATGACATGTCTGGGCTTTATGAGGTCAGTGCCAAGAGGAGGCCTGCGCCATTATGACATGTCTGGGCTTTATGAGGTCACTGTGATGATGAGGCCTGCACCATTATGACATGTCTGGTCTTTATGAGGTCAGTGCCATGAGGAGGCCTGCACCATTGTGACATGTCTGGGCTTTATGAGGTCAGTGCCAAGAGGAGGCCTGAACCATTATGACATGTCTGGTCTTTATGAGGTCAGTGCCATGAGGAGGCCTGCACCGTTATGACATGTCTGGGCTTTATGAGGTCAGTGCCAAGAGGAGGCCTGGGCCATTATGACATGTCCGGGCTTTATGAGGTCAGTGCCATGAGGATGCCTGCATCATTATGACATGTCTGGTCTTTATGAGGTCAGTGCCATGAGGAGGCCTGCACCATTATGACATGTCTGGGCTTTATGAGGTCAGTGTGAGGATGAGGCCTGCACCATTATGACGTGTCTGGGCTTTATGAGGTCACTGTGTTGGTTAGGTCTGCACGATTATGACATGTCTGGGCTTTATGAGGTCAGTGCCATGATTAGACAGGCACCATTATGACATGTCTGGGCTTTATGACGTGACTGTGATGATGAGGTCTGCACCATTATGACATGTCTGGGCTTTATGAGGTCAGTGCCATGAAGAGACATGCACCATTATGAGGTGACTGGGCTTTTTGAGGTCAGTGTGAGGATGAGGCCTGCACCATTATGAGGTGTCTGGGCGATATGAGGTCAGTGTTATGATGAGGCCTGCATCATTATGACATGTTCGAATTTTATGAGGTCAGTGCCATGATGAGGCCTGAACCATTATGACATGTCTGGGCTTTAAGAGGTCACTGTGATGATGCGGCCTGCACCATTATGACATGTCTGGACTTTTTGAGGTCAGTGTCATGAGGAGGCCTGCACCGTTATGACATGTCTGGGCTTTATGAGGTCAGTGCCAAGAGGAGGCCTGAAACATTATGACATGTCTGGTCATTATGAGGTCAGTGGGATGATGAGGGCTGCACCATTGTGACATATCTGGGCTTTATGGGGTCAGTGTGATGATGAGGCCTGCACCATTATGACATGTCTGGGCTTTATGAGGTCAGTGCCATGAGGAGGCCTGCACCATTATGACATGTCTGGTCTTTATGAGGTCAGTGCCATGAGGTGGCCTGCATTATTATGACATGTCTGGGCTTTATGAGGCCAGTGCCAAGAGGAGGCCTGAACCATTATGACATGTCTGGTCTTTATGAGGTGAGTGGGATGATGAGGCCTGCACCACTGTGAAATGTCTGGGCTTTATGGGGTCAGTGCCATGATGAGACCTGCACCATTATGACGTGTCTGGGATTTATGAGGTCACTGTGTTGTTGAGGCCTGCACGATTATGACATGTCTCGGCTTTATGAGGTCGGTGTTTTGATGAGGCCTGCACCATTATGAGGTGTCTGGGCTTTATGAGGTTAGTGTGATGATGAGGCCTGCACCATTATGACATGTCTGGGCTTTATGAGGTCAGTGTGATTATGAGACCTGCACCACTATGAGGTGTCAGTACCAAGAGGAGGCCTGCACCATTATGACATGTATAGTGTTTATGAGGTCAGTGTGATGATGAGGCCTGTACCATTATGACATGTCTGGACTTTATGAGGTCAGTACCATGAGGAGGCCTGGGCCATTATGACATGTCTGGTCTTTATGAGGTCAGTGCCATAATGAGGCCTGCACTATTATGACATGTCTGGGCTTCATGAAGTCAGTGTAATGATGAGTACTGCACCACTATGACATGTCTGGGCTTTTTGAGGTCAGTGCCTTGATGACACCTGCACCATTATGACATTTTTAGAGTCGTTTTGGCAGTTGGGAGGCAGGTGTGAAAACAGGAAACAATAGCCCTTATCCCCAGGAAAGAAAGCCTGGAAACTTGGGTTTGTGGTGCAGTGTGTTTGCCAAGCTGGGGCGTCCATGAATAGCGAGTGCTTTCTGTGCTGTCATCTTTGTTGTGGGAGGAATCCTTGTTTATGTGCAATTTTGGGAGTCGGTCTGGCAGTTGGGAGGCAGGTGTGAAAACAGGAAATGACAGCGCTTATCGGCAGGAAAGAAAGCCTGAAAGCTTTGGCTTTGTGGTGCTTTTGGTTTGACAGCCCGGAGACTCCATGCGGAGCACGACCTTTCTGTGCTGGAATCTTTGTTGTGGGAGGAATCTTTGTTTAGAAGCAATTTTCAGAGTCGGTCTGGCAGTTGGGAGGCAGGTGTGAAAACAGGAAACAATAGCCCTTATCCCCAGGAAAGAAAGCCTGGAAACTTGGGTTTGTGGTGCAGTGTGTTTGCCAAGCTGGGGCGTCCATGAATAGCGAGTGCTTTCTGTGCTGTCATCTTTGATGTGGGAGGAATCTTTGTTTATATGCAATTTTGGGAGTTGGGCTGGCAGTTGGGAGGCAGGTGTGAAAACAGGAAACAATAACCACTATCCCCAGGACCGAAAACCTGGAAACTTGGGTTTGTGGTGCAGTGTGTTTGCCAAGCTGGGGCGTCCATGAATAGCGAGTGCATTCTGTGCTGTCATCTTTGTTGTGGGAGGAATCTTTGTTTATATGCAATTTTGGGAGTCAGGCTGGCAGTTGGGAGGCAGGTGTGAAAACAGGAAATGACAGCGCTTATCGGCAGGAAAGAAAGCCTGGAAGCTTTGGCTTTGTCGTGCTTTTGGTTTGTCAGCCTGGAGACTCCATGGGGAGTAGGAGCTTTCTCTGCCTACATCTTCGCTGTGGGAGGAATCTTCCTTCGTATGCAATTTTGGGAGTTGGGCTGGCAGTTGGGAGGCAGGTGTGAAAACAGGAAATGACAGCGCTTATCGGCAAGAAAAGAAAGCCTGGAAGCTTTGACTTTGTGGTGCTTTTGGTTTGACAGCCCGGAGACTCCATGCGGAGCACGACCTTTCTGTGCTGGAATCTTTGTTGTGGGAGGAATCTTTGTTTCTATGCAATTTTAGGAGTTGGTCTGGCAGTTGTAGGCAGGTGTGAAAACAGGAAACAATAACCATTATCCCCAGGACAGAAAACCTGGAAACTTGGGATTGTGGTGCAGTGTGTTTGCCAAGCTGGGGTGTCCATGAACAGCGAGTGCTTTCTGTGCTGTCATCTTTGTTGTGGGAGGAATCCTTGTTTATATGCAATTTTGCGAGTCGGTCTGCCAGTTGGGAGGCAGGTGTGAAAACAGGAAACAATAGCCCTTATCGCCAGGAAAGAAAGCCTGGAAACTTGGGTTTGTGGTGCAGTGTGTTTGCCAAGCTGGGGCGTCCATGAACAGCGAGTGCATTCTGCGCTGTCATCTTTGTTGTGGGAGGAATCTTTGTTTTTAATCAATTTTGCCAGTTGGGCTGGCAGTTGGGAGGCAGGTGTGAAAACAGGAAATGACAGCGCTTATCGGCAGGAAAGAAAGCCTGGAAGCTTTGGCTTTGTGGTGCTTTTGGTTTGAGAGCCCGGAGACTCCATGTGGAGCACGACCTTTCTGTGCTGGAATCTTTGTTGTGGGAGGAATCTTTGTTTAGAAGCAATTTTCAGAGTCGGTCTGGCAGTTGGGAGGCAGGTGTGAAAACAGGAAACAATAGCCCTTATCCCCAGGAAAGAAAGCCTGGAAACTTGGGTTTGTGGTGCAGTGTGTTTGCCAAGCTGGGGCGTCCATGAACAGCGAGTGCTTTCTGTGCTGTCATCTTTGATGTGGGAGGAATCTTTGTTTATATGCAATTTTGGGAGTCGGTCTGGCAGTTGGGAGGCAGGTGTGAAAACAGGAAACAATAACCACTATCCCCAGGACCGAAAACCTGGAAACTTGGGTTTGTGGTGCAGTGTGTTTGCCAAGCTGGGGCGTCCATGAACAGCGAGTGCTTTCTGTGCTGTCATCTTTGATGTGGGAGGAATCTTTGTTTATATGCAATTTTGGGAGTCAGGCTGGCAGTTGGGAGGCAGGTGTGAAAACAGGGAATGACAGCGCTTATCGGCAGGAAAGAAAGCCTGGAAGCTTTGGCTTTGTGGTGCTTTTGGTTTGTCAGCCCGGAGACTCCATGCGGAGCAAGAGCCTTCTGTGCTGGAATCTTTGTTGTGGGAGGAATCCTTGTTTAGAAGCAATTTTCAGAGTCGGTCTGGCAGTTGTATGCAGGTGTGAAAACAGGAAACAATAGCTCTTATCCGCAGGAAAGAAAGCCTGGAAACTTGGGTTTGTGGTGCAGTGTGCTTGCCAAGCTGGGGCGTCCATGAATAGCGAGTGCTTTCTGCGCTTTCATTTTTGTTGTGGGAGGAATCTTTGTTTATATTCAATTTTGGGAGTTGGGCTGGCAGCTGGGAGGCAGGTGTGAAAACAGGAAACAATAGCCATTATCCGCAGGAAAGAAAGCCTGGAAACTTGGGTTTGTGTTGCAGTGTGTTTGCCAAGCTGGGGCGTCCATGAATAGCGAGTGCATTCTGTGCTGTCATCTTTGTTGTGGGAGGAATCTTTGTTTTTATTCAATTTTGGGAGTTGGGCTGGCAGTTGGGAGGCAGGTGTGAAAACAGGAAATGACAGCGCTTATCGGCAGGAAAGGAAGCCTGAAAGCTTTGGCTTTGTGGTGCTTTTGGTTTGACAGCCCGGAGACTCCATGCGGAGCACGACCTTTCTGTGCTGGAATCTTTGTTGTGGGAGGAATCTTTGTTTAGAAGCAATTTTCAGAGTCGGTCTGGCAGTTGGGAGGCAGGTGTGAAAACAGGAAACAATAGCCCTTATCCCCAGGAAAGAAAGCCTGGAAACTTGGGTTTGTGGTGCAGTGTGTTTGCCAAGCTGGGGCGTCCATGAACAGCGAGTGCTTTCTGTGCTGTCATCTTTGTTGTGGGAGGAATCTTTGTTTATATGCAATTTTGGGAGTCAGGCTGGCAGTTGGGAGGCAGGTGTGAAAACAGGAAATGACAGCGCTTATCGGCAGGAAAGAAAGCCTGGAAGCTTTGGCTTTGTCGTGCTTTTGGTTTGTCAGCCTGGAGACTCCATGGGGAGTAGGAGCTTTCTCTGCCTACATCTTCGCTGTGGGAGGAATCTTCCTTCGTATGCAATTTTGGGAGTTGGGCTGGCAGTTGGGAGGCAGGTGTGAAAACAGGAAATGACAGCGCTTATCGGCAAGAAAAGAAAGCCTGGAAGCTTTGACTTTGTGGTGCTTTTGGTTTGACAGCCCGGAGACTCCATGCGGAGCACGACCTTTCTGTGCTGGAATCTTTGTTGTGGGAGGAATCTTTGTTTCTATGCAATTTTAGGAGTTGGTCTGGCAGTTGTAGGCAGGTGTGAAAACAGGAAACAATAACCATTATCCCCAGGACAGAAAACCTGGAAACTTGGGATTGTGGTGCAGTGTGTTTGCCAAGCTGGGGCGTTCATGAATAGCAAGTGCATTCTGTGCTGTCATCTTTGTTGTGGGAGGAATCCTTGTTTATATGCAATTTTGCGAGTCGGTCTGCCAGTTGGGAGGCAGGTGTGAAAACAGGAAACAATAGCCCTTATCGCCAGGAAAGAAAGCCTGGAAACTTGGGTTTGTGGTGCAGTGTGTTTGCCAAGCTGGGGCGTCCATGAACAGCGAGTGCATTCTGCGCTGTCATCTTTGTTGTGGGAGGAATCTTTGTTTTTAATCAATTTTGCCAGTTGGGCTGGCAGTTGGGAGGCAGGTGTGAAAACAGGAAATGACAGCGCTTATCGGCAGGAAAGAAAGCCTGAAAGCTTTGGCTTTGTGGTGCTTTTGGTTTGACAGCCCGGAGACTCCATGCGGAGCACGACCTTTCTGTGCTGGAATCTTTGTTGTGGGAGGAATCTTTGTTTATAAGCAATTTTCAGAGTCGGTCTGGCAGTTGTATGCAGGTGTGAAAACAGGAAACAATAGCTCTTATCCCCAGGAAAGAAAGCCTGGAAACTTGGGTTTGTGGTGCAGTGTGTTTGCCAAGCTGGGGCGTCCATGAATAGCGAGTGCTTTCTGTGCTGTCATCTTTGATGTGGGAGGAATCTTTGTTTATATGCAATTTTGGGAGTCAGGCTGGCAGTTGGGAGGCAGGTGTGAAAACAGGGAATGACAGCGCTTATCGGCAGGAAAGAAAGCCTGGAAGCTTTGGCTTTGTGGTGCTTTTGGTTTGTCAGCCTGGAGACTCCATGGGGAGCAAGAGCCTTCTGTGCTGGAATCTTTGTTGTGGGAGGAATCCTTGTTTAGAAGCAATTTTCAGAGTCGGTCTGGCAGTTGTATGCAGGTGTGAAAACAGGAAACAATAGCTCTTATCCGCAGGAAAGAAAGCCTGGAAACTTGGGTTTGTGGTGCAGTGTGCTTGCCAAGCTGGGGCGTCCATGAATAGCGAGTGCTTTCTGCGCTTTCATTTTTGTTGTGGGAGGAATCTTTGTTTATATTCAATTTTGGGAGTTGGGCTGGCAGCTGGGAGGCAGGTGTGAAAACAGGAAACAATAGCCATTATCCGCAGGAAAGAAAGCCTGGAAACTTGGGTTTGTGTTGCAGTGTGTTTGCCAAGCTGGGGCGTCCATGAATAGCGAGTGCATTCTGTGCTGTCATCTTTGTTGTGGGAGGAATCTTTGTTTTTATTCAATTTTGGGAGTTGGGCTGGCAGTTGGGAGGCAGGTGTGAAAACAGGAAATGACAGCGCTTATCGGCAGGAAAGGAAGCCTGAAAGCTTTGGCTTTGTGGTGCTTTTGGTTTGTCAGCCTGAAGACTCCATGCGGAGCAAGATCCTTCTGTGCTGTCATCTTTGTTGTGGGAGGAATCTTTGTTTCTATGCAATTTTAGGAGTTGGTCTGGCAGTTGTAGGCAGGTGTGAAAACAGGAAACAATAACCATTATCCCCAGGACAGAAAACCTGGAAACTTGGGATTGTGGTGCAGTGTGTTTGCCAAGCTGGGGCGTTCATGAATAGCAAGTGCATTCTGTGCTGTCATCTTTGTTGTGGGAGGAATCCTTGTTTATATGCAATTTTGCGAGTCGGTCTGCCAGTTGGGAGGCAGGTGTGAAAACAGGAAATGACAGCGCTTATCGGCAGGAAAGATAGCCTGGAAGCTTTGGCTTTGTGGTGCAGTGTGTTTGTCAGCCTGGAGACTCCATGGGGAGTAGGAGCTTTCTCTGCCTACATCTTCGCTGTGGGAGGAATCTTCCTTCGTATGCAATTTTGGGAGTTGGACTGGCAGTTGGGAGGCAGGTGTGAAAACAGGAAACAATAGCCCTTATCGCCAGGAAAGAAAGCCTGGAAACTTGGGTTTGTGGTGCAGTGTGTTTGCCAAGCTGGGGCGTCCATGAACAGCGAGTGCATTCTGCGCAGTCATCTTTGTTGTGGGAGGAATCTTTGTTTTTAATCAATTTTGCCAGTTGGGCTGGCAGTTGGGAGGCAGGTGTGAAAACAGGAAATGACAGCGCTTATCGGCAGGAAAGAAAGCCTGGAAGCTTTGGCTTTGTGGTGCTTTTGGTTTGTCAGCCTGGAGACTCCATGCGGAGCAAGATCCTTCTGTGCTGTCATCTTTGTTGTGGGAGGAATCTTTGTTTATAAGCAATTTTCAGAGTCGGTCTGGCAGTTGGGAGGCAGGTGTGAAAACAGGAAACAATAGCCCTTATCCCCAGGAAAGAAAGCCTGGAAACTTGGGTTTGTGGTGCAGTGTGTTTGCCATGCTGGGGCGTCCATGAATAGCGAGTGCTTTTTGTGCTGTCATTTTTGTTGTGGGAGGAATCTTTGTTTATATGCAATTTTGGGAGTTGGGCTGGCAGTTGGGAGGCAGGTGTGAAAACAGGAAACAATAGCCTTTATCCCCAGGAAAGAAAGCCTGGAAACTTAGGTTTGTGGTGCAATGTGCTTGCCATGCTGGGGCGTCCATGAATAGCGAGTGCTTTTTGTGCTGTCATTTTTGTTGTGGGAGGAATCTTTGTTTATATGCAATTTTGGGAGTTGGGCTGGCAGTTGGGAGGCAGGTGTGAAAACAGGAAACAATAGCCCTTATCGCCAGGAAAGAAAGCCTGGAAACTTGGGTTTGTGGTGCAGTGTGTTTGCCAAGCTGGGGCGTCCATGAATAGCGTGTGCTTTCTGTGCTGTCATCTTTGTTGTGGGAGGAATCCTTGTTTATATGCAATTTTGGGAGTCGGTCTGGCAGTTGGGAGGCAGGTGTGAAAACAGGGAATGACAGCGCTTATCGGCAGGATAGAAAGCCTGGAAGCTTTGGCTTTGTGGTGCTTTTGGTTTGACAGCCCGGAGACTCCATGCGGAGCACGACCTTTCTGTGCTGGAATCTTTGTTGTGGGAGGAAACTTTGTTTAGAAGCAATTTTCAGAGTCGGTCTGGTAGTTGTATGCAGGTGTGAAAACAGGAAACAATAGCTCTTATCCCCAGGAAAGAAAGCCTGGAAACTTGGGTTTGTGGTGCAGTGTGCTTGCCAAGCTGGGGCGTCCATGAATAGCGAGTGCTTTCTGCGCTGTCATTTTTGTTGTGGGAGGAATCTTTGTTTATATTCAATTTTGGGAGTTGGGCTGGCAGTTGGGAGGCAGGTGTGAAAACATGAAACAATAGCCCTTATCCCCAGGAAAGAAAGCCTGGAAAATTGACTTTGTGGTGCAGTGTGTTTGTCAAGCTGGGGCGTCCATGAACAGCGAGTGCTTTCTGTGCTGTCATCTTTGATGTGGGAGGAATCTTTGTTTATGTGCAATTTTGGGAGTTGGGATGGCAGTTGGGAGGCAGGTGTGAAAACAGGAAATGACAGCGCTTATCGGCAGGAAAGAAAGCCTGGAAGCTTTGGCTTTGTGGTGCTTTTGGTTTGTCAGCCTGGAGACTCCATGCGGAGCAAGATCCTTCTGTGCTGTCATCTTTGTTGTGGGAGGAATTTTTGTTTATAAGCAATTTTCAGAGTAGGTCTGGCAGTTGGGAGGCAGGTGTGAAAACAGGAAACAATAGCCTTTATCCCCAGGAAAGAAAGCCTGGAAACTTAGGTTTGTGGTGCAATGTGCTTGCCATGCTGGGGCGTCCATGAATAGCGAGTGCTTTTTGTGCTGTCATTTTTGTTGTGGGAGGAATCTTTGTTTATATGCAATTTTGGGAGTTGGGCTGGCAGTTGGGAGGCAGGTGTGAAAACAGGAAACAATAGCCCTTATCCCCAGGAAAGAAAGCCTGGAAACTTGGGTTTGTGGTGCAGTGTGTTTGCCAAGCTGGGGCGTCCATGAATAGCGTGTGCTTTCTGTGCTGTCATCTTTGTTGTGGGAGGAATCCTTGTTTATATGCAATTTTGGGAGTCGGTCTGGCAGTTGGGAGGCAGGTGTGAAAACAGGGAATGACAGCGCTTATCGGCAGGATAGAAAGCCTGGAAGCTTTGGCTTTGTGGTGCTTTTGGTTTGTCAGCCTGGAGACTCCATGGGGAGTAGGAGCTTTCTCTGCCTACATCTTCGCTGTGGGTGGAATCTTCCTTCGTATGCAATTTTGGGAGTTGGGCTGGCAGTTGGGAGGCAGGTGTGAAAACAGGAAATGACAGCGCTAATCGGCAGGAAAGAAAGCCTGGAAGCTTTGGCTTTGTGGTGCTTTTGGTTTGACAGCCCGGAGACTCCATGCGGAGCACGACCTTTCTGTGCTGGAATCTTTGTTGTGGGAGGAATCTTTGTTTATAAGCAATTTTCAGAGTCGGTCTGGCAGTTGTATGCAGGTGTGAAAACAGGAAACAATAGCTCTTATCCCCAGGAAAGAAAGCCTGGAAACTTGGGTTTGTGGT
Source organism: Pseudopipra pipra (assembly GCF_036250125.1). Lineage (NCBI taxonomy): Eukaryota > Metazoa > Chordata > Aves > Passeriformes > Pipridae > Pseudopipra > Pseudopipra pipra. The sequence continues at coordinate 87,402 of NW_026990929.1, forward strand.
GCAGTGTGCTTGCCAAGCTGGGGCGTCCATGAATAGCGAGTGCTTTCTGCGCTGTCATTTTTGTTGTGGGAGGAATCTTTGTTTATATTCAATTTTGGGAGTTGGGCTGGCAGTTGGGAGGCAGGTGTGAAAACAGGAAACAATAGCCCTTATCCCCAGGAAAGAAAGCCTGGAAACTTGGGTTTGTGGTGCAGTGTGTTTGCCAAGCTGGGGCGTCCATGAATAGCGAGTGCTTTCTGTGCTGTCACCTTTGTTGTGGGAGGAATCCTTGTTTATATGCAATTTTGGGAGTCGGGCTGGCAGTTGGGAGGCAGGTGTGAAAACAGGAAACAATAGCCCTTATCGCCAGGAAAGAAAGCCTGGAAAATTGACTTTGTGGTGCAGTGTGTTTGCCAAGCTGGGGCGTCCATGAACAGCGAGTGCTTTCTGTGCTGTCATCTTTGATGTGGGAGGAATCTTTGTTTATGTGCAATTTTGGGAGTCGGTCTGGCAGTTGGGAGGCAGGTGTGAAAACAGGAAATGACAGCGCTTATCGGCAGGAAAGAAAGCCTGGAAGCTTTGGCTTTGTGGTGCTTTTGGTTTGAGAGCCCGGAGACTCCATGTGGAGCACGACCTTTCTGTGCTGGAATCTTTGTTGTGGGAGGAATCTTTGTTTAGAAGCAATTTTCAGAGTCGGTCTGGCAGTTGGGAGGCAGGTGTGAAAACAGGAAACAATAGCCCTTATCGCCAGGAAAGAAAGCCTGGAAACTTGGGTTTGTGGTGCAGTGTGTTTGCCAAGCTGGGGCGTCCATGAACAGCGAGTGCTTTCTGTGCTGTCATCTTTGATGTGGGAGGAATCTTTGTTTATATGCAATTTTGGGAGTCGGTCTGGCAGTTGGGAGGCAGGTGTGAAAACAGGAAACAATAACCACTATCCCCAGGACCGAAAACCTGGAAACTTGGGTTTGTGGTGCAGTGTGTTTGCCAAGCTGGGGCGTCCATGAATAGCGAGTGCATTCTGTGCTGTCATTTTTGTTGTGGGAGGAATCTTTGTTTATATGCAATTTTGGGAGTTGGGCTGGCAGTTGGGAGGCAGGTGTGAAAACAGGAAACAATAGCCCTTATCCCCAGGAAAGAAAGCCTGGAAACTTGGGTTTGTGGTGCAGTGTGTTTGCCAAGCTGGGGCGTCCATGAATAGCGAGTGCTTTCTGTGCTGTCATCTTTGATGTGGGAGGAATCTTTGTTTATATGCAATTTTGGGAGTCAGGCTGGCAGTTGGGAGGCAGGTGTGAAAACAGGGAATGACAGCGCTTATCGGCAGGAAAGAAAGCCTGGGAGCTTTGGCTTTGTCGTGCTTTTGGTTTGTCAGCCTGGAGACTCCATGGGGAGTAGGAGCTTTCTCTGCCTACATCTTCGCTGTGGGAGGAATCTTCCTTCGTATGCAATTTTGGGAGTTGGGCTGGCAGTTGGGAGGCAGGTGTGAAAACAGGAAATGACAGCGCTTATCGGCAGGAAAGAAAGCCTGGAAGCTTTGGCTTTGTGGTGCTTTAGGTTTGTCAGCCTGGAGACTCCATGGGGAGCAAGAGCCTTCTGTGCTGGAATCTTTGTTGTGGGAGGAAACTTTGTTTAGAAGCAATTTTCAGAGTCGGTCTGGCAGTTGTATGCAGGTGTGAAAACAGGAAACAATAGCTCTTATCCGCAGGAAAGAAAGCCTGGAAACTTGGGTTTGTGGTGCAGTGTGCTTGCCAAGCTGGGGCGTCCATGAATAGCGAGTGCTTTCTGCGCTTTCATTTTTGTTGTGGGAGGAATCTTTGTTTATATTCAATTTTGGGAGTTGGGCTGGCAGCTGGGAGGCAGGTGTGAAAACAGGAAACAATAGCCATTATCCGCAGGAAAGAAAGCCTGGAAACTTGGGTTTGTGTTGCAGTGTGTTTGCCAAGCTGGGGCGTCCATGAATAGCGAGTGCATTCTGTGCTGTCATCTTTGTTGTGGGAGGAATCTTTGTTTTTATTCAATTTTGGGAGTTGGGCTGGCAGTTGGGAGGCAGGTGTGAAAACAGGAAATGACAGCCATTCTGACGGCTTTTTGTCTTTATCTCCCCGCCAGTGTCTGCAGGAAGAGCCCAGGGGTACTAGGACACATTGGTGGAGACAACGGAAGGCAGTGAGATCATCAGAAAGTGTTCACACGCCAACCTCCGGATCGGCGATTTTATCCCTTTCTAGCGGCAGCTCCCGGGTCACAGCACGGAACTCCTCGCGCGCGCTGCTAAAGGGTGCAGAGAGCTGCGTGCGCCAGCGGGGCGGCTGTCGTTGTCGGGAGATGGACGTTGGACCTTCCTCTAACTCTCCGGACCCCCTCTTGGGGACACGGCGCTGTATTCCTTCGCCCTGGCAGACAGGGATTCATTGACACGGTCGCCTTTGGAGCTTTCAGGGGCTTTTCTTAGAAATGCACAACTCGTTTAATACTTTCTACAGGGCAGCAATGTAGCGCCCCTATGAAAAAAGGGCGTTTCACTACTACACAAAGCACGGACCGCAGGAGTTCTCTAAAGGACAGAGAGAAAAGCAAGGGAAAAGAATGGCTTCACAAAAATAAGAGTGGTGAGTGTTTCTTGGGAATGCTTTATGGAGCAGAGGGGGGGACGGACGGGAGGCTAGTTGGGAGACTGAGCTCTGTGAAGAACCTGCCAGGCAGGACGGCAGCCTCGAGGGACCTGCACGGCCACCTCATTCGCGGCCACCACGGTCCCCGGGCGCCAGCCTTGCGCACCGAGCAGAACCGCGGCCAGCGCCGCCAGCCCCGCTCCCCAAAGAGCCGCATCCAGCGATCCGCCGCCCGGCCTCCCGCTGCCCCCAACAGCCCCGTCTCTCTGCTCCGGCCGGTCCGCCTCCTCCCCGCCTCCTCTCCCTCCTCTGCTTTCTTCTCCCTCCCCTGCCCTCCTCAACCAGTTCCGCCTCGGCACTCTGCCCCTCAACCTGCTGCAGATGTGCTGCTTCCACCACATCCAGTTCAGGTGTGACAGGCTCTTCTCTTGTCCTCTGAGCAAGAGGAGCAGCAGGAGGGACACACAAGAGCTCTCCTCACAGAGGCTGCATCGCCAGGAAGTCCAAAGAAGTTCGGAGATTCTGTGCCACGTCCGAGCTTTCTCTGGGGATGCTGCTTCTCCCATGCACTGCCTCGCCGTAGCACTCGTACCACAGCCCCTGACAAAAGCCCAGGTGGTCTTTGTGGCTAGCAGAATTGCTCCTGCTGCCAGCAGGGATGCTCCTCGAGACAGACGAGGAGAGGCTGACCCGGGGAGCTGAGCCGGGAGGGATGTTCTGCGTCTCGTGCCCCTCGAGCATTCTCAAAAGCGCCTGCCGTGGAGGACAATTCAGGAGTCCCCCCGGGCCAGCAAAAGAGAGATGAGAAGGAAGAGATGATGGCCACGAAAAAAGCTCATGGTCTGTCAATCTTGAACTCCTCGAGACCAATCCTCAGCCCTCCCACCTAGCCCGGCCCCGCCGCCTCCGCGGCGCAGAGCTCCGAACGCCGCCCCGCTGCCGCCGCTCTCGCCGGCCCTCCGGATCCAGCCCGCACCGACGAGAGCCCGAGAGGCGTCGGCGCCCCGGTACAGTACCCGGGCTTAGTTGGATGAGGAGGACCGTGGACGGAGACGAGAACAGTGGACGGAGACGAAGACAGAGGAGGGAGAGGAAGCGGAGAGGCAGCGGAGAGGAGGCGGCCCGGCCGGAGCAGAGACGGGGCTATCGGAGGCAGCGAGAAGCCGGGCGGCGGATGGGCGCTTTCGGCGCCAGCGGAGAGCGGGACGGGCGGCGCTGGCCGCGGTTCTGCTCCGTGCGCAAGGCTGGCGCCCGGCGACCGGGGGGCCGCGGCTGGAGTTGCCGTGCAGGTCCCTCCAGGGAGGGAGGCTGCCGTCCTGCCTGGCAGGTTCTTCACAGAGCTCCGTCTCCCAACTAGCCTCCCGTCCGTCCCTCCCTCTGCTCCATAAAGTATTCCCTCGGAACACTCACCGGTCTTTTCTTTGTCCAGCCGTTCCCGTTTCCTTGCTTTACTCTCGGTCCTTCAGAGACCTCCTGCAGTCCGTCCTTCCCCTTTTCTACTTTCCTTTCTCTCTTGCTTAACTCAGTCGCGCAGCTTCCCATTCTTCAGTGACTCCAAAAATCCACTTCTCTTTCCCGCACTCAACTCTCCAGCAAATTATTCTAATGGGCACTTCCACAACTGCACACCTTGACAGTCTCGTCAAATTCTTCTCCGTACGGTCCTGACTCTTTCTGTGCCCTGTCTTCTGGGAAGCAATCTCCAGTGCAAAAAGCCATTCTGACGGCTTTTTGTCTTTATCTCCCCGCCAGTGTCTGCAGGAAGAGCCCAGGGGTACTAGGACACATTGGTGGAGACAACGGAAGGCAGTGAGATCATCAGAAAGTGTTCACACGCCAACCTCCGGATCGGCGATTTTATCCCTTTCTACCGGCAGCTCCCGGGTCACAGCACGGAACTCCTCGCGCGCGCTGCTAAAGGGTGCAGAGAGCTGCGTGCGCCAGCGGGGCGGCTGTCGTTGTCGGGAGATGGACGTTGGACCTTCCTCTAACTCTCCGGACCCCCTCTTGGGGACACGGCGCTGTATTCCTTCGCCCTGGCAGACAGGGATTCATTGACACGGTCGCCTTTGGAGCTTTCAGGGGCTTTTCTTAGAAATGCACAACTCGTTTAATACTTTCTACAGGGCAGCAATGTAGCGCCCCTATGAAAAAAGGGCGTCTCACTACTACACAAAGCACGGACCGCAGGAGTTCTCTAAAGGACAGAGAGAAAAGCAAGGGAAAAGAATGGCTTCACAAAAATAAGAGTGGTGAGTGTTTCGTGGGAATGCTTTATGGAGCAGAGGGGGGGACGGACGGGAGGCTAGTTGGGAGACTGAGCTCTGTGAAGAACCTGCCAGGCAGGACGGCAGCCTCGAGGGACCTGCACGGCCACCTCATTCGCGGCCACCACGGTCCCCGGGCGCCAGCCTTGCGCACCGAGCAGAACCGCGGCCAGCGCCGCCAGCCCCGCTCCCCAAAGAGCCGCATCCAGCGATCCGCCGCCCGGCCTCCCGCTGCCCCCAACAGCCCCGTCTCTCTGCTCCGGCCGGTCCGCCTCCTCCCCGCCTCTTCTCCCTCCTCTGCTTTCTTCTCCCTCCCCTGCCCTCCTCAACCAGTTCCGCCTCGGCACTCTGCCCCTCAACCTGCTGCAGATGTGCTGCTTCCACCACATCCAGTTCAGGTGTGACAGGCTCTTCTCTTGTCCTCTGAGCAAGAGGAGCAGCAGGAGGGACACACAAGAGCTCTCCTCACAGAGGCTGCATCGCCAGGAAGTCCAAAGAAGTTCGGAGATTCTGTGCCACGTCCGAGCTTTCTCTGGGGATGCTGCTTCTCCCATGCACTGCCTCGCCGTAGCACTCGTACCACAGCCCCTGACAAAAGCCCAGGTGGTCTTTGTGGCTAGCAGAATTGCTCCTGCTGCCATCAGGGATGCTCCTCGAGACAGACGAGGAGAGGCTGACCCGGGGAGCTGAGCCGGGAGGGATGTTCTGCGTCTCGTGCCCCTCGAGCATTCTCAAAAGCGCCTGCCGTGGAGGACAATTCAGGAGTCCCCCCGGGCCAGCAAAAGAGAGATGAGAAGGAAGAGATGATGGCCACGAAAAAAGCTCATGGTCTGTCAATCTTGAACTCCTCGAGACCAATCCTCAGCCCTCCCACCTAGCCCGGCCCCGCCGCCTCCGCGGCGCAGAGCTCCGAACGCCGCCCCGCTGCCGCCGCTCTCGCCGGCCCTCCGGATCCAGCCCGCACCGACGAGAGCCCGAGAGGCGTCGGCGCCCCGGTACAGTACCCGGGCTTAGTTGGATGAGGAGGACCGTGGACGGAGACGAGAACAGTGGACGGAGACGAAGACAGAGGAGGGAGAGGCAGCGGAGAGGAGGCGGCCCGGCCGGAGCAGAGACGGGGCTATCGGAGGCAGCGAGAAGCCGGGCGGCGGATGGGCGCTTTCGGCGCCAGCGGAGAGCGGGACTGGCGGCGCTGGCCGCGGTTCTGCTCCGTGCGCAAGGCTGGCGCCTGGCGACCGGGGGGCCGCGGCTGGAGTTGCCGTGCAGGTCCCTCCAGGGAGGGAGGCTGCCGTCCTGCCTGGCAGGTTCTTCACAGAGCTCCGTCTCCCAACTAGCCTCCCGTCCGTCCGTCCCTCTGCTCCATAAAGTATTCCCTCGGAACACTCACCGGTCTTTTCTTTGTCGAGCCGTTCCCGTTTCCTTGCTTTACTCTCGGTCCTTCAGAGACCTCCTGCAGTCCGTCCTTCCCCTTTTCTACTTTCCTTTCTCTCTTGCTTAGCTGAGTCGCGCAGCTTCCCATTCTTCAGTGACTCCAAAAATCCACTTCTCTTTCCCGCACTCAACTCTCCAGCAAATTCTAATGGGCACTTCCACAACTGCACACCTTGACAGTCTCGTCAAATTCTTCTTTCAGGGGCTTTTCTTAGAAATGCACAACTCGTTTAATACTTTCTACAGGGCAGCAATGTAGCGCCCCTATGAAAAAAGGGCGTTTCACTACTACACAAAGCACGGACCGCAGGAGTTCTCTAAAGGACAGAGAGAAAAGCAAGGGAAAAGAATGGCTTCACAAAAATAAGAGTGGTGAGTGTTTCGTGGGAATGCTTTATGGAGCAGAGGGGGGGACGGACGGGAGGCTAGTTGAAAGCTCCAAAGGCGACCGTGTCAATGAATCCCTGTCTGCCAGGGCGAAGGAATACAGCGCCGTGTCCCCAAGAGGGGGTCCGGAGAGTTAGAGGAAGGTCCAACGTCCATCTCCCGACAACGACAGCCGCCCCGCTGGCGCACGCAGCTCTCTGCACCCTTTAGCAGCGCGCGCGAGGAGTTCCGTGCTGTGACCCGGGAGCTGCCGGTAGAAAGGGATAAAATCGCCGATCCGGAGGTTGGCGTGTGAACACTTTCTGATGATCTCACTGCCTTCCGTTGTCTCCACCAATGTGTCCTAGTACCACTGGGCTCTTCCTGCAGACACTGGCGGGGAGATAAAGACAAAAAGCCGTCAGAATGGCTTTTTGCACTGGATGTTGCTTCCCAGAAGACAGGGCACAGAAAGAGTCAGGACCGTACGGAGAAGAATTTGACGAGACTGTCAAGGTGTGCAGTTGTGGAAGTGCCCATTAGAATTTGCTGGAGAGTTGAGTGCGGGAAAGAGAGGTGGATTTTTGGAGTCACTGAAGAATGGGAAGCTGCGCGACTCAGCTAAGCAAGAGAGAAAGGAAAGTAGAAAAGGGGAAGGACGGACTGCAGGAGGTCTCTGAAGGACCGAGAGTAAAGCAAGGAAACGGGAACGGCTCGACAAAGAAAAGACCGGTGAGTGTTCCGAGGGAATACTTTATGGAGCAGAGGGAGGGACGGACGGGAGGCTAGTTGGGAGACGGAGCTCTGTGAAGAACCTGCCAGGCAGGACGGCAGCCTCCCTCCCTGGAGGGACCTGCACGGCAACTCCAGCCGCGGCCCCCCGGTCGCCGGGCGCCAGCCTTGCGCACGGAGCAGAACCGCGGCCAGCGCCGCCAGTCCCGCTCTCCGCTGGCGCCGAAAGCGCCCATCCGCCGCCCGGCTTCTCGCTGCCTCCGATAGCCCCGTCTCTGCTCCGGCCGGGCCGCCTCCTCTCCGCTGCCTCTCCGCTTCCTCTCCCTCCTCTGTCTTCGTCTCCGTCCACTGTTCTCGTCTCCGTCCACGGTCCTCCTCATCCAACTAAGCCCGGGTACTGTACCGGGGCGCCGACGCCTCTCGGGCTCTCGTCGGTGCGGGCTGGATCCGGAGGGGCCGGCGAGAGCGGCGGCAGCGGGGCGGCGTTCGGAGCTCTGCGCCGCGGAGGCGGCGGGGCCGGGCTAGGTGGGAGGGCTGAGGATTGGTCTCGAGGAGTTCAAGATTGACAGACCATGAGCTTTTTTCGTGGCCATCATCTCTTCCTTCTCATCTCTCTTTTGCTGGCCCGGGGGGACTCCTGAATTGTCCTCCACGGCAGGCGCTTTTGAGAATGCTCGAGGGGCACGAGACGCAGAACATCCCTCCCGGCTCAGCTCCCCGGGTCAGCCTCTCCTCGTCTGTCTCGAGGAGCATCCCTGCTGGCAGCAGGAGCAATTCTGCTAGCCACAAAGACCACCTGGGCTTTTGTCAGGGGCTGTGGTACGAGTGCTACGGCCAGGCAGTGCATGGGAGAAGCAGCATCCCCAGAGAAAGCTCGGACGTGGCACAGAATCTCCGAACTTCTTTGGACTTCCTGGCGATGCAGCCTCTGTGAGGAGAGCTCTTGTGTGTCCCTCCTGCTGCTCCTCTTGCTCAGAGGACAAGAGAAGAGCCTGTCACACCTGAACTGGATGTGGTGGAAGCAGCACATCTGCAGCAGGTTGAGGGGCAGAGTGCCGAGGCGGAACTGGTTGAGGAGGGCAGGGAAGGGAGAAGAAAGCAGAGGAGGGAGAGGAGGCGGGGAGGAGGCGGACCGGCCGGAGCAGAGAGACGGGGCTGTTGGGGGCAGCGGGAGGCCGGGCGGCGGATCGCTGGATGCGGCTCTTTGGGGAGCGGGGCTGGCGGCGCTGGCCGCGGTTCTGCTCGGTGCGCAAGGCTGGCGCCCGGGGACCGTGGTGGCCGCGAATGAGGTGGCCGTGTAGGTCCCTCGAGGCTGCCGTCCTGCCTGGCAGGTTCTTCACAGAGCTCAGTCTCCCAACTAGCCTCCCGTCCGTCCCCCCCTCTGCTCCATAAAGCATTCCCAAGAAACACTCACCACTCTTATTTTTGTGAAGCCATTCTTTTCCCTTGCTTTTCTCTCTGTCCTTTAGAGAACTCCTGCGGTCCGTGCTTTGTGTAGTAGTGAGACGCCCTTTTTTCATAGGGGCGCTACATTGCTGCCCTGTAGAAAGTATTAAACGAGTTGTGCATTTCTAAGAAAAGCCCCTGAAAGCTCCAAAGGCGACCGTGTCAATGAATCCCTGTCTGCCAGGGCGAAGGAATACAGCGCCGTGTCCCCAAGAGGGGGTCCGGAGAGTTAGAGGAAGGTCCAACGTCCATCTCCCGACAACGACAGCCGCCCCGCTGGCGCACGCAGCTCTCTGCACCCTTTAGCAGCGCGCGCGAGGAGTTCCGTGCTGTGACCCGGGAGCTGCCGCTAGAAAGGGATAAAATCGCCGATCCGGAGGTTGGCGTGTGAACACTTTCTGATGATCTCACTGCCTTCCGTTTTCTCCACCAATGTGTCCTAGTACCCCTGGGCTCTTCCTGCAGACACTGGCGGGGAGATAAAGACAAAAAGCCGTCAGAATGGCTTTTTGCACTGGATGTTGCTTCCCAGAAGACAGGGCACAGAAAGAGTCAGGACCGTACGGAGAAGAATTTGACGAGACTGTCAAGGTGTGCAGTTGTGGAAGTGCCCATTAGAATAATTTGCTGGAGAGTTGAGTGCGGGAAAGAGAAGTGGATTTTTGGAGTCACTGAAGAATGGGAAGCTGCGCGACTCAGCTAAGCAAGAGAGAAAGGAAAGTAGAAAAGGGGAAGGACGGACTGCAGGAGGTCTCTGAAGGACCGAGAGTAAAGCAAGGAAACGGGAACGGCTCGACAAAGAAAAGACCGGTGAGTGTTCCGAGGGAATACTTTATGGAGCAGAGGGAGGGACGGACGGGAGGCTAGTTGGGAGACGGAGCTCTGTGAAGAACCTGCCAGGCAGGACGGCAGCCTCCCTCCCTGGAGGGACCTGCACGGCAACTCCAGCCGCGGCCCCCCGGTCGCCGGGCGCCAGCCTTGCGCACGGAGCAGAACCGCGGCCAGCGCCGCCCGTCCCGCTCTCCGCTGGCGCCGAAAGCGCCCATCCGCCGCCCGGCTTCTCGCTGCCTCCGATAGCCCCGTCTCTGCTCCGGCCGGGCCGCCTCCTCACCGCTGCCTCTCCGCTTCCTCTCCCTCCTCTGTCTTCGTCTCCGTCCACTGTTCTCGTCTCCGTCCATGGTCCTTCTCATCCAAATAAGCCCGGGTACTGTACCGGGGCGCCGACGCCTCTCGGGCTCTCGTCGGTGCGGGTTGGATCCGGAGGGCCGGCGAGAGCGGCGGCAGCGGGGCGGCGTTCGGAGCTCTGCGCCGCGGAGGCGGCGGGGCCGGGCTAGGTGGGAGGGCTGAGGATTGGTCTCGAGGAGTTCAAGATTGACAGACCATGAGCTTTTTTCGTGGCCATCATCTCTTCCTTCTCATCTCTCTTTTGCTGGCCCGGGGGGACTCCTGAATTGTCCTCCACGGCAGGCGCTTTTGAGAATGCTCGAGGGGCACGAGACGCAGAACATCCCTCCCGGCTCAGCTCCCCGGGTCAGCCTCTCCTCGTCTGTCTCGGGGAGCATCCCTGCTGGCAGCAGGAGCAATTCTGCTAGCCACAAAGACCACCTGGGCTTTTGTCAGGGGCTGTGGTACGAGTGCTACGGCGAGGCAGTGCATGGGAGAAGCAGCATCCCCAGAGAAAGCTCGGACGTGGCACAGAATCTCCGAACTTCTTTGGACTTCCTGGCGATGCAGCCTCTGTGAGGAGAGCTCTTGTGTGTCCCTCCTGCTGCTCCTCTTGCTCAGAGGACAAGAGAAGAGCCTGTCACACCTGAACTGGATGTGGTGGAAGCAGCACATCTGCAGCAGGTTGAGGGGCAGAGTGCCGAGGCGGAACTGGTTGAGGAGGGCAGGGGAGGGAGAAGAAAGCAGAGGAGGGAGAGGAGGCGGGGAGGAGGCGGACCGGCCGGAGCAGAGAGACGGGGCTGTTGGGGGCAGCGGGAGGCCGGGCGGCGGATCGCTGGATGCGGCTCTTTGGGGAGCGGGGCTGGCGGCGCTGGCCGCGGTTCTGCTCGGTGCGCAAGGCTGGCGCCCGGGGACCGTGGTGGCCGCGAATGAGGTGGCCGTGCAGGTCCCTCGAGGCTGCCGTCCTGCCTGGCAGGTTCTTCACAGAGCTCAGTCTCCCAACTAGCCTCCCGTCCGTCCCCCCCTCTGCTCCATAAAGCATTCCCACGAAACACTCACCACTCTTATTTTTGTGAAGCCATTCTTTTCCCTTGCTTTTCTCTCTGTCCTTTAGAGAACTCCTGCGGTCCGTGCTTTGTGTAGTAGTGAAACGCCCTTTTTTCATAGGGGCGCTACATTGCTGCCCTGTAGAAAGTATTAAACGAGTTGTGCATTTCTAAGAAAAGCCCCTGAAAGCTCCAAAGGCGACCGTGTCAATGAATCCCTGTCTGCCAGGGCGAAGGAATACAGCGCCGTGTCCCCAAGAGGGGGTCCGGAGAGTTAGAGGAAGGTCCAACGTCCATCTCCCGACAACGACAGCCGCCCCGCTGGCGCACGCAGCTCTCTGCACCCTTTAGCAGCGCGCGCGAGGAGTTCCGTGCTGTGACCCGGCAGCTGCCGGTAGAAAGGGATAAAATCGCCGACCCGGAGGTTGGCGTGTGAACAATTTCTGATGATCTCACTGCCTTCCGTTGTCTCCACCAATGTGTCCTAGTACCCCTGGGCTCTTCCTGCAGACACTGGCGGGGAGATAAAGACAAAAAGCCGTCAGAATGGCTTTTTGCACTGGAGGTTGCTTCCCAGAAGACAGGGCACAGAAAGAGTCAGGACCGTACGGAGAAGAATTTGACGAGACTGTCAAGGTGTGCAGTTGTGGAAGTGCCCATTAGAATAATTTGCTGGAGAGTTGAGTGCGGGAAAGAGAAGTGGATTTTTGGAGTCACTGAAGAATGGGAAGCTGCGCGACTCAGCTAAGCAAGAGAGAAAGGAAAGTAGAAAAGGGGAAGGACGGACTGCAGGAGGTCTCTGAAGGACCGAGAGTAAAGCAAGGAAACGGGAACGGCTCGACAAAGAAAAGACCGGTGAGTGTTCCGAGGGAATACTTTATGGAGCAGAGGGAGGGACGGACGGGAGGCTAGTTGGGAGACGGAGCTCTGTGAAGAACCTGCCAGGCAGGACGGCAGCCTCCCTCCCTGGAGGGACCTGCACGGCAACTCCAGCCGCGGCCCCCCGGTCGCCGGGCGCCAGCCTTGCGCACCGAGCAGAACCGCGGCCAGCGCCGCCAGTCCCGCTCTCCGCTGGCGCCGAAAGCGCCCATCCGCCGCCCGGCTTCTCGCTGCCTCCGATAGCCCCGTCTCTGCTCCGGCCGGGCCGCCTCCTCACCGCTGCCTCTCCGCTTCCTCTCCCTCCTCTGTCTTCGTCTCCGTCCACTGTTCTCGTCTCCGTCCATGGTCCTTCTCATCCAAATAAGCCCGGGTACTGTACCGGGGCGCCGACGCCTCTCGGGCTCTCGTCGGTGCGGGCTGGATCCGGAGGGCCGGCGAGAGCGGCGGCAGCGGGGCGGCGTTCGGAGCTCTGCGCCGCGGAGGCGGCGGGGCCGGGCTAGGTGGGAGGGCTGAGGATTGGTCTCGAGGAGTTCAAGATTGACAGACCATGAGCTTTTTTCGTGGCCATCATCTCTTCCTTCTCATCTCTCTTTTGCTGGCCCGGGGGGACTCCTGAATTGTCCTCCACGGCAGGCGCTTTTGAGAATGCTCGAGGGGCACGAGACGCAGAACATCCCTCCCGGCTCAGCTCCCCGGGTCAGCCTCTCCTCGTCTGTCTCGGGGAGCATCCCTGCTGGCAGCAGGAGCAATTCTGCTAGCCACAAAGACCACCTGGGCTTTTGTCAGGGGCTGTGGTACGAGTGCTACGGCCAGGCAGTGCATGGGAGAAGCAGCATCCCCAGAGAAAGCTCGGACGTGGCACAGAATCTCCGAACTTCTTTGGACTTCCTGGCGATGCAGCCTCTGTGAGGAGAGCTCTTGTGTGTCCCTCCTGCTGCTCCTCTTGCTCAGAGGACAAGAGAAGAGCCTGTCACACCTGAACTGGATGTGGTGGAAGCAGCACATCTGCAGCAGGTTGAGGGGCAGAGTGCCGAGGCGGAACTGGTTGAGGAGGGCAGGGGAGGGAGAAGAAAGCAGAGGAGGGAGAGGAGGCGGGGAGGAGGCGGACCGGCCGGAGCAGAGAGACGGGGCTGTTGGGGGCAGCGGGAGGCCGGGCGGCGGATCGCTGGATGCGGCTCTTTGGGGAGCGGGGCTGGCGGCGCTGGCCGCGGTTCTGCTCGGTGCGCAAGGCTGGCGCCCGGGGACCGTGGTGGCCGCGAATGAGGTGGCCGTGCAGGTCCCTCGAGGCTGCCGTCCTGCCTGGCAGGTTCTTCACAGAGCTCAGTCTCCCAACTAGCCTCCCGTCCGTCCCCCCCTCTGCTCCATAAAGCATTCCCAAGAAACACTCACCACTCTTATTTTTGTGAAGCCATTCTTTTCCCTTGCTTTTCTCTCTGTCCTTTAGAGAACTCCTGCGGTCCGTGCTTTGTGTAGTAGTGAAACGCCCTTTTTTCATAGGGGCGCTACATTGCTGCCCTGTAGAAAGTATTAAACGAGTTGTGCATTTCTAAGAAAAGCCCCTGAAAGCTCCAAAGGCGACCGTGTCAATGAATCCCTGTCTGCCAGGGCGAAGGAATACAGCGCCGTGTCCCCAAGAGGGGGTCCGGAGAGTTAGAGGAAGGTCCAACGTCCATCTCCCGACAACGACAGCCGCCCCGCTGGCGCACGCAGCTCTCTGCACCCTTTAGCAGCGCGCGCGAGGAGTTCCGTGCTGTGACCCGGGAGCTGCCGGTAGAAAGGGATAAAATCGCCGATCCGGAGGTTGGCGTGTGAACACTTTCTGATGATCTCACTGCCTTCCGTTGTCTCCACCAATGTGTCCTAGTACCCCTGGGCTCTTCCTGCAGACACTGGCGGGGAGATAAAGACAAAAAGCCGTCAGAATGGCTTTTTGCACTGGATGTTGCTTCCCAGAAGACAGGGCACAGAAAGAGTCAGGACCGTACGGAGAAGAATTTGACGAGACTGTCAAGGTGTGCAGTTGTGGAAGTGCCCATTAGAATAATTTGCTGGAGAGTTGAGTGCGGGAAAGAGAAGTGGATTTTTGGAGTCACTGAAGAATGGGAAGCTGCGCGACTCAGCTAAGCAAGAGAGAAAGGAAAGTAGAAAAGGGGAAGGACGGACTGCAGGAGGTCTCTGAAGGACCGAGAGTAAAGCAAGGAAACGGGAACGGCTCGACAAAGAAAAGACCGGTGAGTGTTCCGAGGGAATACTTTATGGAGCAGAGGGACGGACGGACGGGAGGCTAGTTGGGAGACGGAGCTCTGTGAAGAACCTGCCAGGCAGGACGGCAGCCTCCCTCCCTGGAGGGACCTGCACGGCAACTCCAGCCGCGGCCCCCCGGTCGCCGGGCGCCAGCCTTGCGCACGGAGCAGAACCGCGGCCAGCGCCGCCCGTCCCGCTCTCCGCTGGCGCCGAAAGCGCCCATCCGCCGCCCGGCTTCTCGCTGCCTCCGATAGCCCCGTCTCTGCTCCGGCCGGGCCGCCTCCTCTCCGCTGCCTCTCCGCTTCCTCTCCCTCCTCTGTCTTCGTCTCCGTCCACTGTTCTCGTCTCCGTCCATGGTCCTTCTCATCCAAATAAGCCCGGGTACTGTACCGGGGCGCCGACGCCTCTCGGGCTCTCGTCGGTGCGGGTTGGATCCGGAGGGCCGGCGAGAGCGGCGGCAGCGGGGCGGCGTTCGGAGCTCTGCGCCGCGGAGGCGGCGGGGCCGGGCTAGGTGGGAGGGCTGAGGATTGGTCTCGAGGAGTTCAAGATTGACAGACCATGAGCTTTTTTCGTGGCCATCATCTCTTCCTTCTCATCTCTCTTTTGCTGGCCCGGGGGGACTCCTGAATTGTCCTCCACGGCAGGCGCTTTTGAGAATGCTCGAGGGGCACGAGACGCAGAACATCCCTCCCGGCTCAGCTCCCCGGGTCAGCCTCTCCTCGTCTGTCTCGGGGAGCATCCCTGCTGGCAGCAGGAGCAATTCTGCTAGCCACAAAGACCACCTGGGCTTTTGTCAGGGGCTGTGGTACGAGTGCTACGGCGAGGCAGTGCATGGGAGAAGCAGCATCCCCAGAGAAAGCTCGGACGTGGCACAGAATCTCCGAACTTCTTTGGACTTCCTGGCGATGCAGCCTCTGTGAGGAGAGCTCTTGTGTGTCCCTCCTGCTGCTCCTCTTGCTCAGAGGACAAGAGAAGAGCCTGTCACACCTGAACTGGATGTGGTGGAAGCAGCACATCTGCAGCAGGTTGAGGGGCAGAGTGCCGAGGCGGAACTGGTTGAGGAGGGCAGGGGAGGGAGAAGAAAGCAGAGGAGGGAGAGGAGGCGGGGAGGAGGCGGACCGGCCGGAGCAGAGAGACGGGGCTGTTGGGGGCAGCGGGAGGCCGGGCGGCGGATCGCTGGATGCGGCTCTTTGGGGAGCGGGGCTGGCGGCGCTGGCCGCGGTTCTGCTCGGTGCGCAAGGCTGGCGCCCGGGGACCGTGGTGGCCGCGAATGAGGTGGCCGTGCAGGTCCCTCGAGGCTGCCGTCCTGCCTGGCAGGTTCTTCACAGAGCTCAGTCTCCCAACTAGCCTCCCGTCCGTCCCCCCCTCTGCTCCATAAAGCATTCCCACGAAACACTCACCACTCTTATTTTTGTGAAGCCATTCTTTTCCCTTGCTTTTCTCTCTGTCCTTTAGAGAACTCCTGCGGTCCGTGCTTTGTGTAGTAGTGAAACGCCCTTTTTTCATAGGGGCGCTACATTGCTGCCCTGTAGAAAGTATTAAACGAGTTGTGCATTTCTAAGAAAAGCCCCTGAAAGCTCCAAAGGCGACCGTGTCAATGAATCCCTGTCTGCCAGGGCGAAGGAATACAGCGCCGTGTCCCCAAGAGGGGGTCCGGAGAGTTAGAGGAAGGTCCAACGTCCATCTCCCGACAACGACAGCCGCCCCGCTGGCGCACGCAGCTCTCTGCACCCTTTAGCAGCGCGCGCGAGGAGTTCCGTGCTGTGACCCGGCAGCTGCCGGTAGAAAGGGATAAAATCGCCGACCCGGAGGTTGGCGTGTGAACACTTTCTGATGATCTCACTGCCTTCCGTTGTCTCCACCAATGTGTCCTAGTACCCCTGGGCTCTTCCTGCAGACACTGGCGGGGAGATAAAGACAAAAAGCCGTCAGAATGGCTTTTTGCACTGGAGGTTGCTTCCCAGAAGACAGGGCACAGAAAGAGTCAGGACCGTACGGAGAAGAATTTGACGAGACTGTCAAGGTGTGCAGTTGTGGAAGTGCCCATTAGAATAATTTGCTGGAGAGTTGAGTGCGGGAAAGAGAAGTGGATTTTTGGAGTCACTGAAGAATGGGAAGCTGCGCGACTCAGCTAAGCAAGAGAGAAAGGAAAGTAGAAAAGGGGAAGGACGGACTGCAGGAGGTCTCTGAAGGACCGAGAGTAAAGCAAGGAAACGGGAACGGCTCGACAAAGAAAAGACCGGTGAGTGTTCCGAGGGAATACTTTATGGAGCAGAGGGAGGGACGGACGGGAGGCTAGTTGGGAGACGGAGCTCTGTGAAGAACCTGCCAGGCAGGACGGCAGCCTCCCTCCCTGGAGGGACCTGCACGGCAACTCCAGCCGCGGCCCCCCGGTCGCCGGGCGCCAGCCTTGCGCACCGAGCAGAACCGCGGCCAGCGCCGCCAGTCCCGCTCTCCGCTGGCGCCGAAAGCGCCCATCCGCCGCCCGGCTTCTCGCTGCCTCCGATAGCCCCGTCTCTGCTCCGGCCGGGCCGCCTCCTCACCGCTGCCTCTCCGCTTCCTCTCCCTCCTCTGTCTTCGTCTCCGTCCACTGTTCTCGTCTCCGTCCATGGTCCTTCTCATCCAAATAAGCCCGGGTACTGTACCGGGGCGCCGACGCCTCTCGGGCTCTCGTCGGTGCGGGCTGGATCCGGAGGGCCGGCGAGAGCGGCGGCAGCGGGGCGGCGTTCGGAGCTCTGCGCCGCGGAGGCGGCGGGGCCGGGCTAGGTGGGAGGGCTGAGGATTGGTCTCGAGGAGTTCAAGATTGACAGACCATGAGCTTTTTTCGTGGCCATCATCTCTTCCTTCTCATCTCTCTTTTGCTGGCCCGGGGGGACTCCTGAATTGTCCTCCACGGCAGGCGCTTTTGAGAATGCTCGAGGGGCACGAGACGCAGAACATCCCTCCCGGCTCAGCTCCCCGGGTCAGCCTCTCCTCGTCTGTCTCGGGGAGCATCCCTGCTGGCAGCAGGAGCAATTCTGCTAGCCACAAAGACCACCTGGGCTTTTGTCAGGGGCTGTGGTACGAGTGCTACGGCCAGGCAGTGCATGGGAGAAGCAGCATCCCCAGAGAAAGCTCGGACGTGGCACAGAATCTCCGAACTTCTTTGGACTTCCTGGCGATGCAGCCTCTGTGAGGAGAGCTCTTGTGTGTCCCTCCTGCTGCTCCTCTTGCTCAGAGGACAAGAGAAGAGCCTGTCACACCTGAACTGGATGTGGTGGAAGCAGCACATCTGCAGCAGGTTGAGGGGCAGAGTGCCGAGGCGGAACTGGTTGAGGAGGGCAGGGGAGGGAGAAGAAAGCAGAGGAGGGAGAGGAGGCGGGGAGGAGGCGGACCGGCCGGAGCAGAGAGACGGGGCTGTTGGGGGCAGCGGGAGGCCGGGCGGCGGATCGCTGGATGCGGCTCTTTGGGGAGCGGGGCTGGCGGCGCTGGCCGCGGTTCTGCTCGGTGCGCAAGGCTGGCGCCCGGGGACCGTGGTGGCCGCGAATGAGGTGGCCGTGCAGGTCCCTCGAGGCTGCCGTCCTGCCTGGCAGGTTCTTCACAGAGCTCAGTCTCCCAACTAGCCTCCCGTCCGTCCCCCCCTCTGCTCCATAAAGCATTCCCAAGAAACACTCACCACTCTTATTTTTGTGAAGCCATTCTTTTCCCTTGCTTTTCTCTCTGTCCTTTAGAGAACTCCTGCGGTCCGTGCTTTGTGTAGTAGTGAAACGCCCTTTTTTCATAGGGGCGCTACATTGCTGCCCTGTAGAAAGTATTAAACGAGTTGTGCATTTCTAAGAAAAGCCCCTGAAAGCTCCAAAGGCGACCGTGTCAATGAATCCCTGTCTGCCAGGGCGAAGGAATACAGCGCCGTGTCCCCAAGAGGGGGTCCGGAGAGTTAGAGGAAGGTCCAACGTCCATCTCCCGACAACGACAGCCGCCCCGCTGGCGCACGCAGCTCTCTGCACCCTTTAGCAGCGCGCGCGAGGAGTTCCGTGCTGTGACCCGGGAGCTGCCGGTAGAAAGGGATAAAATCGCCGATCCGGAGGTTGGCGTGTGAACACTTTCTGATGATCTCACTGCCTTCCGTTGTCTCCACCAATGTGTCCTAGTACCCCTGGGCTCTTCCTGCAGACACTGGCGGGGAGATAAAGACAAAAAGCCGTCAGAATGGCTTTTTGCACTGGATGTTGCTTCCCAGAAGACAGGGCACAGAAAGAGTCAGGACCGTACGGAGAAGAATTTGACGAGACTGTCAAGGTGTGCAGTTGTGGAAGTGCCCATTAGAATAATTTGCTGGAGAGTTGAGTACGGGAAAGAGAAGTGGATTTTTGGAGTCACTGAAGAATGGGAAGCTGCGCGACTCAGCTAAGCAAGAGAGAAAGGAAAGTAGAAAAGGGGAAGGACGGACTGCAGGAGGTCTCTGAAGGACCGAGAGTAAAGCAAGGAAACGGGAACGGCTCGACAAAGAAAAGACCGGTGAGTGTTCCGAGGGAATACTTTATGGAGCAGAGGGAGGGACGGACGGGAGGCTAGTTGGGAGACGGAGCTCTGTGAAGAACCTGCCAGGCAGGACGGCAGCCTCCCTCCCTGGAGGGACCTGCACGGCAACTCCAGCCGCGGCCCCCCGGTCGCCGGGCGCCAACCTTGCGCACGGAGCAGAACCGCGGCCAGCGCCGCCAGTCCCGCTCTCCGCTGGCGCCGAAAGCGCCCATCCGCCGCCCGGCTTCTCGCTGCCTCCGATAGCCCCGTCTCTGCTCCGGCCGGGCCGCCTCCTCTCCGCTGCCTCTCCGCTTCCTCTCCCTCCTCTGTCTTCGTCTCCGTCCACTGTTCTCGTCTCCGTCCACGGTCCTTCTCATCCAAATAAGCCCGGGTACTGTACCGGGGCGCCGACGCCTCTCGGGCTCTCGTCGGTGCGGGCTGGATCCGGAGGGCCGGCGAGAGCGGCGGCAGCGGGGCGGCGTTCGGAGCTCTGCGCCGCGGAGGCGGCGGGGCCGGGCTAGGTGGGAGGGCTGAGGATTGGTCTCGAGGAGTTCAAGATTGACAGACCATGAGCTTTTTTCGTGGCCATCATCTCTTCCTTCTCATCTCTCTTTTGCTGGCCCGGGGGACTCCTGAATTGTCCTCCACGGCAGGCGCTTTTGAGAATGCTCGAGGGGCACGAGACGCAGAACATCCCTCCCGGCTCAGCTCCCCGGGTCAGCCTCTCCTCGTCTGTCTCGAGGAGCATCCCTGCTGGCAGCAGGAGCAATTCTGCTAGCCACAAAGACCACCTGGGCTTTTGTCAGGGGCTGTGGTACGAGTGCTACGGCCAGGCAGTGCATGGGAGAAGCAGCATCCCCAGAGAAAGCTCGGACGTGGCACAGAATCTCCGAACTTCTTTGGACTTCCTGGCGATGCAGCCTCTGTGAGGAGAGCTCTTGTGTGTCCCTCCTGCTGCTCCTCTTGCTCAGAGGACAAGAGAAGAGCCTGTCACACCTGAACTGGATGTGGTGGAAGCAGCACATCTGCAGCAGGTTGAGGGGCAGAGTGCCGAGGCGGAACTGGTTGAGGAGGGCAGGGGAGGGAGAAGAAAGCAGAGGAGGGAGAAGAGGCGGGGAGGAGGCGGACCGACCGGAGCAGAGAGACGGGGCTGTTGGGGGCAGCGGGAGGCCGGGCGGCGGATCGCTGGATGCGGCTCTTTGGGGAGCGGGGCTGGCGGCGCTGGCCGCGGTTCTGCTCGGTGCGCAAGGCTGGCGCCCGGGGACCGTGGTGGCCGCGAATGAGGTGGCCGTGCAGGTCCCTCGAGGCTGCCGTCCTGCCTGGCAGGTTCTTCACAGAGCTCAGTCTCCCAACTAGCCTCCCGTCCGTCCCCCCCTCTGCTCCATAAAGCATTCCCACGAAACACTCACCACTCTTATTTTTGTGAAGCCATTCTTTTCCCTTGCTTTTCTCTCTGTCCTTTAGAGAACTCCTGCGGTCCGTGCTTTGTGTAGTAGTGAAACGCCCTTTTTTCATAGGGGCGCTACATTGCTGCCCTGTAGAAAGTATTAAACGAGTTGTGCATTTCTAAGAAAATCCCCTGAAAGCTCCAAAGGCGACCGTGTCAATGAATCCCTGTCTGCCAGGGCGAAGGAATACAGCGCCGTGTCCCCAAGAGGGGGTCCGGAGAGTTAGAGGAAGGTCCAACGTCCATCTCCCGACAACGACAGCCGCCCCGCTGGCGCACGCAGCTCTCTGCACCCTTTAGCAGCGCGCGCGAGGAGTTCCGTGCTGTGACCCGGGAGCTGCCGGTAGAAAGGGATAAAATCGCCGATCCGGAGGTTGGCGTGTGAACACTTTCTGATGATCTCACTGCCTTCCGTTGTCTCCACCAATGTGTCCTAGTAGCCCTGGGCTCTTCCTGCAGACACTGGCGGGGAGATAAAGACAAAAAGCCGTCAGAATGGCTTTTTGCACTGGATGTTGCTTCCCAGAAGACAGGGCACAGAAAGAGTCAGGACCGTACGGAGAAGAATTTGACGAGACTGTCAAGGTGTGCAGTTGTGGAAGTGCCCATTAGAATAATTTGCTGGAGAGTTGAGTGCGGGAAAGAGAAGTGGATTTTTGGAGTCACTGAAGAATGGGAAGCTGCGCGACTCAGCTAAGCAAGAGAGAAAGGAAAGTAGAAAAGGGGAAGGACGGACTGCAGGAGGTCTCTGAAGGACCGAGAGTAAAGCAAGGAAACGGGAACGGCTCGATAAAGAAAAGACCGGTGAGTGTTCCGAGGGAATACTTTATGGAGCAGAGGGAGGGACGGACGGGAGGCTAGTTGGGAGACGGAGCTCTGTGAAGAACCTGCCAGGCAGGACGGCAGCCTCCCTCCCTGGAGGGACCTGCACGGCAACTCCAGCCGCGGCCCCCCGGTCGCCGGGCGCCAACCTTGCGCACGGAGCAGAACCGCGGCCAGCGCCGCCAGTCCCGCTCTCCGCTGGCGCCGAAAGCGCCCATCCGCCGCCCGGCTTCTCGCTGCCTCCGATAGCCCCGTCTCTGCTCCGGCCGGGCCGCCTCCTCTCCGCTGCCTCTCCGCTTCCTCTCCCTCCTCTGTCTTCGTCTCCGTCCACTGTTCTCGTCTCCGTCCACGGTCCTTCTCATCCAAATAAGCCCGGGTACTGTACCGGGGCGCCGACGCCTCTCGGGCTCTCGTCGGTGCGGGCTGGATCCGGAGGGCCGGCGAGAGCGGCGGCAGCGGGGCGGCGTTCGGAGCTCTGCGCCGCGGAGGCGGCGGGGCCGGGCTAGGTGGGAGGGCTGAGGATTGGTCTCGAGGAGTTCAAGATTGACAGACCATGAGCTTTTTTCGTGGCCATCATCTCTTCCTTCTCATCTCTCTTTTGCTGGCCCGGGGGGACTCCTGAATTGTCCTCCACGGCAGGCGCTTTTGAGAATGCTCGAGGGGCACGAGACGCAGAACATCCCTCCCGGCTCAGCTCCCCGGGTCAGCCTCTCCTCGTCTGTCTCGAGGAGCATCCCTGCTGGCAGCAGGAGCAATTCTGCTAGCCACAAAGACCACCTGGGCTTTTGTCAGGGGCTGTGGTACGAGTGCTACGGCGAGGCAGTGCATGGGAGAAGCAGCATCCCCAGAGAAAGCTCGGACGTGGCACAGAATCTCCGAACTTCTTTGGACTTCCTGGCGATGCAGCCTCTGTGAGGAGAGCTCTTGTGTGTCCCTCCTGCTGCTCCTCTTGCTCAGAGGACAAGAGAAGAGCCTGTCACACCTGAACTGGATGTGGTGGAAGCAGCACATCTGCAGCAGGTTGAGGGGCAGAGTGCCGAGGCGGAACTGGTTGAGGAGGGCAGGGGAGGGAGAAGAAAGCAGAGGAGGGAGAAGAGGCGGGGAGGAGGCGGACCGACCGGAGCAGAGAGACGGGGCTGTTGGGGGCAGCGGGAGGCCGGGCGGCGGATCGCTGGATGCGGCTCTTTGGGGAGCGGGGCTGGCGGCGCTGGCCGCGGTTCTGCTCGGTGCGCAAGGCTGGCGCCCGGGGACCGTGGTGGCCGCGAATGAGGTGGCCGTGCAGGTCCCTCGAGGCTGCCGTCCTGCCTGGCAGGTTCTTCACAGAGCTCAGTCTCCCAACTAGCCTCCCGTCCGTCCCCCCCTCTGCTCCATAAAGCATTCCCACGAAACACTCACCACTCTTATTTTTGTGAAGCCATTCTTTTCCCTTGCTTTTCTCTCTGTCCTTTAGAGAACTCCTGCGGTCCGTGCTTTGTGTAGTAGTGAAACGCCCTTTTTTCATAGGGGCGCTACATTGCTGCCCTGTAGAAAGTATTAAACGAGTTGTGCATTTCTAAGAAAATCCCCTGAAAGCTCCAAAGGCGACCGTGTCAATGAATCCCTGTCTGCCAGGGCGAAGGAATACAGCGCCGTGTCCCCAAGAGGGGGTCCGGAGAGTTAGAGGAAGGTCCAACGTCCATCTCCCGACAACGACAGCCGCCCCGCTGGCGCACGCAGCTCTCTGCACCCTTTAGCAGCGCGCGCGAGGAGTTCCGTGCTGTGACCCGGGAGCTGCCGGTAGAAAGGGATAAAATCGCCGATCCGGAGGTTGGCGTGTGAACACTTTCTGATGATCTCACTGCCTTCCGTTGTCTCCACCAATGTGTCCTAGTAGCCCTGGGCTCTTCCTGCAGACACTGGCGGGGAGATAAAGACAAAAAGCCGTCAGAATGGCTTTTTGCACTGGATGTTGCTTCCCAGAAGACAGGGCACAGAAAGAGTCAGGACCGTACGGAGAAGAATTTGACGAGACTGTCAAGGTGTGCAGTTGTGGAAGTGCCCATTAGAATAATTTGCTGGAGAGTTGAGTGCGGGAAAGAGAAGTGGATTTTTGGAGTCACTGAAGAATGGGAAGCTGCGCGACTCAGCTAAGCAAGAGAGAAAGGAAAGTAGAAAAGGGGAAGGACGGACTGCAGGAGGTCTCTGAAGGACCGAGAGTAAAGCAAGGAAACGGGAACGGCTCGATAAAGAAAAGACCGGTGAGTGTTCCGAGGGAATACTTTATGGAGCAGAGGGAGGGACGGACGGGAGGCTAGTTGGGAGACGGAGCTCTGTGAAGAACCTGCCAGGCAGGACGGCAGCCTCCCTCCCTGGAGGGACCTGCACGGCAACTCCAGCCGCGGCCCCCCGGTCGCCGGGCGCCAACCTTGCGCACGGAGCAGAACCGCGGCCAGCGCCGCCAGTCCCGCTCTCCGCTGGCGCCGAAAGCGCCCATCCGCCGCCCGGCTTCTCGCTGCCTCCGATAGCCCCGTCTCTGCTCCGGCCGGGCCGCCTCCTCTCCGCTGCCTCTCCGCTTCCTCTCCCTCCTCTGTCTTCGTCTCCGTCCACTGTTCTCGTCTCCGTCCACGGTCCTCCTCATCCAACTTAAGCCCGGGTACTGTACCGGGGCGCCGACGCCTCTCGGGCTCTCGTCGGTGCGGGCTGGATCCGGAGGGCCGGCGAGAGCGGCGGCAGCGGGGCGGCGTTCGGAGCTCTGCGCCGCGGAGGCGGCGGGGCCGGGCTAGGTGGGAGGGCTGAGGATTGGTCTCGAGGAGTTCAAGATTGACAGACCATGAGCTTTTTTCGTGGCCATCATCTCTTCCTTCTCATCTCTCTTTTGCTGGCCCGGGGGGACTCCTGAATTGTCCTCCACGGCAGGCGCTTTTGAGAATGCTCGAGGGGCACGAGACGCAGAACATCCCTCCCGGCTCAGCTCCCCGGGTCAGCCTCTCCTCGTCTGTCTCGAGGAGCATCCCTGCTGGCAGCAGGAGCAATTCTGCTAGCCACAAAGACCACCTGGGCTTTTGTCAGGGGCTGTGGTACGAGTGCTACGGCCAGGCAGTGCATGGGAGAAGCAGCATCCCCAGAGAAAGCTCGGACGTGGCACAGAATCTCCGAACTTCTTTGGACTTCCTGGCGATGCAGCCTCTGTGAGGAGAGCTCTTGTGTGTCCCTCCTGCTGCTCCTCTTGCTCAGAGGACAAGAGAAGAGCCTGTCACACCTGAACTGGATGTGGTGGAAGCAGCACATCTGCAGCAGGTTGAGGGGCAGAGTGCCGAGGCGGAACTGGTTGAGGAGGGCAGGGGAGGGAGAAGAAAGCAGAGGAGGGAGAAGAGGCGGGGAGGAGGCGGACCGGCCGGAGCAGAGAGACGGGGCTGTTGGGGGCAGCGGGAGGCCGGGCGGCGGATCGCTGGATGCGGCTCTTTGGGGAGCGGGGCTGGCGGCGCTGGCCGCGGTTCTGCTCGGTGCGCAAGGCTGGCGCCCGGGGACCGTGGTGGCCGCGAATGAGGTGGCCGTGCAGGTCCCTCGAGGCTGCCGTCCTGCCTGGCAGGTTCTTCACAGAGCTCAGTCTCCCAACTAGCCTCCCGTCCGTCCCCCCCTCTGCTCCATAAAGCATTCCCAAGAAACACTCACCACTCTTATTTTTGTGAAGCCATTCTTTTCCCTTGCTTTTCTCTCTGTCCTTTAGAGAACTCCTGCGGTCCGTGCTTTGTGTAGTAGTGAAACGCCCTTTTTTCATAGGGGCGCTACATTGCTGCCCTGTAGAAAGTATTAAACGAGTTGTGCATTTCTAAGAAAATCCCCTGAAAGCTCCAAAGGCGACCGTGTCAATGAATCCCTGTCTGCCAGGGCGAAGGAATACAGCGCCGTGTCCCCAAGAGGGGGTCCGGAGAGTTAGAGGAAGGTCCAACGTCCATCTCCCGACAACGACAGCCGCCCCGCTGGCGCACGCAGCTCTCTGCACCCTTTAGCAGCGCGCGCGAGGAGTTCCGTGCTGTGACCCGGGAGCTGCCGGTAGAAAGGGATAAAATCGCCGATCCGGAGGTTGGCGTGTGAACACTTTCTGATGATCTCACTGCCTTCCGTTGTCTCCACCAATGTGTCCTAGTAGCCCTGGGCTCTTCCTGCAGACACTGGCGGGGAGATAAAGACAAAAAGCCGTCAGAATGGCTTTTTGCACTGGATGTTGCTTCCCAGAAGACAGGGCACAGAAAGAGTCAGGACCGTACGGAGAAGAATTTGACGAGACTGTCAAGGTGTGCAGTTGTGGAAGTGCCCATTAGAATAATTTGCTGGAGAGTTGAGTGCGGGAAAGAGAAGTGGATTTTTGGAGTCACTGAAGAATGGGAAGCTGCGCGACTCAGCTAAGCAAGAGAGAAAGGAAAGTAGAAAAGGGGAAGGACGGACTGCAGGAGGTCTCTGAAGGACCGAGAGTAAAGCAAGGAAACGGGAACGGCTCGATAAAGAAAAGACCGGTGAGTGTTCCGAGGGAATACTTTATGGAGCAGAGGGAGGGACGGACGGGAGGCTAGTTGGGAGACGGAGCTCTGTGAAGAACCTGCCAGGCAGGACGGCAGCCTCCCTCCCTGGAGGGACCTGCACGGCAACTCCAGCCGCGGCCCCCCGGTCGCCGGGCGCCAACCTTGCGCACGGAGCAGAACCGCGGCCAGCGCCGCCAGTCCCGCTCTCCGCTGGCACCGAAAGCGCCCATCCGCCGCCCGGCTTCTCGCTGCCTCCGATAGCCCCGTCTCTGCTCCGGCCGGGCCGCCTCCTCTCCGCTGCCTCTCCGCTTCCTCTCCCTCCTCTGTCTTCGTCTCCGTCCACTGTTCTCGTCTCCGTCCACGGTCCTCCTCATCCAACTAAGCCCGGGTACTGTACCGGGGCGCCGACGCCTCTCGGGCTCTCGTCGGTGCGGGCTGGATCCGGAGGGCCGGCGAGAGCGGCGGCAGCGGGGCGGCGTTCGGAGCTCTGCGCCGCGGAGGCGGCGGGGCCGGGCTAGGTGGGAGGGCTGAGGATTGGTCTCGAGGAGTTCAAGATTGACAGACCATGAGCTTTTTTCGTGGCCATCATCTCTTCCTTCTCATCTCTCTTTTGCTGGCCCGGGGGGACTCCTGAATTGTCCTCCACGGCAGGCGCTTTTGAGAATGCTCGAGGGGCACGAGACGCAGAACATCCCTCCCGGCTCAGCTCCCCGGGTCAGCCTCTCCTCGTCTGTCTCGGGGAGCATCCCTGCTGGCAGCAGGAGCAATTCTGCTAGCCACAAAGACCACCTGGGCTTTTGTCAGGGGCTGTGGTACGAGTGCTACGGCCAGGCAGTGCATGGGAGAAGCAGCATCCCCAGAGAAAGCTCGGACGTGGCACAGAATCTCCGAACTTCTTTGGACTTCCTGGCGATGCAGCCTCTGTGAGGAGAGCTCTTGTGTGTCCCTCCTGCTGCTCCTCTTGCTCAGAGGACAAGAGAAGAGCCTGTCACACCTGAACTGGATGTGGTGGAAGCAGCACATCTGCAGCAGGTTGAGGGGCAGAGTGCCGAGGCGGAACTGGTTGAGGAGGGCAGGGGAGGGAGAAGAAAGCAGAGGAGGGAGAGGAGGCGGGGAGGAGGCGGACCGGCCGGAGCAGAGAGACGGGGCTGTTGGGGGCAGCGGGAGGCCGGGCGGCGGATCGCTGGATGCGGCTCTTCGGGGAGCGGGGCTGGCGGCGCTGGCCGCGGTTCTGCTCGGTGCGCAAGGCTGGCGCCCGGGGACCGTGGTGGCCGCGAATGAGGTGGCCGTGCAGGTCCCTCGAGGCTGCCGTCCTGCCTGGCAGGTTCTTCACAGAGCTCAGTCTCCCAACTAGCCTCCCGTCCGTCCCCCCCTCTGCTCCATAAAGCATTCCCACGAAACACTCACCACTCTTATTTTTGTGAAGCCATTCTTTTCCCTTGCTTTTCTCTCTGTCCTTTAGAGAACTCCTGCGGTCCGTGCTTTGTGTAGTAGTGAGACGCCCTTTTTTCATAGGGGCGCTAAATTGCTGCCCTGTAGAAAGTATTAAACGAGTTGTGCATTTCTAAGAAAATCCCCTGAAAGCTCCAAAGGCGACCGTGTCAATGAATCCCTGTCTGCCAGGGCGAAGGAATACAGCGCCGTGTCCCCAAGAGGGGGTCCGGAGAGTTAGAGGAAGGTCCAACGTCCATCTCCCGACAACGACAGCCGCCCCGCTGGCGCACGCAGCTCTCTGCACCCTTTAGCAGCGCGCGCGAGGAGTTCCGTGCTGTGACCCGGGAGCTGCCGGTAGAAAGGGATAAAATCGCCGATCCGGAGGTTGGCGTGTGAACACTTTCTGATGATCTCACTGCCTTCCGTTGTCTCCACCAATGTGTCCTAGTACCCCTGGGCTCTTCCTGCAGACACTGGCGGGGAGATAAAGACAAAAAGCCGTCAGAATGGCTTTTTGCACTGGATGTTGCTTCCCAGAAGACAGGGCACAGAAAGAGTCAGGACCGTACGGAGAAGAATTTGACGAGACTGTCAAGGTGTGCAGTTGTGGAAGTGCCCATTAGAATTTGCTGGAGAGTTGAGTGCGGGAAAGAGAAGTGGATTTTTGGAGTCACTGAAGAATGGGAAGCTGCGCGACTGAGCTAAGCAAGAGAGAAAGGAAAGTAGAAAAGGGGAAGGACGGACTGCAGGAGGTCTCTGAAGGACCGAGAGTAAAGCAAGGAAACGGGAACGGCTCGACAAAGAAAAGACCGGTGAGTGTTCCGAGGGAATACTTTATGGAGCAGAGGGAGGGACGGACGGGAGGCTAGTTGGGAGACGGAGCTCTGTGAAGAACCTGCCAGGCAGGACGGCAGCCTCCCTCCCTGGAGGGACCTGCACGGCAACTCCAGCCGCGGCCCCCCGGTCGCCGGGCGCCAGCCTTGCGCACCGAGCAGAACCGCGGCCAGCGCCGCCAGTCCCGCTCTCCGCTGGCACCGAAAGCGCCCATCCGCCGCCCGGCTTCTCGCTGCCTCCGATAGCCCCGTCTCTGCTCCGGCCGGGCCGCCTCCTCTCCACTGCCTCTCCGCTTCCTCTCCCTCCTCTGTCTTCGTCTCCGTCCACTGTTCTCGTCTCCGTCCATGGTCCTTCTCATCCAACTAAGCCCGGGTACTGTACCGGGGCGCCGACGCCTCTCGGGCTCTCGTCGGGTGCGGGCTGGATCCGGAGGGCCGGCGAGAGCGGCGGCAGCGGGGCGGCGTTCGGAGCTCTGCGCCGCGGAGGCGGCGGGGCCGGGCTAGGTGGGAGGGCTGAGGATTGGTCTCGAGGAGTTCAAGATTGACAGACCATGAGCTTTTTTCGTGGCCATCATCTCTTCCTTCTCATCTCTCTTTTGCTGGCCCGGGGGGACTCCTGAATTGTCCTCCACGGCAGGCGCTTTTGAGAATGCTCGAGGGGCACGAGACGCAGAACATCCCTCCCGGCTCAGCTCCCCGGGTCAGCCTCTCCTCGTCTGTCTCGGGGAGCATCCCTGCTGGCAGCAGGAGCAATTCTGCTAGCCACAAAGACCACCTGGGCTTTTGTCAGGGGCTGTGGTACGAGTGCTACGGCGAGGCAGTGCATGGGAGAAGCAGCATCCCCAGAGAAAGCTCGGACGTGGCACAGAATCTCCGAACTTCTTTGGACTTCCTGGCGATGCAGCCTCTGTGAGGAGAGCTCTTGTGTGTCCCTCCTGCTGCTCCTCTTGCTCAGAGGACAAGAGAAGAGCCTGTCACACCTGAACTGGATGTGGTGGAAGCAGCACATCTGCAGCAGGTTGAGGGGCAGAGTGCCGAGGCGGAACTGGTTGAGGAGGGCAGGGGAGGGAGAAGAAAGCAGAGGAGGGAGAGGAGGCGGGGAGGAGGCGGACCGGCCGGAGCAGAGAGACGGGGCTGTTGGGGGCAGCGGGAGGCCGGGCGGCGGATCGCTGGATGCGGCTCTTCGGGGAGCGGGGCTGGCGGCGCTGGCCGCGGTTCTGCTCGGTGCGCAAGGCTGGCGCCCGGGGACCGTGGTGGCCGCGAATGAGGTGGCCGTGCAGGTCCCTCGAGGCTGCCGTCCTGCCTGGCAGGTTCTTCACAGAGCTCAGTCTCCCAACTAGCCTCCCGTCCGTCCCCCCCTCTGCTCCATAAAGCATTCCCACGAAACACTCACCACTCTTATTTTTGTGAAGCCATTCTTTTCCCTTGCTTTTCTCTCTGTCCTTTAGAGAACTCCTGCGGTCCGTGCTTTGTGTAGTAGTGAGACGCCCTTTTTTCATAGGGGCGCTAAATTGCTGCCCTGTAGAAAGTATTAAACGAGTTGTGCATTTCTAAGAAAATCCCCTGAAAGCTCCAAAGGCGACCGTGTCAATGAATCCCTGTCTGCCAGGGCGAAGGAATACAGCGCCGTGTCCCCAAGAGGGGGTCCGGAGAGTTAGAGGAAGGTCCAACGTCCATCTCCCGACAACGACAGCCGCCCCGCTGGCGCACGCAGCTCTCTGCACCCTTTAGCAGCGCGCGCGAGGAGTTCCGTGCTGTGACCCGGGAGCTGCCGGTAGAAAGGGATAAAATCGCCGATCCGGAGGTTGGCGTGTGAACACTTTCTGATGATCTCACTGCCTTCCGTTGTCTCCACCAATGTGTCCTAGTACCCCTGGGCTCTTCCTGCAGACACTGGCGGGGAGATAAAGACAAAAAGCCGTCAGAATGGCTTTTTGCACTGGATGTTGCTTCCCAGAAGACAGGGCACAGAAAGAGTCAGGACCGTACGGAGAAGAATTTGACGAGACTGTCAAGGTGTGCAGTTGTGGAAGTGCCCATTAGAATTTGCTGGAGAGTTGAGTGCGGGAAAGAGAAGTGGATTTTTGGAGTCACTGAAGAATGGGAAGCTGCGCGACTGAGCTAAGCAAGAGAGAAAGGAAAGTAGAAAAGGGGAAGGACGGACTGCAGGAGGTCTCTGAAGGACCGAGAGTAAAGCAAGGAAACGGGAACGGCTCGACAAAGAAAAGACCGGTGAGTGTTCCGAGGGAATACTTTATGGAGCAGAGGGAGGGACGGACGGGAGGCTAGTTGGGAGACGGAGCTCTGTGAAGAACCTGCCAGGCAGGACGGCAGCCTCCCTCCCTGGAGGGACCTGCACGGCAACTCCAGCCGCGGCCCCCCGGTCGCCGGGCGCCAGCCTTGCGCACCGAGCAGAACCGCGGCCAGCGCCGCCAGTCCCGCTCTCCGCTGGCACCGAAAGCGCCCATCCGCCGCCCGGCTTCTCGCTGCCTCCGATAGCCCCGTCTCTGCTCCGGCCGGGCCGCCTCCTCTCCACTGCCTCTCCGCTTCCTCTCCCTCCTCTGTCTTCGTCTCCGTCCACTGTTCTCGTCTCCGTCCATGGTCCTTCTCATCCAACTAAGCCCGGGTACTGTACCGGGGCGCCGACGCCTCTCGGGCTCTCGTCGGGTGCGGGCTGGATCCGGAGGGCCGGCGAGAGCGGCGGCAGCGGGGCGGCGTTCGGAGCTCTGCGCCGCGGAGGCGGCGGGGCCGGGCTAGGTGGGAGGGCTGAGGATTGGTCTCGAGGAGTTCAAGATTGACAGACCATGAGCTTTTTTCGTGGCCATCATCTCTTCCTTCTCATCTCTCTTTTGCTGGCCCGGGGGGACTCCTGAATTGTCCTCCACGGCAGGCGCTTTTGAGAATGCTCGAGGGGCACGAGACGCAGAACATCCCTCCCGGCTCAGCTCCCCGGGTCAGCCTCTCCTCGTCTGTCTCGGGGAGCATCCCTGCTGGCAGCAGGAGCAATTCTGCTAGCCACAAAGACCACCTGGGCTTTTGTCAGGGGCTGTGGTACGAGTGCTACGGCGAGGCAGTGCATGGGAGAAGCAGCATCCCCAGAGAAAGCTCGGACGTGGCACAGAATCTCCGAACTTCTTTGGACTTCCTGGCGATGCAGCCTCTGTGAGGAGAGCTCTTGTGTGTCCCTCCTGCTGCTCCTCTTGCTCAGAGGACAAGAGAAGAGCCTGTCACACCTGAACTGGATGTGGTGGAAGCAGCACATCTGCAGCAGGTTGAGGGGCAGAGTGCCGAGGCGGAACTGGTTGAGGAGGGCAGGGGAGGGAGAAGAAAGCAGAGGAGGGAGAGGAGGCGGGGAGGAGGCGGACCGGCCGGAGCAGAGAGACGGGGCTGTTGGGGGCAGCGGGAGGCCGGGCGGCGGATCGCTGGATGCGGCTCTTTGGGGAGCGGGGCTGGCGGCGCTGGCCGCGGTTCTGCTCGGTGCGCAAGGCTGGCGCCCGGGGACCGTGGTGGCCGCGAATGAGGTGGCCGTGCAGGTCCCTCGAGGCTGCCGTCCTGCCTGGCAGGTTCTTCACAGAGCTCAGTCTCCCAACTAGCCTCCCGTCCGTCCCCCCCTCTGCTCCATAAAGCATTCCCAAGAAACACTCACCACTCTTATTTTTGTGAAGCCATTCTTTTCCCTTGCTTTTCTCTCTGTCCTTTAGAGAACTCCTGCGGTCCGTGCTTTGTGTAGTAGTGAGACGCCCTTTTTTCATAGGGGCGCTAAATTGCTGCCCTGTTGAAAGTATTAAACGAGTTGTGCATTTCTAAGAAAAGCCCCTGAAAGCTCCAAAGGCGACCGTGTCAATGAATCCCTGTCTGCCAGGGCGAAGGAATACAGCGCCGTGTCCCCAAGAGGGGGTCCGGAGAGTTAGAGGAAGGTCCAACGTCCATCTCCCGACAACGACAGCCGCCCCGCTGGCGCACGCAGCTCTCTGCACCCTTTAGCAGCGCGCGCGAGGAGTTCCGTGCTGTGACCCGGGAGCTGCCGGTAGAAAGGGATAAAATCGCCGATCCGGAGGTTGGCGTGTGAACACTTTCTGATGATCTCACTGCCTTCCGTTGTCTCCACCAATGTGTCCTAGTACCCCTGGGCTCTTCCTGCAGACACTGGCGGGGAGATAAAGACAAAAAGCCGTCAGAATGGCTTTTTGCACTGGATGTTGCTTCCCAGAAGACAGGGCACAGAAAGAGTCAGGACCGTACGGAGAAGAATTTGACGAGACTGTCAAGGTGTGCAGTTGTGGAAGTGCCCATTAGAATTTGCTGGAGAGTTGAGTGCGGGAAAGAGAAGTGGATTTTTGGAGTCACTGAAGAATGGGAAGCTGCGCGACTGAGCTAAGCAAGAGAGAAAGGAAAGTAGAAAAGGGGAAGGACGGACTGCAGGAGGTCTCTGAAGGACCGAGAGTAAAGCAAGGAAACGGGAACGGCTCGACAAAGAAAAGACCGGTGAGTGTTCCGAGGGAATACTTTATGGAGCAGAGGGAGGGACGGACGGGAGGCTAGTTGGGAGACGGAGCTCTGTGAAGAACCTGCCAGGCAGGACGGCAGCCTCCCTCCCTGGAGGGACCTGCACGGCAACTCCAGCCGCGGCCCCCCGGTCGCCGGGCGCCAGCCTTGCGCACCGAGCAGAACCGCGGCCAGCGCCGCCCGTCCCGCTCTCCGCTGGCGCCGAAAGCGCCCATCCGCCGCCCGGCTTCTCGCTGCCTCCGATAGCCCCGTCTCTGCTCCGGCCGGGCCGCCTCCTCTCCACTGCCTCTCCGCTTCCTCTCCCTCCTCTGTCTTCGTCTCCGTCCACTGTTCTCGTCTCCGTCCATGGTCCTTCTCATCCAAATAAGCCCGGGTACTGTACCGGGGCGCCGACGCCTCTCGGGCTCTCGTCGGGTGCGGGCTGGATCCGGAGGGCCGGCGAGAGCGGCGGCAGCGGGGCGGCGTTCGGAGCTCTGCGCCGCGGAGGCGGCGGGGCCGGGCTAGGTGGGAGGGCTGAGGATTGGTCTCGAGGAGTTCAAGATTGACAGACCATGAGCTTTTTTCGTGGCCATCATCTCTTCCTTCTCATCTCTCTTTTGCTGGCCCGGGGGGACTCCTGAATTGTCCTCCACGGCAGGCGCTTTTGAGAATGCTCGAGGGGCACGAGACGCAGAACATCCCTCCCGGCTCAGCTCCCCGGGTCAGCCTCTCCTCGTCTGTCTCGGGGAGCATCCCTGCTGGCAGCAGGAGCAATTCTGCTAGCCACAAAGACCACCTGGGCTTTTGTCAGGGGCTGTGGTACGAGTGCTACGGCGAGGCAGTGCATGGGAGAAGCAGCATCCCCAGAGAAAGCTCGGACGTGGCACAGAATCTCCGAACTTCTTTGGACTTCCTGGCGATGCAGCCTCTGTGAGGAGAGCTCTTGTGTGTCCCTCCTGCTGCTCCTCTTGCTCAGAGGACAAGAGAAGAGCCTGTCACACCTGAACTGGATGTGGTGGAAGCAGCACATCTGCAGCAGGTTGAGGGGCAGAGTGCCGAGGCGGAACTGGTTGAGGAGGGCAGGGGAGGGAGAAGAAAGCAGAGGAGGGAGAGGAGGCGGGGAGGAGGCGGACCGGCCGGAGCAGAGAGACGGGGCTGTTGGGGGCAGCGGGAGGCCGGGCGGCGGATCGCTGGATGCGGCTCTTTGGGGAGCGGGGCTGGCGGCGCTGGCCGCGGTTCTGCTCGGTGCGCAAGGCTGGCGCCCGGGGACCGTGGTGGCCGCGAATGAGGTGGCCGTGC
This sequence comes from Pseudopipra pipra, assembly GCF_036250125.1. Lineage (NCBI taxonomy): Eukaryota > Metazoa > Chordata > Aves > Passeriformes > Pipridae > Pseudopipra > Pseudopipra pipra. The sequence goes on from NW_026990929.1 coordinate 120,884, forward strand.
AGGTCCCTCGAGGCTGCCGTCCTGCCTGGCAGGTTCTTCACAGAGCTCAGTCTCCCAACTAGCCTCCCGTCCGTCCCCCCCTCTGCTCCATAAAGCATTCCCAAGAAACACTCACCACTCTTATTTTTGTGAAGCCATTCTTTTCCCTTGCTTTTCTCTCTGTCCTTTAGAGAACTCCTGCGGTCCGTGCTTTGTGTAGTAGTGAGACGCCCTTTTTTCATAGGGGCGCTACATTGCTGCCCTGTAGAAAGTATTAAACGAGTTGTGCATTTCTAAGAAAATCCCCTGAAAGCTCCAAAGGCGACCGTGTCAATGAATCCCTGTCTGCCAGGGCGAAGGAATACAGCGCCGTGTCCACAAGAGGGGGTCCGGAGAGTTAGAGGAAGGTCCAACGTCCATCTCCCGACAACGACAGCCGCCCCGCTGGCGCACGCAGCTCTCTGCACCCTTTAGCAGCGCGCGCGAGGAGTTCCGTGCTGTGACCCGGGAGCTGCCGGTAGAAAGGGATAAAATCGCCGATCCGGAGGTTGGCGTGTGAACACTTTCTGATGATCTCACTGCCTTCCGTTGTCTCCACCAATGTGTCCTAGTACCCCTGGGCTCTTCCTGCAGACACTGGCGGGGAGATAAAGACAAAAAGCCGTCAGAATGGCTTTTTGCACTGGAGGTTGCTTCCCAGAAGACAGGGCACAGAAAGAGTCAGGACCGTACGGAGAAGAATTTGACGAGACTGTCAAGGTGTGCAGTTGTGGAAGTGCCCATTAGAATAATTTGCTGGAGAGTTGAGTGCGGGAAAGAGAAGTGGATTTTTGGAGTCACTGAAGAATGGGAAGCTGCGCGACTGAGCTAAGCAAGAGAGAAAGGAAAGTAGAAAAGGGGAAGGACGGACTGCAGGAGGTCTCTGAAGGACCGAGAGTAAAGCAAGGAAACGGGAACGGCTCGACAAAGAAAAGACCGGTGAGTGTTCCGAGGGAATACTTTATGGAGCAGAGGGAGGGACGGACGGGAGGCTAGTTGGGAGACGGAGCTCTGTGAAGAACCTGCCAGGCAGGACGGCAGCCTCCCTCCCTGGAGGGACCTGCACGGCAACTCCAGCCGCGGCCCCCCGGTCGCCAGGCGCCAGCCTTGCACACCGAGCAGAACCGCGGCCAGCGCCGCCAGTCCCGCTCTCCGCTGGCGCCGAAAGCGCCCATCCGCCGCCCGGCTTCTCGCTGCCTCCGATAGCCCCGTCTCTGCTCCGGCCGGGCCGCCTCCTCTCCACTGCCTCTCCGCTTCCTCTCCCTCCTCTGTCTTCGTCTCCGTCCACTGTTCTCGTCTCCGTCCACGGTCCTCCTCATCCAACTAAGCCCGGGTACTGTACCGGGGCGCCGACGCCTCTCGGGCTCTCGTCGGTGCGGGCTGGATCCGGAGGGCCGGCGAGAGCGGCGGCAGCGGGGCGGCGTTCGGAGCTCTGCGCCGCGGAGGCGGCGGGGCCGGGCTAGGTGGGAGGGCTGAGGATTGGTCTCGAGGAGTTCAAGATTGACAGACCATGAGCTTTTTTCGTGGCCATCATCTCTTCCTTCTCATCTCTCTTTTGCTGGCCCGGGGGGACTCCTGAATTGTCCTCCACGGCAGGCGCTTTTGAGAATGCTCGAGGGGCACGAGACGCAGAACATCCCTCCCGGCTCAGCTCCCCGGGTCAGCCTCTCCTCGTCTGTCTCGGGGAGCATCCCTGCTGGCAGCAGGAGCAATTCTGCTAGCCACAAAGACCACCTGGGCTTTTGTCAGGGGCTGTGGTACGAGTGCTACGGCGAGGCAGTGCATGGGAGAAGCAGCATCCCCAGAGAAAGCTCGGACGTGGCACAGAATCTCCGAACTTCTTTGGACTTCCTGGCGATGCAGCCTCTGTGAGGAGAGCTCTTGTGTGTCCCTCCTGCTGCTCCTCTTGCTCAGAGGACAAGAGAAGAGCCTGTCACACCTGAACTGGATGTGGTGGAAGCAGCACATCTGCAGCAGGTTGAGGGGCAGAGTGCCGAGGCGGAACTGGTTGAGGAGGGCAGGGGAGGGAGAAGAAAGCAGAGGAGGGAGAGGAGGCGGGGAGGAGGCGGACCGGCCGGAGCAGAGAGACGGGGCTGTTGGGGGCAGCGGGAGGCCGGGCGGCGGATCGCTGGATGCGGCTCTTTGGGGAGCGGGGCTGGCGGCGCTGGCCGCGGTTCTGCTCGGTGCGCAAGGCTGGCGCCCGGGGACCGTGGTGGCCGCGAATGAGGTGGCCGTGCAGGTCCCTCGAGGCTGCCGTCCTGCCTGGCAGGTTCTTCACAGAGCTCAGTCTCCCAACTAGCCTCCCGTCCGTCCCCCCCTCTGCTCCATAAAGCATTCCCAAGAAACACTCACCACTCTTATTTTTGTGAAGCCATTCTTTTCCCTTGCTTTTCTCTCTGTCCTTTAGAGAACTCCTGCGGTCCGTGCTTTGTGTAGTAGTGAGACGCCCTTTTTTCATAGGGGCGCTAAATTGCTGCCCTGTTGAAAGTATTAAACGAGTTGTGCATTTCTAAGAAAATCCCCTGAAAGCTCCAAAGGCGACCGTGTCAATGAATCCCTGTCTGCCAGGGCGAAGGAATACAGCGCCGTGTCCCCAAGAGGGGGTCCGGAGAGTTAGAGGAAGGTCCAACGTCCATCTCCCGACAACGACAGCCGCCCCGCTGGCGCACGCAGCTCTCTGCACCCTTTAGCAGCGCGCGCGAGGAGTTCCGTGCTGTGACCCGGGAGCTGCCGGTAGAAAGGGATAAAATCGCCGATCCGGAGGTTGGCGTGTGAACACTTTCTGATGATCTCACTGCCTTCCGTTGTCTCCACCAATGTGTCCTAGTACCCCTGGGCTCTTCCTGCAGACACTGGCGGGGAGATAAAGACAAAAAGCCGTCAGAATGGCTTTTTGCACTGGATGTTGCTTCCCAGAAGACAGGGCACAGAAAGAGTCAGGACCGTACGGAGAAGAATTTGACGAGACTGTCAAGGTGTGCAGTTGTGGAAGTGCCCATTAGAATTTGCTGGAGAGTTGAGTGCGGGAAAGAGAAGTGGATTTTTGGAGTCACTGAAGAATGGGAAGCTGCGCGACTGAGCTAAGCAAGAGAGAAAGGAAAGTAGAAAAGGGGAAGGACGGACTGCAGGAGGTCTCTGAAGGACCGAGAGTAAAGCAAGGAAACGGGAACGGCTCGACAAAGAAAAGACCGGTGAGTGTTCCGAGGGAATACTTTATGGAGCAGAGGGAGGGACGGACGGGAGGCTAGTTGGGAGACGGAGCTCTGTGAAGAACCTGCCAGGCAGGACGGCAGCCTCCCTCCCTGGAGGGACCTGCACGGCAACTCCAGCCGCGGCCCCCCGGTCGCCGGGCGCCAGCCTTGCGCACCGAGCAGAACCGCGGCCAGCGCCGCCCGTCCCGCTCTCCGCTGGCGCCGAAAGCGCCCATCCGCCGCCCGGCTTCTCGCTGCCTCCGATAGCCCCGTCTCTGCTCCGGCCGGGCCGCCTCCTCTCCACTGCCTCTCCGCTTCCTCTCCCTCCTCTGTCTTCGTCTCCGTCCACTGTTCTCGTCTCCGTCCATGGTCCTTCTCATCCAAATAAGCCCGGGTACTGTACCGGGGCGCCGACGCCTCTCGGGCTCTCGTCGGGTGCGGGCTGGATCCGGAGGGCCGGCGAGAGCGGCGGCAGCGGGGCGGCGTTCGGAGCTCTGCGCCGCGGAGGCGGCGGGGCCGGGCTAGGTGGGAGGGCTGAGGATTGGTCTCGAGGAGTTCAAGATTGACAGACCATGAGCTTTTTTCGTGGCCATCATCTCTTCCTTCTCATCTCTCTTTTGCTGGCCCGGGGGGACTCCTGAATTGTCCTCCACGGCAGGTGCTTTTGAGAATGCTCGAGGGGCACGAGACGCAGAACATCCCTCCCGGCTCAGCTCCCCGGGTCAGCCTCTCCTCGTCTGTCTCGGGGAGCATCCCTGCTGGCAGCAGGAGCAATTCTGCTAGCCACAAAGACCACCTGGGCTTTTGTCAGGGGCTGTGGTACGAGTGCTACGGCCAGGCAGTGCATGGGAGAAGCAGCATCCCCAGAGAAAGCTCGGACGTGGCACAGAATCTCCGAACTTCTTTGGACTTCCTGGCGATGCAGCCTCTGTGAGGAGAGCTCTTGTGTGTCCCTCCTGCTGCTCCTCTTGCTCAGAGGACAAGAGAAGAGCCTGTCACACCTGAACTGGATGTGGTGGAAGCAGCACATCTGCAGCAGGTTGAGGGGCAGAGTGCCGAGGCGGAACTGGTTGAGGAGGGCAGGGGAGGGAGAAGAAAGCAGAGGAGGGAGAGGAGGCGGGGAGGAGGCGGACCGGCCGGAGCAGAGAGACGGGGCTGTTGGGGGCAGCGGGAGGCCGGGCGGCGGATCGCTGGATGCGGCTCTTTGGGGAGCGGGGCTGGCGGCGCTGGCCGCGGTTCTGCTCGGTGCGCAAGGCTGGCGCCCGGGGACCGTGGTGGCCGCGAATGAGGTGGCCGTGCAGGTCCCTCGAGGCTGCCGTCCTGCCTGGCAGGTTCTTCACAGAGCTCAGTCTCCCAACTAGCCTCCCGTCCGTCCCCCCCTCTGCTCCATAAAGCATTCCCAAGAAACACTCACCACTCTTATTTTTGTGAAGCCATTCTTTTCCCTTGCTTTTCTCTCTGTCCTTTAGAGAACTCCTGCGGTCCGTGCTTTGTGTAGTAGTGAAACGCCCTTTTTTCATAGGGGCGCTACATTGCTGCCCTGTAGAAAGTATTAAACGAGTTGTGCATTTCTAAGAAAAGCCCCTGAAAGCTCCAAAGGCGACCGTGTCAATGAATCCCTGTCTGCCAGGGCGAAGGAATACAGCGCCGTGTCCCCAAGAGGGGGTCCGGAGAGTTAGAGGAAGGTCCAACGTCCATCTCCCGACAACGACAGCCGCCCCGCTGGCGCACGCAGCTCTCTGCACCCTTTAGCAGCGCGCGCGAGGAGTTCCGTGCTGTGACCCGGGAGCTGCCGGTAGAAAGGGATAAAATCGCCGATCCGGAGGTTGGCGTGTGAACACTTTCTGATGATCTCACTGCCTTCCGTTGTCTCCACCAATGTGTCCTAGTACCCCTGGGCTCTTCCTGCAGACACTGGCGGGGAGATAAAGACAAAAAGCCGTCAGAATGGCTGTCATTTCCTGTTTTCACACCTGCCTCCCAACTGCCAGCCCAACTCCCAAAATTGAATAAAAACAAAGATTCCTCCCACAACAAAGATGACAGCACAGAAAGCACTCGCTATTCATGGACGCCCCAGCTTGGCAAACACACTGCAACACAAACCCAAGTTTCCAGGCTTTCTTTCCTGGCGATAATGGCTATTGTTTCCTGTTTTCACACCTGCCTCCCAGCTGCCAGCCCAACTCCCAAAATTGAATATAAACAAAGATTCCTCCCACAACAAAAATGACAGCACAGAAAGCACTCGCTATTCATGGACGCCCCAGCTTGGCAAGCACACTGCACCACAAACCCAAGTTTCCAGGCTTTCTTTCCTGGGGATAAGAGCTATTGTTTCCTGTTTTCACACCTGCCTCCCAACTGCCAGCCCAACTCCCAAAATTGCATATAAACAAAGATTCCTCCCACAACAAAAATGACAGCACAGAAAGCACTCGCTATTCATGGACGCCCCAGCATGGCAAGCACATTGCACCACAAACCTAAGTTTCCAGGCTTTCTTTCCTGGGGATAAGGGCTATTGTTTCCTGTTTTCACACCTGCCTCCCAACTGCCAGACCTACTCTGAAAATTGCTTATAAACAAAAATTCCTCCCACAACAAAGATGACAGCACAGAAGGATCTTGCTCCGCATGGAGTCTCCAGGCTGACAAACCAAAAGCACCACAAAGCCAAAGCTTCCAGGCTTTCTTTCCTGCCGATAAGCGCTGTCATTTCCTGTTTTCACACCTGCCTCCCAACTGCCAGCCCAACTGGCAAAATTGATTAAAAACAAAGATTCCTCCCACAACAAAGATGACAGCGCAGAATGCACTCGCTGTTCATGGACGCCCCAGCTTGGCAAACACACTGCACCACAAACCCAAGTTTCCAGGCTTTCTTTCCTGGCGATAAGGGCTATTGTTTCCTGTTTTCACACCTGCCTCCCAACTGCCAGCCCAACTCCCAAAATTGCATATAAACAAAGATTCCTCCCACAACAAAGATGACAGCACAGAAAGCACTCGCTGTTCATGGACACCCCAGCTTGGCAAACACACTGCACCACAAACCCAAGTTTCCAGGCTTTCTTTCCTGGGGATAAGAGCTATTGTTTCCTGTTTTCACACCTGCCTCCCAACTGCCAGCCCAACTCCCAAAATTGCATATAAACAAAGATTCCTCCCACAACAAAGATGACAGCACAGAAAGGTCGTGCTCCGCATGGAGTCTCCGGGCTGTCAAACCAAAAGCACCACAAAGCCAAAGTTTTCAGGCTTTCTTTCCTGCCGATAAGCGCTGTCATTTCCTGTTTTCACACCTGCCTCCCAACTGCCAGTCCAACTCCCAAAATTGCATACGAAGGAAGATTCCTCCCACAGCGAAGATGTAGGCAGAGAAAGCTCCTACTCCCCATGGAGTCTCCAGGCTGACAAACACACTGCACCACAAAGCCAAAGCTTCCAGGCTATCTTTCCTGCCGATAAGCGCTGTCATTTCCTGTTTTCACACCTGCCTCCCAACTGGCAGACCGACTCGCAAAATTGCATATAAACAAGGATTCCTCCCACAACAAAGATGACAGCACAGAATGCACTTGCTATTCATGAACGCCCCAGCTTGGCAAACACACTGCACCACAATCCCAAGTTTCCAGGTTTTCTGTCCTGGGGATAATGGTTATTGTTTCCTGTTTTCACACCTGCCTACAACTGCCAGACCAACTCCTAAAATTGCATAGAAACAAAGATTCCTCCCACAACAAAGATGACAGCACAGAAGGATCTTGCTCCCCATGGAGTCTCCAGGCTGACAAACCAAAAGCACCACAAAGCCAAAGCTTTCAGGCTTCCTTTCCTGCCGATAAGCGCTGTCATTTCCTGTTTTCACACCTGCCTCCCAACTGCCAGCCCAACTCCCAAAATTGCATACGAAGGAAGATTCCTCCCACAACAAAGATGACAGCACAGAATGCACTCGCTATTCATGGACGCCCCAGCTTGGCAAACACACTGCAACACAAACCCAAGTTTCCAGGCTTTCTTTCCTGCGGATAATGGCTATTGTTTCCTGTTTTCACACCTGCCTCCCAGCTGCCAGCCCAACTCCCAAAATTGAATATAAACAAAGATTCCTCCCACAACAAAAATGAAAGCGCAGAAAGCACTCGCTATTCATGGACGCCCCAGCTTGGCAAGCACACTGCACCACAAACCCAAGTTTCCAGGCTTTCTTTCCTGCGGATAAGAGCTATTGTTTCCTGTTTTCACACCTGCATACAACTGCCAGACCGACTCTGAAAATTGCTTCTAAACAAGGATTCCTCCCACAACAAAGATTCCAGCACAGAAGGCTCTTGCTCCCCATGGAGTCTCCAGGCTGACAAACCAAAAGCACCACAAAGCCAAAGCTTCCAGGCTTTCTTTCCTGCCGATAAGCGCTGTCATTCCCTGTTTTCACACCTGCCTCCCAACTGCCAGCCTGACTCCCAAAATTGCATATAAACAAAGATTCCTCCCACATCAAAGATGACAGCACAGAAAGCACTCGCTATTCATGGACGCCCCAGCTTGGCAAACACACTGCACCACAAACCCAAGTTTCCAGGCTTTCTTTCCTGGCGATAAGGGCTATTGTTTCCTGTTTTCACACCTGCCTCCCAACTGCCAGCCCAACTCCCAAAATTGAATATAAACAAAGATTCCTCCCACAACAAAGATGACAGCACAGAAAGCACTCGCTGTTCATGGACACCCCAGCTTGGCAAACACACTGCACCACAAACCCAAGTTTCCAGGCTTTCTTTCCTGGCGATAATGGCTATTGTTTCCTGTTTTCACACCTGCCTCCCAACTGGCAGACCGACTCGCAAAATTGCATATAAACAAGGATTCCTCCCACAACAAAGATGACAGCACGGAATGCACTTGCTATTCATGAACGCCCCAGCTTGGCAAACACACTGCACCACAATCCCAAGTTTCCAGGTTTTCTGTCCTGGGGATAATGGTTATTGTTTCCTGTTTTCACACCTGCCTACAACTGCCAGACCAACTCCTAAAATTGCATAGAAACAAAGATTCCTCCCACAACAAAGATTCCAGCACAGAAAGGTCGTGCTCCGCATGGAGTCTCCGGGCTGTCAAACCAAAAGCACCACAAAGTCAAAGCTTCCAGGCTTTCTTTCCTGCCGATAAGCGCTGTCATTTCCTGTTTTCACACCTGCCTCCCAACTGCCAGCCCAACTCCCAAAATTGCATACGAAGGAAGATTCCTCCCACAGCGAAGATGTAGGCAGAGAAAGCTCCTACTCCCCATGGAGTCTCCAGGCTGACAAACCAAAAGCACGACAAAGCCAAAGCTTCCAGGCTTTCTTTCCTGCCGATAAGCGCTGTCATTTCCTGTTTTCACACCTGCCTCCCAACTGCCAGCCTGACTCCCAAAATTGCATATAAACAAAGATTCCTCCCACAACAAAGATGACAGCACAGAATGCACTCGCTATTCATGGACGCCCCAGCTTGGCAAACACACTGCACCACAAACCCAAGTTTCCAGGTTTTCGGTCCTGGGGATAGTGGTTATTGTTTCCTGTTTTCACACCTGCCTCCCAACTGCCAGCCCAACTCCCAAAATTGCATATAAACAAAGATTCCTCCCACATCAAAGATGACAGCACAGAAAGCACTCGCTATTCATGGACGCCCCAGCTTGGCAAACACACTGCACCACAAACCCAAGTTTCCAGGCTTTCTTTCCTGGGGATAAGGGCTATTGTTTCCTGTTTTCACACCTGCCTCCCAACTGCCAGACCGACTCTGAAAATTGCTTCTAAACAAAGATTCCTCCCACAACAAAGATTCCAGCACAGAAAGGTCGTGCTCCGCATGGAGTCTCCGGGCTGTCAAACCAAAAGCACCACAAAGCCAAAGCTTTCAGGCTTTCTTTCCTGCCGATAAGCGCTGTCATTTCCTGTTTTCACACCTGCCTCCCAACTGCCAGACCGACTCCCAAAATTGCACATAAACAAGGATTCCTCCCACAACAAAGATGACAGCACAGAAAGCACTCGCTATTCATGGACGCCCCAGCTTGGCAAACACACTGCACCACAAACCCAAGTTTCCAGGCTTTCTTTCCTGGGGATAAGGGCTATTGTTTCCTGTTTTCACACCTGCCTCCCAACTGCCAAAACGACTCTAAAAATGTCATAATGGTGCAGGTGTCATCAAGGCACTGACCTCAAAAAGCCCAGACATGTCATAGTGGTGCAGTACTCATCATTACACTGACTTCATGAAGCCCAGACATGTCATAATAGTGCAGGCCTCCTCATGGTACTGACCTCATAAAGTCCAGACATGTCATAATGGTACAGGCCTCATCATCACACTGACCTCATAAACACTATACATGTCATAATGGTGCAGGCCTCCTCTTGGTACTGACACCTCATAGTGGTGCAGGTCTCATAATCACACTGACCTCATAAAGCCCAGACATGTCATAATGGTGCAGGCCTCATCATCACACTAACCTCATAAAGCCCAGACACCTCATAATGGTGCAGGCCTCATCAAAACACCGACCTCATAAAGCCGAGACATGTCATAATCGTGCAGGCCTCAACAACACAGTGACCTCATAAATCCCAGACACGTCATAATGGTGCAGGTCTCATCATGGCACTGACCCCATAAAGCCCAGACATTTCACAGTGGTGCAGGCCTCATCATCCCACTCACCTCATAAAGACCAGACATGTCATAATGGTTCAGGCCTCCTCTTGGCACTGGCCTCATAAAGCCCAGACATGTCATAATAATGCAGGCCACCTCATGGCACTGACCTCATAAAGACCAGACATGTCATAATGGTGCAGGCCTCCTCATGGCACTGACCTCATAAAGCCCAGACATGTCATAATGGTGCAGGCCTCATCATCACACTGACCCCATAAAGCCCAGATATGTCACAATGGTGCAGCCCTCATCATCCCACTGACCTCATAATGACCAGACATGTCATAATGTTTCAGGCCTCCTCTTGGCACTGACCTCATAAAGCCCAGACATGTCATAACGGTGCAGGCCTCCTCATGACACTGACCTCAAAAAGTCCAGACATGTCATAATGGTGCAGGCCGCATCATCACAGTGACCTCTTAAAGCCCAGACATGTCATAATGGTTCAGGCCTCATCATGGCACTGACCTCATAAAATTCGAACATGTCATAATGATGCAGGCCTCATCATAACACTGACCTCATATCGCCCAGACACCTCATAATGGTGCAGGCCTCATCCTCACACTGACCTCAAAAAGCCCAGTCACCTCATAATGGTGCATGTCTCTTCATGGCACTGACCTCATAAAGCCCAGACATGTCATAATGGTGCAGACCTCATCATCACAGTCACGTCATAAAGCCCAGACATGTCATAATGGTGCCTGTCTAATCATGGCACTGACCTCATAAAGCCCAGACATGTCATAATCGTGCAGACCTAACCAACACAGTGACCTCATAAAGCCCAGACATGTCATAATGGTGCAGGCCTCATCCTCACACTGACCTCATAAAGCCCAGACATGTCATAATGGTGCAGGCCTCCTCATGGCACTGACCTCATAAAGCCCAGACATGTCATAATGATGCAGGCATCCTCATGGCACTGACCTCATAAAGCCCGGACATGTCATAATGGCCCAGGCCTCCTCTTGGCACTGACCTCATAAAGCCCAGACATGTCATAACGGTGCAGGCCTCCTCATGGCACTGACCTCATAAAGACCAGACATGTCATAATGGTTCAGGCCTCCTCTTGGCACTGACCTCATAAAGCCCAGACATGTCACAATGGTGCAGGCCTCCTCATGGCACTGACCTCATAAAGACCAGACATGTCATAATGGTGCAGGCCTCATCATCACAGTGACCTCATAAAGCCCAGACATGTCATAATGGCGCAGGCCTCCTCTTGGCACTGACCTCATAAAGCCCAGACATGTCATAATGGTGCAGGCCTCATCATCACACTGACCTCATAAAGCCCAGACATGTCATAATGGTGCAGGCCTCATCATCACACTGACCTCATAAAGACCAGAAATGTCATAATGTTTCAGGTCTCCTCTTGGCACTGACCTCATAAAGCCCAGACATGTCATAACGGTGCAGGCCTCCTCATGGCACTGACCTCATAAAGCCCAGACATGTCATAATGGTGCAGGCCGCATCATCACAGTGACCTCTTAAAGCCCAGACATGTCATAATGGTGCAAACCTCATCATCACACTGACCTCATAAAGCCCAGACATGTCATAATGGTGCAGGCCTTATCATCATGGCACTGACCTCATAAAGCCCAGACATGTCATAATCGTGCAGGCCTCACCAACACAGTGACCCCATAAAGCCCAGACATGTCATAATGGTGCAGGCCTCATCCTCACACTGACCTCATAAAGCCCAGACATGTCATAATGGTGCAGGCCTCCTCTTGGCACTGATCTCATAAAGCCCTGACACCCCATAATGGTGCAGGTCTCATAATCACATTGACCTCATAAAGCCCAGACACGTCATAATGGTGCAGTTTTCATCATGGCACTGACCTCATAAAGCCCAGACATGTCATAATGGTGCAGGCCTCATCATGGCACTGACCTCATAAAATTTGAACATGTCATAATGATGCAAGCCTCATCATCACAGTGACGTCATAATGCCCACACACCTCATGATGGTGCAGACCTCAGCATCACGCTGACCTTATAAAGTCCAGACACATCGTAATGGTGCAAGTCACATCATCACACGGACCTCATAAAGCCCAGACATGTCATAATCGTGCAGGTCTCATCATGGCACTGACCTCATAAAACAAAGACATGTCATAATTGTGCAGGCCACAACATCACACTCACCTCATAAAGCCCAGACACGTCATAATGGTGCAGGCCTCATCACCGCAGTAACCTCATAAAGCCCAGACACGTCATAATGGTGCAGGTCTCATCATGGCACTGACCTCCTAAAGCCCAGACATGTCACAATGGTGCAGGCCTCCTCATGGCGCTGACCTCCTAAAGCCCAGACATGTCATAATGGTGCAGGCGTCATCATCACACTGACCTCATAAAGCCCAGACATGTCATAATGGTGCAGGCCTCGTCATGGCACTGACCTCATGAAGCCCAGACATATCATAATTGTGCTGGCCTCATCATCACACTGACCTCATAAAGCCCGGACATGTCATAATGGTGCAGGCCTCATCATCACAGTCACCTCATAAAGCCCAGACATGTCATAATGATGCAAGTCTCATCATCACACTGACATCGTCACGCCCAGACACGTCATAATGGTGCAGGCCTCCTCATGGCACTGACCTCATAAAGCCCAGACATGTCATAATGGTGCAGGCCTCAACATCACAGTCACCTGATAAAGCCCAGACATCTCATATTTGTGCAGGTCTCATCATCACACTGACCTCAAAAAGGCCAGACATGTCATAATGGTGCATGTCTCATCATGGCACTGACCTCGTAAAGCCCAGACATGTCATAATAGTGCAGGCCTCCTCATGGCACTGACCTCATAAAGTCCAGATATGTCATAATGCTGCAGGTCTCATCATCACACTGACCTCATAAACCCAGACATGTCATAATGGTGCAGGCCTCCTCATGGCACTGACCTCATAAAGTCCAGACATGTCATAAGGGTGCAGGCCTCATCACCACACTGACCTCATAAAGCCCAGACATGTCATAATGGTGCAGGCCTCCTCATGGCACAGACCTCATAAACCCCAGACATGTCATAATGGTGCAAGCCTCGTCATGGCACTGACCTCATAAAGCCCTGACACTTCAGAATGGTGCAAGTCTCATCATCACACTGACCTCATAAAGCCCAGACATGTCATAATGGTGCAGGCCTCATCATCACGCTGACCTCATAAAGCCCAGACACCTCAAAATGGTTCAGGCCTCATCATGACACTGACCTCATAAAGCCCAGACATGTCATAATGGTGTTGGTGTCATCATGACACTGACCTCATAAAGCCCAGACATGACATAGTGGTGTAGGTCTCATCATCACAGTCACCTCATAAAGCCCAGACAACTCATATTTGTGCAGGTCTCATCATCACAGTGACCTCAAAAAGCCCAGATACGTCATAATGGTGCAGGTCTCCTCATGGCACTGACCTCATAAAGCCCAGACATGTCACAATGGTGCAGGCCTCCTCATGGCACTGACCTCATAAAGCCCAGACATGTCATAATGGTGCGGGCCTCATCATCACAGTCACCTCATAAAGCCCAGACACCTCATAATGGTGCAGGCCTCATCATCACAATGACATCATCACGCCCAGACACGTCATAATGGTGCACGCGTCCTTATCACAGTCAACTGATAAAACCCAGACAACTCATATTTGTGCAGGTCTCATCATGACACAGACCTCATAAAGCCCAGACATGTCATAATGGTGCATGTCTCATCATGGCACTGACCTCGTAAAGCCCAGACATGTCATAATAGGGCAGGCCTCCTCATGGCACTGACCTCATAAAGTCCAGATATGTCATAATGGTGCAGGTCTCTTCATCACACTGACCTCATAAACCCAGACATGTCATAATGGTGCAGGCCTCCTCATGGCACTGACCTCATAAAGACCAGACATGTCATAATGGTTCAGGCCTCCTCTTGGCACTGACCTCATAAAGCCCAGACATGTCACAATGGTGCAGGCCTTCTCATGGCACTGACCTCATAAAGACCAGACATGTCATAATGGTGCAGGCCTCATCATCACAGTGACCTCATAAAGCCCAGACATGTCATAATGGCGCAGGCCTCCTCATGGCACTGACCTCATAAAGACCAGACATGTCATAATGGTGCAGGCCTCATCATCACACGGACCTCATAAAGCCCAGACATGTCATAATGGTGCAGGCCTCATCATCACACTGACCTCATAAAGACCAGAAATGTCATAATGGTTCAGGCCTCCTCTTGGCGCTGACCTCATAAAGCCCAGACATGTCATAACGGTGCAGGCCTCCTCATCGCACTGACCTCATAAAGTCCAGACATGTCATAATGGTTCAGGCCTCATCATGGCACTGACCGCATAAAATTCGAACATGTCATAATGATGCAGGCCTCATCATAACACTGACCTCATGTCGCCCAGACACCACATAATGGTGCAGGCCTCATCCTCACACTGACCTCATAAAGCCCAGTCACCTCATAATGGTGCAGGCCTCTTCATGGCACTGACCTCATAAAGCCCAGACATGTCATAATGGTGCAAACCTCATCATCACAGTCACGTCATAAAGCCCAGACATGTCATAATGGTGCAGGCCTTATCATCATGGCACTGACCTCATAAAGCCCAGACATGTCATAATGGTGCAGGCCTCATCATGGCACTGACCGCATAAAATTCGAACATGTCATAATGATGCAGGCCTCATCATAACACTGACCTCATGTCGCCCAGAAACCTCATAATCGTGCAGGCCTCACCAACACAGTGACCCCATAAAGCCCAGACATGTCATAATGGTGCAGGTCTCTTCATCACACTGACCTCATAAACCCAGACATGTCATAATGGTGCAGGCCTCCTCATGGCACTGACCTCATAAAGCCCAGACATGTCATAAGGGTGCAGGCCTCATCACCACACTGACCTCATAAAGCCCAGACATGTCATAATGGTGCAGGCCTCCTCATGGCACTGACCTCATAAAGCCCGGACATGTCATAATGGCCCAGGCCTCCTCATGGCACTGACCTCATAAACCCCAGACATGTCATAATGGTGCAGGCCTCCTCATGGCACTGACCTCATAAAGCCCAGAAACGTCATAATGGAGCAGTACTCATCATTACACTGACCTCATGAAGCCCAGACATGTCATAATGGTGCAGGCCTCCTCATGGCACTGACCTCATAAAGCCTAGACATGTCATAATAGTGCAGGCCTCATTATGGCACTGACCTCATAAAGCCCAGACAGGTCATAATCATGCAGGTCTCATCATGGCACTGACCTCATAAAGCCCAGACATGTCATAATGGCCCAGGCCTCCTCATGGCACTGACCTCATAAAGCCCAGACATGTCATAATGGTGCAGGCCTCATCATCACACTGACCTCATAAAGCCCAGACATGTCATAATGGCCCAGGCCTCCTCATGGCACTGACCTCATGAAGCCCAGACATATCATAATGGTGCAGGCCTCATCATCACAGTCACCTCATAAAACCCAGACATGTCATAGTGATGCAAGCCTCCTCATCACACTGACCTCATAAAGCCCAGTCACCTCATAATGGTTAAGGCCTCCTCATGGCACTGACCTCATAAAGCCCAGACATGTCATAATGGTGCAGGCCTCAACATCACACTCACGTCATAAAGCCCAGACACCTCATAATGGTGCAGGCCTCATCATCACACCGACCACATAAAGCCCAGACATGTCATAATGGTGCCTGTCTAATCATGGCACTGACCTCGTAAAGCCCAGACATGTCATAATGGTGCAGGCCTCCTCTTGGCACTGATCTCATAAAGCCCTGACAACCCATAATGGTGCAGGTCTCATCATCACACTGACCTCATAAAGTCCAGATATGTCATAATGGTGCAGGTCTCATCATCACACTGACCTCATAAACCCAGACATGTCATAATGGTGCAGGCCTCCTCATGGCACTGACCTCATAAAGCCCAGACATGTCATAAGGGTGCAGGCCTCATCACCACACTGACCTCATAAAGCCCAGACATGTCATAATGGTGCAGGCCTCATCATGACACTGACTTCATAAAGCCTAGACATGTCATAATGCTGCAGGCTGCATCATCACAGTGACCTCATAAAGCCCAGACATGTCATAATGGAGCAGGCCTCATCATCACACTGACTTCATAAAGCCCAGATATGTCATAATGGTTCCGGCCTCTTCATGGCACTGACCTCATAACGCCCAGACATAACATAATGGTGCAGGTCTCATCATCACAGTGACCTCATAAAGCCCAGACATGTCATAATGGTACAGGCCTCATCATCACACTGACCTCATAAAGACGAGACATGTAATAACAGTGCAGGTCTCATCAGGGCACTGACCGCATAAAGCCCATGACATGTCATAATGGTGCAGGCCTCATCATCACACTGACCTCATAAAGCCCAGACATGTCATAATGGTGCAGGCCTCATCATGGCACTGACCTCATAAAATTCGAACATGTCATAATGGTGCAGGCCTCATCCTCACACTGACCTCAGAAATTCCAGACAAGTCATAATGGTGCAGGTCTCATCATGGCACTGACCTCATAAAACCCAGACATGTCATAATGGTTCAGGCCTCCTCTTGGCGCTGACCTCATAAAGCCCAGACATGTCATAACAGTGCAGGTCTCATTATGGCACTGACCTCATAAAGCACAGTCATGCCATAATCGTGCAGGTCTCATCATGGCACTGACCTCATAAACCCCAGACATGTCATAATGGCCCAGGCCTCCTCACGGTACTGACCTCATAAAGTCCAGACATGTCATAATGGTGCAGGCCTCATCATCACACTGACCGCATAAAGACTAGACATGTCATAATGGTGCAGGCCTCCTCTTGGCACTGACCTCAAAAAGGCCAGTCATGTCATAATAGTGCAGGCCTAATCGTGGCACGGACCTCATAAAGTCCTGACGCCTCATAATGGTGCAGGTCTCATAATCACACTGACCTTATAAAGCCCAGACATGTCATAATGGTGCAGGCCTCATCATCACACTGACCTTATAAGGCCCAGACATGTCATAATGGTGCATTCCTCATCATCACACTAACCTCATAAAGCCCAGACACCTCATAATGGTGCAGGTGTCATCATAACACCGACCTCATAACGCCCAGATATGTCAAAATGCTGCAGGCCTCATCATCACACTGACCCCATAAAACCCAGAGACGTCATAATGGTACCGCTGTCATCATCACAGTGACCTCATAAAGCCCAGACAGGTCATAATGGTGCAGGCCTAATCATGGCACTGACTTAATAAAATTCAGACATGTCATAATGATGCAAGCCTCATCATCACAGTGACGTCATAAAGCCCAGACACGTCATAATGGTGCAGGCCTCATAATCACAGTGACCACATAAAGCCCAGTCAACTCATAATGGAGCAGGCCTCCTCATGGCAAGGACCACATAAAGCCCAGACATGTCATAATGGTGCAGACCTCATCATCACACTGTCCTCATAAAGCCCGGACATGTCATAATGGTGCCGGCCTCATCATGGCACTGACCTCATATAGCCCAGACATGTCATAACGGTGCAAGTCACATCATTACACGGACCTCATAAAGCCCAGACATGTCATAATGGTGCAGGCCTCATCATCACACTGACCTCATAAAGCCCAGACATGTCATAATGGTGCAGGACTCCTCTTGGCACCGACCTCATAAAGCCCAGACATGTCATAATGGCCCAGGCCTCCTCACGGTACTGACCTCATAAAGCACAGACATGTCATAATCTTGCTGGCCTCATCATCACACTGACCTCATAAAGCCCAGACATGTCATAATGGTGCAGACCTCAACATCACACTGACCTCATACAGACCAGACATGTCATAATGGTGCAGACCTCATCATCACACTGACGTCATAAAGCCCAGACATGTCATAATGGTGCAGGCCTCCTCATGGCACTGACCTCATAAAGTCCAGAGATGTCATAAGGTTGCAGGCCTCATCACCACACTGACCTCATAAAGCCCAGACATGTCAAAATGGTGCAGGCCTCATCATCACACTGACCTCATAAAGCCCAGACATGACATAATGGTGCAGACCTCATCGTCACAGTCACCTGATAAAGCCCAGACAACTCATATTTGTGCAGGCCTCATCATCACACTGACCTCAAAAAGCCCAGACATGTCATAATGGTGCATGTCTCATCATGGCACTGACCTCGTAACGCCCAGACATGTCATAATGGTGCAGGCCTCCTCATGGCACTGACCTCATAAAGTCCAGACATGTCATAAGGGTGCAGGCCTCATCACCACACTGACCACATAAAGCCCAGACATGTCATAATGGTGCAGGCCTCCTCATGGCACTGACCTCATGAAGCCCAGACATATCATAATTGTGCTGGCCTCATCAGCACACTGGCCTCATAAAGCCCAGGCATGTCATAATGATGCAAACCTCATCATCACACTGACCTCATAACGGCCAGACACGTAATAACGGTGCAAGCCTCCTCATCACACTGACCTCATAAAGCCCAGTCACCTCATAATGGTGAAGGCCTCCTCATGGCACTGACCTCATAAAGCCCAGACATGTCATAATGGTGCAGGCCTCAACATCACACTCACCTCATAAAGCCCAGACACCTCATAATGGTGCAGGCCTCATCATCACACTGACCTCATAAAGCCCAGACATGTCATAATGATGCAGGCCTCATCGTCACAGTCACCTGATAAAGCACATACAACTCATATTTGTGCAGGTCTCATCATCACACTGACCTCAAAAAGCCCAGACATGTCATAATGGCGCATGTCTCATCATGGCACTGACCTCGTAAAGCCCAGACATGTCATAATGGTGCAGGCCTCCTCATGGCACTGACCTCATAAAGTCCAGATATGTCATAATGGTGCAGGCCTCATCACCACACTGACCTCATAAAGCCCAGACATGTCATAATGGTGCAGGTCTCATCATCACAGTTACCTCATAAAGCCCAGACATGTCATAATGGTGCAGGCCTCATCATCACAGTGACCTCATAAAGCCCAGAGATGTCATAAGGGTGCAGGGCTCATCATCACACAGACCTCATAAAGCCCAGACATGTCATAATGGTGCAGGCCTCATCATCACACTGACCTCATAACGCCCAGACATGTCATAATGGTGCAGGCCTCATCATCACAGTGACCTCATAAAGCCCAGACATGTCTTAATGGTGCAGGCCTCCTCATGGCACTGACCTCATAAAGCCCAGACATGTCATAATGGTGCAGGCCTCATCATCACAGTGACCTCATAAAGCCCAGACATGTCATAATGGTGCAGGCCTCATCATCACACTGACCTCAGAAAGCCCAGACATGTCATAATAGTGCAGGCCTCCTCATGGCACTGACCTCATGAAGCCCAGACATGTCATAATGGTGCAGACCTCAACATCACACTGACCTCATAAAGCCCAGGCATGTCATAATGGTGCAGGCCTCCTCATGGCACAGACCTCATAAACCCCAGACATGTCATAATGGGACAGTCCTCATCATCACAGTCACCGCATAAAGCCCAGACATGTCATAATGATGCAAGCCTCATCATGAAACTGACCTCATAACGCCCAGACACGGCATAATGGTGCAGGCCTCCTCATCACACTGACCTCATAAAGCCCAGTCCCCTCATAATGGTGCAGGCCTCCTCATCACACTGACCTCATAAAGCCCAGACATGTCATAATGGTGCAGGCCTCATCATCACACTGACCTCATTAAGCCCAGACATGTCATAATAATGCAGGCCTCATCGTCACAGTCACCTGATAAAGCCCAGACAACTCATATTTGTGCAGGTCTCATCATCACACTGACCTCAAAAAGCCCAGACATGTCATAATGGTGCATGTCTCATCATGGCACTGACCTCGTAAAGTCCAGATATGTCATAATGGTGCAGGTCTCATCATCACACTGACCTCATAAACCCAGACATGTCATAATGGTGCAGGCCTCCTCATGGCACTGACCTCATAAACCCCGGACATGTCATAATGGCCCAGGCCTCCTCATGGCACTGACCTCATAAAGACCAGACATGTCATAATGGTGCAAGCCCCGTCATGGCCCTGACCTCATAAAGCCCTGACACTTCGTAATGGTGCAGGTCTCATCATCACACTGACCTCATAAAGCCCAGACATGTCATAATGGTGCACGCCTCATCATCACACTGACCTCATAACGCCCAGACATGTCATAATGGTGCAGGCCTCCTCATGGCACTGACCTCATGAAGCTCAGACACATCATAATTGTGCTGGCCTCATCATCACACTGGCCTCATAAAGCCCAGGCATGTCATAATGACGCAGACCTCCTCATGGCACAGAGCTCATAAAGCCCAGACATGTCATAATGGGGCAGTTCTCATCAACACAGTCACCTCAAAAAGCCCAGACATGTCATAATGATGCAGGCCTCCTCATCACACTGACCTCATAAAGCCCAGTCACCTCATAATGGTTCAGGCCTCCTCTTGGCGCTGACCTCATAAAGCCCAGACATGTCATAATGGTGCAGGCCTCAACATCACACTCACCTTATAAAGCCCAGACATGTCATAATGGTGCAGGCCTCCTCATCACACTGACCTCATAAAGCCCAGACATGTCATAATGGGGCAGGCCTCATCATCACAGTGACCTCATAAAGCCCAGAGATGTCATAAGGGTGCAGGTCTCATCATCACACTGACCTCATAAAGCCCAGACATGTCATAATGGTGCAGGCCTCATCATCACAGTGACCTGATAAAGCCCAGACATGTCATAATGGTGCAGGCCTCATCATCACACTGACCTCATAAAGCCCAGACATGTCATAATGGTGCAGGCCTCCTCATGGCACTGACCTCATGAAGCCCAGACATGTCATAAGGGTGCAGACCTCAACATCACACTCACCTCATAAAGCCCAGGTATGTCATAATTGTGCAGGCCTCCTCATGGCACAGACCTCATAAAGCCCAGACATGTCATAATGGGGCACTCCTCATCATCACAGTCACCTCATAAAGCCCAGACATGTCATAATGATGCAAGCCTCATCATCACACTGACCTCATAAAGCCCAGTCACCTCCTAATGGTGCAGGCCTCCTCATCACGCTGACCTCATAAAGACCAGACACCGCATAATGGTGCAGGTCTCATCATCACACTGTCCTCATTAAGCCGAGACATGTCATAATAATGCAGGCCTCATCGTCACAGTCACCTGATAAAGCCCAGACAACTCATATTTGTGCCGGTCTCATCATCACACTGACCTCATAACGCCCAGACATGTCATAATGGTGCAGGTCTCCTCATCACACTGACCTCATAAAGCCCAGACATGTCATAATGGTGCAGGCCTCCTCATGGCACTGACCTCATGAAGCCCAGACATATCATAATTGTGCTGGCCTCATCATCACACTGGCCTCATAAAGCCCAGGCATGTCATAATGACGCAGACCTCCTCATGGCACAGACCTCATAAAGCCCAGACATGTCATCATGGGGCAGTCCTCATCATCACAGTCACCTCATAAAGCCCAGACATGTCATAATGATGCAGACCTCCTCATCACACTGACCTCATAAAGCCCAGTCACCTCATAATGGTTCAGGCCTCCTCTTGGCACTGACCTCATAAAGCCCAGACATGTCATGATGGTGCAGGCCTCAACATGCAGACACTGGCGGGGAGATAAAGACAAAAAGCCGTCAGAATGGCTTTTTGCACTGGAGGTTGCTTCCCAGAAGACAGGGCACAGAAAGAGTCAGGACCGTACGGAGAAGAATTTGACGAGACTGTCAAGGTGTGCCGTTGTGGAAGTGCCCATTAGAATTTGCTGGAGAGTTGAGTGCGGGAAAGAGAGGTGGATTTTTGGAGTCACTGAAGAATGGGAAGCTGCGCGACTGAGCTAAGCAAGAGAGAAAGGAAAGTAGAAAAGGGGAAGGACGGACTGCAGGAGGTCTCTGAAGGACCGAGAGTAAAGCAAGGAAACGGGAACGGCTCGACAAAGAAAAGACAGGTGAGTGTTCCGAGGGAATACTTTACGGAGAAGAGGGAGGGACGGACGGGAGGCTAGTTGGGAGACGGAGCTCTGTGAAGAACCTGCCAGGCAGGACGGCAGCCTCCCTCCCTGGAGGGACCTGCACGGCAACTCCAGCCGTGGCCCCCCGGTCGCCGGACGCCAGCCTTGCGCACCGAGCAGAACCGCGGCCAGCGCCGCCAGTCCCGCTCTCCGCTGGCGCCGAAAGCGCCCATCCGCCGCCCGGCTTCTCGCTGCCTCCGATAGCCCCGTCTCTGCTCCGGCCGGGCCGCCTCCTCCCCGCCTCCTCTCCCTCCTCTGTCTTCGTCTCCGTCCACTGTTCTCGTCTCCGTCCACGGTCCTCCTCATCCAACTAAGCCCGGGTACTGTACCGGGGCGCCGACGCCTCTCGGGCTCTCGTCGGGTGCGGGCTGGATCCGGAGGGCCGGCGAGAGCGGCGGCAGCGGGGCGGCGTTCGGAGCTCTGCGCCGCGGAGGCGGCGGGGCCGGGCTAGGTAGGAGGGCTGAGGATTGGTCTCGAGGAGTTCAAGATTGACAGACCATGAGCTTTTTTCGTGGCCATCATCTCTTCCTTCTCATCTCTCTTTTGCTGGCCCGGGGGGACTCCTGAATTGTCCTCCACGGCAGGCGCTTTTGAGAATGCTCGAGGGGCACGAGACGCAGAACATCCCTCCCGGCTCAGCTCCCCGGGTCAGCCTCTCCTCGTCTGTCTCGAGGAGCATCCCTGCTGGCAGCAGGAGCAATTCTGCTAGCCACAAAGACCACCTGGGCTTTTGTCAGGGGCTGTGGTACGAGTGCTACGGCGAGGCAGTGCATGGGAGAAGCAGCATCCCCAGAGAAAGCTCGGATGTGGCATGGCATCTCCCACCTGCTTTGAACTTCCTGGAGATGCAACCTCCGTGAGGAGATCTCTTCTGTGTCCCCCCTCCTCCTGCTCCTCTTGCTCAGAGGACCAGGGAACAGCCTGTCACATCTGAACTGCATGTGGTGGAAGCAGCACATCTGCAGCAGGTTGAGGGGTGCTCAGAGGCGGGACTTCACGGTATTAAACAAACCCTAAAAGATATCTTTGGAATTTCATGGAATCAAAGGGGGAAAAAAAAGAATTCAATCCAATGACCAGAAACCATTGTATCGAACATTTCTTTAATATGTCAGCTGGGAATACATGGGGTACTCTGCCATGCATGGATCAAACATCTAGTATAAATTTCGGAATATAAATAGAGTGACGCTTGAGAGACCCCTTCCCCCTTCCCCAGCAGTGGAGAATTAGGTTATGATTTTGAGGTCATATAGCATCTTGGGTTTTATTCGTGGAGCAAGACTGCCATCTAGCGTCCATTTCTTCGGGGGGGGGCAGTCATGTTCGGAGAGTGGTCTTCTCGCTAATCAGGCCTCGTAGCCTCTCTGCTTGATCTATCCGACCTCGAACTCCTAAATTAAATGTTCTAGGACCAGCTAAGACATATGTCTTAGAACTTCCCATTTGCTTAAACAATATTTAATTGACTTTCTTCTTAACAGAACAATCTCTTATTGAAGAACATTTCAGAGGCACGTAAGCTGATTTCTTGAAGATGGGCATACGATATACTCTCTATTCGTTTCCATGTGTTATCTACATTCTCTCTCCTAAAAATAACTGAAGTCTTAAAAGAATTAGGATATCATTTTTATCTAAGATAAAGCTTCTGATGTACTAAGTCGTTTAGAAAAGAGATCCTCTCTCATTTTAGTGCCATTGTGACAAGAGGGGGCTTCACGTAACACCTGGACCACTGAACACTGCAGATTCCCCTGGAATCAAAGGGCCATTGGGACACTCTAGGGCCTCATGGAAGAGGGAGGCAGTACAGAGAGACCTCAAATTAGAGGTTTGCGCAATCATCCACCAGAGGAAGTTCAACGAGGGGAAGTGCCAGATTCTCTCCCTGGGATGGGGCAACCTCGGTTGTACGGACAGACTGGGAATGACATGTTGCATAGCAGTGCTGGAAAATGGCCTCTGGGATCGTGGTGGATGGCCAGCTGGCCAAGAGTCAGTGGTGCCCTGGCGGGGGCTCACTGCTCGCTCACACAAGGGTTTTCAGACACACGAGTCCTTCCCTTGCACACACCCAGACAGACAGTTCATGGCAGCAGGGGCAGTATCTCCTGGGGCTCCTGCTGCCACGCCCGGAGCCTGGATACATCTCAACCCTTGTGAGGTGCCACTTGCTCTGCCACTATCTGAGAAGCCCCACGGCCTGAGGGATGGGCACAGGGAGCTCTGTCCACAGAAGCACATCCCAGAACTGCATCCAGGGGCTTTGCCAGGGTTTAGTACCGTAAATTCAAAGTGACACCAGACACTCTTTGTCCCACAGAACTTCAAGGCTCCCCCATGAGGCTGATGGCAATTGTACTTGCTCAGGGTCATCTCCCCACACCACCACCAGGTGTGTGCTCAAGACTTGTCTCTTCAAGTCTCTTCACCCGCCCTAGTCCATCCGTGTCTCTCCAGGGAAGGCTAAAGAACTTCTGTGGGCTGGATGAGAAGCCAGTGCACATGGGAATGGACCACGCCCTTCCCTGGTGGTCCTTCATGTCCTTTTCCTGAGTTGAGAGCAATGGGAAAGGGAATGAACCTTTGGACTGTGCCTCAGAGTGCCCGTCAACCTGCTGCAGATATGCTGGTTCCAGCACATCCAGTTCAGATGTGACAGGCTGTTCCCTGGTCCTCTGAGTAAGAGGAGCAGGAGGAGGGACACAGAAGAGCTCTCCTCACAGAGGCCACATCGCCAGAAAGTCCAAAGAAGGTGGGAGATGCCATGCCACGTCCGAGCTTTCTCTGGGGAAGGTGCTTCTCCCATGCAAGGCCTCTCCGCAGCACTCGTGCCACATCCCCTGACAAAAGACCAGGTGGTCTTTATCACCAGCAGAAGTGCGCCTGTTACCAGTAGGGATGATCCCCGGGACAGGCCAGGAGAGGGACCTGCACGGCAACTCCAGCCGCGGCCCCCCGGTCGCCGGGCGCCAGCCTTGCGCACCGAGCAGAACCGCGGCCAGCGCCGCCAGTCCCGCTCTCCGCTGGCGCCGAAAGCGCCCATCCGCCGCCCGGCTTCTCGCTGCCTCCGATAGCCCCGTCTCTGCTCCGGCCGGGCCGCCTCCTCCCCGCCTCCTCTCCCTCCTCTGTCTTCGTCTCCGTCCACTGTTCTCGTCTCCGTCCACGGTCCTCCTCATCCAACTAAGCCCGGGTACTGTACCGGGGCGCCGACGCCTCTCGGGCTCTCGTCGGTGCGGGCTGGATCCGGAGGGCCGGCGAGAGCGGCGGCAGCGGGGCGGCGTTCGGAGCTCTGCGCCGCGGAGGCGGCGGGGCCGGGCTAGGTAGGAGGGCTGAGGATTGGTCTCGAGGAGTTCAAGATTGACAGACCATGAGCTTTTTTCGTGGCCATCATCTCTTCCTTCTCATCTCTCTTTTGCTGGCCCGGGGGGACTCCTGAATTGTCCTCCACGGCAGGCGCTTTTGAGAATGCTCGAGGGGCACGAGACGCAGAACATCCCTCCCGGCTCAGCTCCCCGGGTCAGCCTCTCCTCGTCTGTCTCGAGGAGCATCCCTGCTGGCAGCAGGAGCAATTCTGCTAGCCACAAAGACCACCTGGGCTTTTGTCAGGGGCTGTGGTACGAGTGCTACGGCGAGGCAGTGCATGGGAGAAGCAGCATCCCCAGAGAAAGCTCGGATGTGGCATGGCATCTCCCACCTGCTTTGAACTTCCTGGAGATGCAACCTCCGTGAGGAGATCTCTTCTGTGTCCCCCCTCCTCCTGCTCCTCTTGCTCAGAGGACCAGGGAACAGCCTGTCACATCTGAACTGCATGTGGTGGAAGCAGCACATCTGCAGCAGGTTGAGGGGTGCTCAGAGGCGGGACTTCACGGTATTAAACAAACCCTAAAAGATATCTTTGGAATTTCATGGAATCAAAGGGGGAAAAAAAAGAATTCAATCCAATGACCAGAAACCATTGTATCGAACATTTCTTTAATATGTCAGCTGGGAATACATGGGGTACTCTGCCATGCATGGATCAAACATCTAGTATAAATTTCGGAATATAAATACAGTGACGCTTGAGAGACCCCTTCCCCCTTCCCCAGCAGTGGAGAATTAGGTTATGATTTTGAGGTCATATAGCATCTTGGGTTTTATTCGTGGAGCAAGACTGCCATCTAGCGTCCATTTCTTCGGGGGGGGGCAGTCATGTTCGGAGAGTGGTCTTCTCGCTAATCAGGCCTCGTAGCCTCTCTGCTTGATCTATCCGACCTCGAACTCCTAAATTAAATGTTCTAGGACCAGCTAAGACATATGTCTTAGAACTTCCCATTTGCTTAAACAATATTTAATTGACTTTCTTCTTAACAGAACAATCTCTTATTGAAGAACATTTCAGAGGCACGTAAGCTGATTTCTTGAAGATGGGCATACGATATACTCTCTATTCGTTTCCATGTGTTATCTACATTCTCTCTCCTAAAAATAACTGAAGTCTTAAAAGAATTAGGATATCATTTTTATCTAAGATAAAGCTTCTGATGTACTAAGTCGTTTAGAAAAGAGATCCTCTCTCATTTTAGTGCCATTGTGACAAGAGGGGGCTTCACGTAACACCTGGACCACTGAACACTGCAGATTCCCCTGGAATCAAAGGGCCATTGGGACACTCTAGGGCCTCATGGAAGAGGGAGGCAGTACAGAGAGACCTCAAATTAGAGGTTTGCGCAATCATCCACCAGAGGAAGTTCAACGAGGGGAAGTGCCAGATTCTCTCCCTGGGATGGGGCAACCTCGGTTGTACGGACAGACTGGGAATGACATGTTGCATAGCAGTGCTGGAAAATGGCCTCTGGGATCGTGGTGGATGGCCAGCTGGCCAAGAGTCAGTGGTGCCCTGGCGGGGGCTCACTGCTCGCTCACACAAGGGTTTTCAGACACACGAGTCCTTCCCTTGCACACACCCAGACAGACAGTTCATGGCAGCAGGGGCAGTATCTCCTGGGGCTCCTGCTGCCACGCCCGGAGCCTGGATACATCTCAACCCTTGTGAGGTGCCACTTGCTCTGCCACTATCTGAGAAGCCCCACGGCCTGAGGGATGGGCACAGGGAGCTCTGTCCACAGAAGCACATCCCAGAACTGCATCCAGGGGCTTTGCCAGGGTTTAGTACCGTAAATTCAAAGTGACACCAGACACTCTTTGTCCCACAGAACTTCAAGGCTCCCCCATGAGGCTGATGGCAATTGTACTTGCTCAGGGTCATCTCCCCACACCACCACCAGGTGTGTGCTCAAGACTTGTCTCTTCAAGTCTCTTCACCCGCCCTAGTCCATCCGTGTCTCTCCAGGGAAGGCTAAAGAACTTCTGTGGGCTGGATGAGAAGCCAGTGCACATGGGAATGGACCACGCCCTTCCCTGGTGGTCCTTCATGTCCTTTTCCTGAGTTGAGAGCAATGGGAAAGGGAATGAACCTTTGGACTGTGCCTCAGAGTGCCCGTCAACCTGCTGCAGATATGCTGGTTCCAGCACATCCAGTTCAGATGTGACAGGCTGTTCCCTGGTCCTCTGAGTAAGAGGAGCAGGAGGAGGGACACAGAAGAGCTCTCCTCACAGAGGCCACATCGCCAGAAAGTCCAAAGAAGGTGGGAGATGCCATGCCACGTCCGAGCTTTCTCTGGGGAAGGTGCTTCTCCCATGCAAGGCCTCTCCGCAGCACTCGTGCCACATCCCCTGACAAAAGACCAGGTGGTCTTTATCACCAGCAGAAGTGCGCCTGTTACCAGTAGGGATGATCCCCGGGACAGGCCAGGAGAGGGACCTGCACGGCAACTCCAGCCGCGGCCCCCCGGTCGCCGGGCGCCAGCCTTGCGCACCGAGCAGAACCGCGGCCAGCGCCGCCAGTCCCGCTCTCCGCTGGCGCCGAAAGCGCCCATCCGCCGCCCGGCTTCTCGCTGCCTCCGATAGCCCCGTCTCTGCTCCGGCCGGGCCGCCTCCTCCCCGCCTCCTCTCCCTCCTCTGTCTTCGTCTCCGTCCACTGTTCTCGTCTCCGTCCACGGTCCTCCTCATCCAACTAAGCCCGGGTACTTGTACCGGGGCGCCGACGCCTCTCGGGCTCTCGTCGGGTGCGGGCTGGATCCGGAGGGCCGGCGAGAGCGGCGGCAGCGGGGCGGCGTTCGGAGCTCTGCGCCGCGGAGGCGGCGGGGCCGGGCTAGGTGGGAGGGCTGAGGATTGGTCTCGAGGAGTTCAAGATTGACAGACCATGAGCTTTTTTCGTGGCCATCATCTCTTCCTTCTCATCTCTCTTTTGCTGGCCCGGGGGGACTCCTGAATTGTCCTCCACGGCAGGCGCTTTTGAGAATGCTCGAGGGGCACGAGACGCAGAACATCCCTCCCGGCTCAGCTCCCCGGGTCAGCCTCTCCTCGTCTGTCTCGAGGAGCATCCCTGCTGGCAGCAGGAGCAATTCTGCTAGCCACAAAGACCACCTGGGCTTTTGTCAGGGGCTGTGGTACGAGTGCTACGGCGAGGCAGTGCATGGGAGAAGCAGCATCCCCAGAGAAAGCTCGGACGTGGCACAGAATCTCCGAACTTCTTTGGACTTCCTGGCGATGCAGCCTCTGTGAGGAGAGCTCTTGTGTGTCCCTCCTGCTGCTCCTCTTGCTCAGAGGACAAGAGAAGAGCCTGTCACACCTGAACTGGATGTGGTGGAAGCAGCACATCTGCAGCAGGTTGAGGGGCAGAGTGCCGAGGCGGAACTGGTTGAGGAGGGCAGGGGAGGGAGAAGAAAGCAGAGGAGGGAGAAGAGGCGGGGAGGAGGCGGACCGGC
The DNA here is from genome assembly GCF_036250125.1 of Pseudopipra pipra. Classification (NCBI taxonomy): domain Eukaryota; kingdom Metazoa; phylum Chordata; class Aves; order Passeriformes; family Pipridae; genus Pseudopipra; species Pseudopipra pipra. The sequence goes on from NW_026990929.1 coordinate 149,895, forward strand.
CGGAGCAGAGAGACGGGGCTGTTGGGGGCAGCGGGAGGCCGGGCGGCGGATCGCTGGATGCGGCTCTTTGGGGAGCGGGGCTGGCGGCGCTGGCCGCGGTTCTGCTCGGTGCGCAAGGCTGGCGCCCGGGGACCGTGGTGGCCGCGAATGAGGTGGCCGTGCAGGTCCCTCGAGGCTGCCGTCCTGCCTGGCAGGTTCTTCACAGAGCTCAGTCTCCCAACTAGCCTCCCGTCCGTCCCCCCCTCTGCTCCATAAAGCATTCCCACGAAACACTCACCACTCTTATTTTTGTGAAGCCATTCTTTTCCCTTGCTTTTCTCTCTGTCCTTTAGAGAACTCCTGCGGTCCGTGCTTTGTGTAGTAGTGAAACGCCCTTTTTTCATAGGGGCGCTACATTGCTGCCCTGTAGAAAGTATTAAACGAGTTGTGCATTTCTAAGAAAAGCCCCTGAAAGCTCCAAAGGCGACCGTGTCAATGAATCCCTGTCTGCCAGGGCGAAGGAATACAGCGCCGTGTCCCCAAGAGGGGGTCCGGAGAGTTAGAGGAAGGTCCAACGTCCATCTCCCGACAACGACAGCCGCCCCGCTGGCGCACGCAGCTCTCTGCACCCTTTAGCAGCGCGCGCGAGGAGTTCCGTGCTGTGACCCGGGAGCTGCCGGTAGAAAGGGATAAAATCGCCGATCCGGAGGTTGGCGTGTGAACACTTTCTGATGATCTCACTGCCTTCCGTTGTCTCCACCAATGTGTCCTAGTAGCCCTGGGCTCTGCCTGCAGACACTGGCGGGGAGATAAAGACAAAAAGCCGTCAGAATGGCTTTTTGCACTGGAGGTTGCTTCCCAGAAGACAGGGCACAGAAAGAGTCAGGACCGTACGGAGAAGAATTTGACGAGACTGTCAAGGTGTGCAGTTGTGGAAGTGCCCATTAGAATTTGCTGGAGAGTTGAGTGCGGGAAAGAGAGGTGGATTTTTGGAGTCACTGAAGAATGGGAAGCTGCGCGACTGAGCTAAGCAAGAGAGAAAGGAAAGTAGAAAAGGGGAAGGACGGACTGCAGGAGGTCTCTGAAGGACCGAGAGTAAAGCAAGGAAACGGGAACGGCTCGACAAAGAAAAGACAGGTGAGTGTTCCGAGGGAATACTTTACGGAGAAGAGGGAGGGACGGACGGGAGGCTAGTTGGGAGACGGAGCTCTGTGAAGAACCTGCCAGGCAGGACGGCAGCCTCCCTCCCTGGAGGGACCTGTACGGCAACTCCAGCCGTGGCCCCCCGGTCGCCGGACGCCAGCCTTGCGCACCGAGCAGAACCGCGGCCAGCGCCGCCAGTCCCGCTCTCCGCTGGCGCCGAAAGCGCCCATCCGCCGCCCGGCTTCTCGCTGCCTCCGATAGCCCCGTCTCTGCTCCGGCCGGGCCGCCTCCTCCCCGCCTCCTCTCCCTCCTCTGTCTTCGTCTCCGTCCACTGTTCTCGTCTCCGTCCACGGTCCTCCTCATCCAACTAAGCCCGGGTACTGTACCGGGGCGCCGACGCCTCTCGGGCTCTCGTCGGGTGCGGGCTGGATCCGGAGGGCCGGCGAGAGCGGCGGCAGCGGGGCGGCGTTCGGAGCTCTGCGCCGCGGAGGCGGCGGGGCCGGGCTAGGTAGGAGGGCTGAGGATTGGTCTCGAGGAGTTCAAGATTGACAGACCATGAGCTTTTTTCGTGGCCATCATCTCTTCCTTCTCATCTCTCTTTTGCTGGCCCGGGGGGACTCCTGAATTGTCCTCCACGGCAGGCGCTTTTGAGAATGCTCGAGGGGCACGAGACGCAGAACATCCCTCCCGGCTCAGCTCCCCGGGTCAGTCTCTCCTCGTCTGTCTCGAGGAGCATCCCTGCTGGCAGCAGGAGCAATTCTGCTAGCCACAAAGACCACCTGGGCTTTTGTCAGGGGCTGTGGTACGAGTGCTACGGCGAGGCAGTGCATGGGAGAAGCAGCATCCCCAGAGAAAGCTCGGACGTGGCACAGAATCTCCGAACTTCTTTGGACTTCCTGGCGATGCAGCCTCTGTGAGGAGAGCTCTTGTGTGTCCCTCCTGCTGCTCCTCTTGCTCAGAGGACAAGAGAAGAGCCTGTCACACCTGAACTGGATGTGGTGGAAGCAGTACATCTGCAGCAGGTTGAGGGGCAGAGTGCCGAGGCGGAACTGGTTGAGGAGGGCAGGGGAGGGAGAAGAAAGCAGAGGAGGGAGAAGAGGCGGGGAGGAGGCGGACCGGCCGGAGCAGAGAGACGGGGCTGTTGGGGGCAGCGGGAGGCCGGGCGGCGGATCGCTGGATGCGGCTCTTTGGGGAGCGGGGTTGGCGGCGCTGGCCGCGGTTCTGCTCGGTGCGCAAGGCTGGCGCCCGGGGACCGTGGTGGCCGCGAATGAGGTGGCCGTGCAGGTCCCTCGAGGCTGCCGTCCTGCCTGGCAGGTTCTTCACAGAGCTCAGTCTCCCAACTAGCCTCCCGTCCGTCCCCCCCTCTGCTCCATAAAGCATTCCCACGAAACACTCACCACTCTTATTTTTGTGAAGCCATTCTTTTCCCTTGCTTTTCTCTCTGTCCTTTAGAGAACTCCTGCGGTCCGTGCTTTGTGTAGTAGTGAAACGCCCTTTTTTCATAGGGGCGCTACATTGCTGCCCTGTAGAAAGTATTAAACGAGTTGTGCATTTCTAAGAAAAGCCCCTGAAAGCTCCAAAGGCGACCGTGTCAATGAATCCCTGTCTGCCAGGGCGAAGGAATACAGCGCCGTGTCCCCAAGAGGGGGTCCGGAGAGTTAGAGGAAGGTCCAACGTCCATCTCCCGACAACGACAGCCGCCCCGCTGGCGCACGCAGCTCTCTGCACCCTTTAGCAGCGCGCGCGAGGAGTTCCGTGCTGTGACCCGGGAGCTGCCGGTAGAAAGGGATAAAATCGCCGATCCGGAGGTTGGCGTGTGAACACTTTCTGATGATCTCACTGCCTTCCGTTGTCTCCACCAATGTGTCCTAGTAGCCCTGGGCTCTGCCTGCAGACACTGGCGGGGAGATAAAGACAAAAAGCCGTCAGAATGGCTTTTTGCACTGGAGATTGCTTCCCAGAAGACAGGGCACAGAAAGAGTCAGGACCGTACGGAGAAGAATTTGACGAGACTGTCAAGGTGTGCAGTTGTGGAAGTGCCCATTAGAATTTGCTGGAGAGTTGAGTGCGGGAAAGAGAGGTGGATTTTTGGAGTCACTGAAGAATGGGAAGCTGCGCGACTGAGCTAAGCAAGAGAGAAAGGAAAGTAGAAAAGGGGAAGGACGGACTGCAGGAGGTCTCTGAAGGACCGAGAGTAAAGCAAGGAAACGGGAACGGCTCGACAAAGAAAAGACAGGTGAGTGTTCCGAGGGAATACTTTACGGAGAAGAGGGAGGGACGGACGGGAGGCTAGTTGGGAGACGGAGCTCTGTGAAGAACCTGCCAGGCAGGACGGCAGCCTCCCTCCCTGGAGGGACCTGCACGGCAACTCCAGCCGTGGCCCCCCGGTCGCCGGACGCCAGCCTTGCGCACCGAGCAGAACCGCGGCCAGCGCCGCCAGTCCCGCTCTCCGCTGGCGCCGAAAGCGCCCATCCGCCGCCCGGCTTCTCGCTGCCTCCGATAGCCCCGTCTCTGCTCCGGCCGGGCCGCCTCCTCCCCGCCTCCTCTCCCTCCTCTGTCTTCGTCTCCGTCCACTGTTCTCGTCTCCGTCCACGGTCCTCCTCATCCAACTAAGCCCGGGTACTGTACCGGGGCGCCGACGCCTCTCGGGCTCTCGTCGGGTGCGGGCTGGATCCGGAGGGCCGGCGAGAGCGGCGGCAGCGGGGCGGCGTTCGGAGCTCTGCGCCGCGGAGGCGGCGGGGCCGGGCTAGGTAGGAGGGCTGAGGATTGGTCTCGAGGAGTTCAAGATTGACAGACCATGAGCTTTTTTCGTGGCCATCATCTCTTCCTTCTCATCTCTCTTTTGCTGGCCCGGGGGGACTCCTGAATTGTCCTCCACGGCAGGCGCTTTTGGGAATGCTCGAGGGGCACGAGACGCAGAACATCCCTCCCGGCTCAGCTCCCCGGGTCCAAAGGTTCATTCCCTTTCCCATTGCTCTCAACTCAGTAAAAGGACATGAAGGACCACCAGGGAAGGGCGTGGTCCATTCCCATGTGCACTGGCTTCTCATCCAGCCCACAGAAGTTCTTTAGCCTTCCCTGGAGAGACACGGATGGACTAGGGCGGGTGACTCTCTTTGCATTGAAGAGACAAGTCTTGAGCACACACCTGGTGGTGGTGTGGGGAGATGACCCTGAGCAAGTACAATTGCCATCAGCCTCATGGGGGAGCCTTGAAGTTCTGTGGGACAAAGAGTGTCTGGTGTCACTTTGAATTTACGGTACTAAACCCTGGCAAAGCCCCTGGATGCAGTTCTGGGATGTGCTTCTGTGGACAGAGCTCCCTGTGCCCATCCCTCAGGCCGTGGGGCTTCTCAGATAGTGGCAGAGCAAGTGGCACCTCACAAGGGTTGAGATGTATCCAGGCTCCGGGCGTGGCAGCAGGAGCCCCAGGAGATACTGCCCCTGCTGCCATGAACTGTCTGTCTGGGTGTGTGCAAGGGAAGGACTCGTGTGTCTGAAAACCCTTGTGTGAGCGAGCAGTGAGCCCCCGCCAGGGCACCACTGACTCTTGGCCAGCTGGCCATCCACCACGATCCCAGAGGCCATTTTCCAGCACTGCTATGCAACATGTCATTCCCAGTCTGTCCGTACAACCGAGGTTGCCCCATCCCAGGGAGAGAATCTGGCACTTCCCCTCGTTGAACTTCCTCTGGTGGATGATTGCGCAAACCTCTAATTTGAGGTCTCTCTGTACTGCCTCCCTCTTCCATGAGGCCCTAGAGTGTCCCAATGGCCCTTTGATTCCAGGGGAATCTGCAGTGTTCAGTGGTCCAGGTGTTACGTGAAGCCCCCTCTTGTCACAATGGCACTAAAATGAGAGAGGATCTCTTTTCTAAACGACTTAGTACATCAGAAGCTTTATCTTAGATAAAAATGATATCCTAATTCTTTTAAGACTTCAGTTATTTTTAGGAGAGAGAATGTAGATAACACATGGAAACGAATAGAGAGTATATCGTATGCCCATCTTCAAGAAATCAGCTTACGTGCCTCTGAAATGTTCTTCAATAAGAGATTGTTCTGTTAAGAAGAAAGTCAATTAAATATTGTTTAAGCAAATGGGAAGTTCTAAGACATATGTCTTAGCTGGTCCTAGAACATTTAATTTAGGAGTTCGAGGTCGGATAGATCAAGCAGAGAGGCTACGAGGCCTGATTAGCGAGAAGACCACTCTCCGAACATGACTGCCCCCCCCCGAAGAAATGGACGCTAGATGGCAGTCTTGCTCCACGAATAAAACCCAAGATGCTATATGACCTCAAAATCATAACCTAATTCTCCACTGCTGGGGAAGGGGGAAGGGGTCTCTCAAGCGTCACTGTATTTATATTCCGAAATTTATACTAGATGTTTGATCCATGCATGGATCTTCACTTTCAATGATTTTTTTCCTACTCCCTGCATATATTACAATTCTTTTAAAGTGACAATATGCTACAGAAGTGTATGCTGCTCACATATGTATTGGCAGAAATACACAACACATAAGCATGTATATATTCATACTGTACCACTACCAATCTCGTTGCTTCCAAGACAATTAAAATCCCTAACAAAGAACAGAAAAGCAGTCAAAGTGGCAGAAAGAACTTAATACTCTTGTTAAAACAGCCCTAATTTTCAGTAAAATATTTAACTAACATTTATCTTTGCTAAAAAACCAAAAAAATCCTACCTTATCTAACAGCTGTATACAAAGCCCAAACTGCTCCAACTTCCTCAGACTTTTATAGTCCTCAAGACAAACCTCACCTTATGCATTACGCCCTCCAGATGTGTCCGGGCCCTGAGAGCACTGATTGCCTTGCAGCCCTGAGGAACCCCACCTGCTTTCCCCCACCTCTGCCACCCTGCATAGGATTCTGAGGTGCCATTTAAACTCATTTTGGGGCTTTCGGTTTGAGGTTGTCCTGGGGTTTTGGTTGTGTTATTGTTTGTTCCCCCTTTTTAGTATTCCACTTCACAGGTGGTCTTACTTTCAAGGTACCAGATTTATTTTTTTGACTTATCAAAAAATCTTCAAAGTTAGTTGAGAGGGGAGGAAGTATGTTATTGCAAAATAGAGGAAAATACACGGTTGTTCTCTACCTATGAAGCTCAATTATATTTGAATTCACTATTATGTGCCTGAGTCAAAATAGGTATTTTTCACTGCTTGACTTTAATAAAATGATTTGTGGCAGAGTCTTCCTGCCTTCCCTCTGAGGAGGAAATGAACGGGTTTCTGTAGAGAGATCTAACAGGTACTTGTGTGATCTTCAAAAGCTGAAAGTTCTCCAGCACCCCTTGGTCACACCACTCTACCATTGCAACTGTAAAGTGATGCTGTTGTGATGAGAAGATTGCTGTCCACTGGAACAGTATTATATACAGTAACCTTTCTTTTAGGTACTTCATTGAAAAAATGTATGTTTAGAATTGGAATATTTCAATTGGGAATGCTTTTTTCCCTCTTTTGTGGGGGAAAATGGACACATTAGTTTAACATTTGAATGTTGAACTAATGTGTCCCTTTCTCTGAAGTGCTGGGGACAGGATGAAGTTTCAAGAAGAATCAGAAAAGACTGTGCAGTCAAGAACTATGTCTGGTGTTCTCTCACTGAGATATTTTGAATGTGATCTGGGGCTTGGATGAGGTCTAATTTGCTGTACCAGCATTTTCCACTAATATGCAGATAGACCTGTGTTTGATTGCCTTTGGACCAGGGCTGGTAGTCTGGGCAGATTGACAAGGTAATGTTGCTGCATGACCTTATGGTCAGTATGATCGCATGATCAGAAGACGTTTGATAAAGTGGGGTCAGAATGGCTTTTAACGTCTCTGGCAAAAGTAGGAGCACTACTAATTCAGCCAAGACTAGGATTTGAGGTGTGAAAAGGGTTTGAAGAGGTATAACAGAACTTATGGCTTGTGTTTTGGATAGCAGGATTATAACTTCTCTGTGCTTTTAAGACATGGTTTGTATTTCATATCCTATTTTGGAAAATGGGTGCTCCTGTAATTATTACTGGCTTTTAGAAATGTTGATCCTGAAACTTGTGATGTTGAGTATGACCACCTAGGGGAGTTTCTGGCAGCCATCACTGCATTGCCAGCTGTCAGTCCCCCAGACACAAACCTGGTAGCCTGAGTAGATCAGATCCAGAAAAAAATAAACCTGTCAGAGTATTAAACTGATATTTATATTTGCATAGAAAAGTCAGTAGTGTAATATATGGTACACGATAAGCACCGATTTAGAGTAGGGGCTTACAGTGATTTTTATTTTTTTTTCTCCCACAGGTGCTGTAGCAACAAGTGCTAGCACCAGGTAAAACGGAAAAATTGACTCCTGAAGAGATCCAACTTTGGGTCTGCTGGCTAACAATGGAACCTAGGATGTGAGAACTGTGAGGATCTTCCAATGTGGTTTACTGTGAAAAAAATAAGCTGATAGGAAATGTGATGCAAGGCAGCTATATTAACTATTAACATAATTTGAGAGTAGCAAATGTTCTTAGAAATAGTTTGGGGGAAATTTCAAATATATTATGAGGGGACTAATGATTAGAAAGGGTTGAATCAATGGATGCCTATGCGATACTACAAAGGCGTTTAGGTAGCTCTTTCTCATCTTTGGTACCCAGGAATCAAAATAGCTAATGCAAAAAAAACAAAACCAAGAAAATCAAGAAACAAAAAAAATGCACCAAAATCTTTATTCATGTCTTTTGGATTAGGTGGTAAGGAGTTTCTTATTTTTGTGGGAAATGTTATTTCCTAGCATTTATGACTACTCAGTGCATCACTGATTTTTACTTTGCATGCCAGTATAGGTGAGAATTTAGTATCTTGACATGCTATTTTTTTCTTGGTGAAGCACTAATATGGTATAAAGGAATAACCCTCAATCAACTTTTCCTGAACTGAACCCTTTGACAATCCAGCTCAGATATAACTCAATAACATGCATTATCCTCTCTTGGCTCAGTTTTAAACTTGGCTCAAGCCTTGTGCTTTAGGCTAGCCTTGTGATCTGCAGGGTGCAATCAAGGATGAGAGTGGAGAGGAGATTATAAATCCAGAGATGTGTCCCGACTGTCACTTAACTTAATGCCTTTGTCCTTCAGGAACTACCACAGCTCTAAATCCATTTGCATTCTTGTCCCTTACTGGCTGTCACTTTCCTGACAATTCAACCATTTTATGAGTTTCTTTTTGAGGCAAGAAAGTCTTTTGTCTACAATGCACTTTACACCTGAAGCTCCTCACATAATATTTCAAATGTCAAGAATATTAGTTGCACTGAAGTGCTGGATCTTAAAAGTGTTTCAACTGATATCTTGACAAGTTGAAAGTTTATTAAGGCAAGTTTGTATAGGACAAAACTTAATTTAAGCCATGCACTGCCTAATGCTTTCCTCCAATGATGCCTTTAAAATGCCATCTTCTTGTTTATTGCCTCTCTCAAAAAATGGAGAGCTGTTAACCTGGATTAGTAGCTGAAATGCTGGACTAGCATAGCTGAGAAGAATTCTAATGAAGTTTTAACAGTCTGCACATGGTGCCTGAGTTACATTTGTTTCACCACTTTGGAGGCGAATACACTTCAGTGCAGCCATTTGTTCAAATTGAGATTATCTCTTTGCCATATTGCTGGCAAAGGGAAATAGAGGGAGATCCCAGACTGAGAGTTTAGCCTTCATTTAGGCTGCTGGACAGGATGGCTTGAAGGTAAAGTTTTGACTCTGGATCCAACTGAGAGAGTGACTTCATGAGAAAATAGGCCCAAAGTATATTATTAAGAGGAAACATAGGGAGACACATAATCTAACCCCTGACTTACTAGCTTCTTGGAAAAGTGGGAGGAATGCATAGATGTAGAATATTACTCTAAACGTGCTTTGTTACAGTTCTTTTTGTGCAAAATAGTGTAAATGAAAAGTTTGGCTAGTTTATTGCATCCATGTTACATTAGCAGTAATTACCTAAATAAAAGTTTATTTGTAGCAGAAAATGTAGGAGAGAAATTCAGCCAGATATTTCTATTTCAACCCATTACACCTTAAAATTGCTTCCAAATGAAGACAAAGCAATTGTACATTTTTAAAATTAACTTGAAAAACTGAATATTCCCACACTGAGAAAATTAAGATATTTGTTCCAAAATTTTTGAACAAGGGTTCTGGAAGGCAGGCCTGGTATCGATCAGCAGGTGGTTAGCAATTGTATTGTGCATCGCTTGTTTTTCCCCTTATTATTATCACTTACCATTATTACAGTATTTTTACTTTATTTTTGATTATTAAACTGTTGTTATATCAACTTACAAGGTCTGCTTTGATTCTCTTCCCAATTCCACCAGGATGAATGGGGCAGGACAGGGGTTGAGCAAGCGGCTGTGTGGTGCTTAGTTTCCACCTGGGCTTAAACCACAACATTCTATATTCATAATTCTATGGTTTAAGAGGTTTAAATAGTTTATGCAAATGGGAGTTACGCTAGTTAATTATGGAGGTACACAGTAAGATTAATTTTTGCAAGATATTGTATTGGTACAGCTCACATTAAATATTCCACCAAATTGTAGTGAAAAAGCATACTTTGTAAATATTTTGGAAAACATATATTCATAAAACAATCTTTATTGAATGAATTATTTGTAAACAGAAAAAAATTACAAGTATTGCTCTACAGTTCCTGCTTCAAAAGACAGGTAAATTAAAAGACTCATCTGAACTTCTCAGAAGAGCAATACTTTTGCCAAAATGTATGCCTGCTCCTTCAGTTACACTCCCTCTTTTAGCTGAGAATGCCTACTTTCACGTATTAGTTTATAAAACATTATGGTACCATTCAATATGAAAAACTCCGCATAACTACAAAATGTCATTATTACTCTAAGCTCATCTTTTGTCTTCAGTGCTATGACATCTCACAGGCTATATTTTTTTAACAAATCTGCTTTTAGTGTTGTTGAGTATAGTGTTAAAACTTTCGATTTAGAAACTGTTCTGGTAGACAGAGAGGAAGCAACTATGACCACACACTTCTGTGTTAATCAGAATGACCTAAACCACATAGTTTTTAATACTATGAAGTAACCAAGTATTTTCTTGGCACAATAAGAAACATTCAGCTGAACAAGTGTTTGCTTGGCAAAGGAATGAGGAATGCTCATTTTCATCTACATAAAGGTTATGACGTGAAAATATATTCCTTTTCACATATTTAATAGAAATATGTTAATAATCTCTGTTCCCAAGGAAGACGACAAATGAAATAGAAGCAATGACCTGGGATGATATAGCAAAGAGGCACATCGCAGGAGGCCAGATAACTTCCTGGCTATTATAGTATTAATCTGGAAGGGGAACTGATATCAAAAGTGAAATGAAATCAGACTGTGCAAACTGTACAGCTGACACACAAGTCAGTGTAGGCCTTCGTCAATTTATATAATGCTGAACCTTCTTCATTTGGTCCTGGAACAGGTATCTTGCAATGGCAATTCACATATTACCCGCTTTTCCAAACCAACAAATTAATGTCAATCATATCCATTTTGTGCACAGTGTTGAATAAGTGCAAGTAACTGGTCCACTATTCTATCCTGAATTTAAACTACAGCAGTTCTGAGAGAAAAATGCAGGAAAGTGAACTGCACTAATTGCTAGTCTGTGGATGTGGTCACTTGTTACTAATTTCTTTTTTCTTTCATTTTTTTTTCAAACAATTCATCTACAGGACAGATGAAAGGTGTCTCTTGCCTTTCATACCCAGGCCTGCCTGCCTTTCTTCTGTATATTCCTGCAACTGTAGGAAATAGTAGCTGGAACATTAAGGTGAAAGGAAACAGCCAGGACTGACTGTGTGTGGGAATGACAGACCAAAGGCAGATGAAGAGCTGTAGCATTTTTGTGTACTGATGACTCTGTTCATGTTCTTAGGAGACTCAGAGCAGCAGACAGGACAATGCCTAATTCTTAATGACTCACTCATGTGGGATGGCAGACTAAAATCTCTGTAAACTTCAAGTGGTGTAAACCACATCCAAATTCATCATGTTATTAACATCTGAAAGGACCTGTAACCAAGACTGAATAGCTGGTGTCCTCTGTCACCCAGTCCATCACCTAAAATCATGGTCAAGTCTCCTGGAGGAATGTCTTTTGGCTGGAGGACAGACATCATCTGAATACACATTCTGTAGTTCTCATGAGTATGCGGGTATGATAGTAAGCATGTGAGAGAAATTGACTTGGTTTTACAATTAACTCTCCATCTCTCCCTGTAGCTTTGCTACAGTGTAACAACTTATTTCCTATATGACAATAAACAAGCAAAGAATAGACTGTTTTTTCAGGTAACTAGACATGGAAGTGAGGAAAATTACTGTAAATTCCAATGTGTGGAGAGAAAAAAATAAACCTGCTTTCCAACTTCATTACTGTAGTCTAACAATAAACTTTTAAATAAAAAGGGAATGGCTGAGCCACTACCTTCATTAGTGTTTGGGGACTGAATTTGCTTTCTCATTTCAATGGGTGGAGGAAGTGAATCCTCAGAGGGGGTAATTCAATTTCTTCTATAGCTGAATAAAGCCAGGATTTAAGATTCAACATTTCCCAGTGAGCTGGCACTAGGAAGCTAATATGTACAGGACTGATTTAAGAATCTCGTACTGCTCTGAATGCCATGTGAAAGTGTTTAAGGCTCTATGCAGTATAAGAGGGCTTATCGGTCTTCTTGTCTCCCTTTTTTCTGCATCTGCCTTAAAACAGGGTACTGAACTTGCGAGATCTTTGATCTGGCCTTGAGTACTCTTGAGCAGGGCATTCATAGCACTTCTGGGTGTGAATCTTCCAGAGGCATATTCGTCTGGGCAGTGGCCAAGCCATTTAATCCAAATTTGTGCATTGCAGCTGTCTTCAACTTTAAACACATCACACTGATTTCAGATGATAGGTCATCTGTAACTATTTGGTAAGAATCCTCTGAAACAGCTTCTGCATGTTGGGGATTCAAAAGAAATGAATTATGACCCACTAGAGATATCAGTCCTGCTAAAATGAATCAACACATTAATAAATGGCAAGAACCTGAGAAAAGAGTCTCCTGAAAAAACCCTGTGAAGAATAAAACGTTAGAGATTTTTCTCCTTAAATAATGAACGGAATAACCTATATAGGCTTAATTATTTTCATTCTCTGTCTTTATCTGTTGCTAGAGAAATTTAATTAAATCAGAATAAGACTTCCTCGTGATATGACAACTACATAACAGCTTACAATTTTATTATTAGTGGCTTGAATATAGATGACATAACAGAGGCAAAGCTTGTTCAGCTGTACCTAGCAATGTCCTAATGATGCCTGCTAATGCTAGAGTAGCTAGGATCCCTTGCCTTGTAGAAAAGGTATGTATTTTTCCTGTTAAAGAAATCACTATGCATGCTATGGGCAAAGATAGTTTAAGGAGAATTTATAAAATTTGGATTCAATCACTCAAAATTTGCAACAAAAGAGAGAGACGAATTTGGGTGTTCAACAATCCCTTTTTTCATGTTACCATGTTTGCTAATGTCCCAATAAAAAAAACTTATAGAAAATCAAACTCATAATGAAAATCAGAAAAGCATCACTGAAATGATGCATTATAAATCATTTGTTGAACTGTAATTGAGCAGATTTCAAGTATGGATTATCATGTAACAGTTTATAATCCTTTTGGTAGCTACAGTCTTCATTACAAATCTGCAGAATATCTCAGGTCAAGACTGTGAGAGTTTCTTTACTTGTACATTTTTGTTCTAATTAATTTTAGTACTCCTGTGAATTCCAAGCTACTATGACTAATGTTTTCTAAACATTCTTATAATTAGCTAGAAATAAGGGGAAGATGTTAGGATCCAAGCCATCACCTTGTCAAATATTTTCAGAACTATCTAAGAGTCTTTAACACTTTAATGCCAAGGGAAATTTAAGCTGTGTCTGCTGTGGTGTTTTCAGATCACCTTCCAGTGTTTAAGTAGGTACTGCAACTGCATAGGATGTTGACATCAAAATTTATCTGATATGGAGAACTTTTAGTGGTTAAAGCAGGCAATATGAAGAAGGGAGTTCTAGCTTAATTTTGTTACCGAGTCTGTGGGTGGAGGTAATTTTCCCCCAAAATGTTAAAAGACATGCTTTTTTTGCTTGTTCTGTGCTTGAGGTTCCAGTCCTGCCATGGTTTTATTATAATGCCTTTGTTTTCTTATTTTATGTAAATAGAAACAATTGTAGATATTACTGTATAGGCGGTTTAGATATTACTGTATAGGTTTTCAGCAATTTTTACAACAAACTCAGATGTTTCATTTCTGTGGGCAAACCTGTCTCTCTGGAGTCAGAAGGCTGACGAGCTTTGCTAAGTTTTGTAAAGTACCCCAATATTCCTCAGGAACATTTATTCCATAAAAGCAAATTTTTGTTAAAAGCTTTGACTGACATAAAAACTGAGTAGATGCAGCTCTTATGAAGCTATTCCTTGGATTGTTTTGGCTTACATAAAACTCAGATGTAGTTTTGTTTTTTTAACTTGGTGCCTAAATAGCATGACTGCTGTTTCACACACTATGACAGCATATTAAATACCATGTTGAGTTATTCTTAGCAACTTAAGTAGTCGTGCCCAGAATAACTGACAAGAGAATTGTTATACTGACAGACCAACACTCCTCATTAGCTGCATGCCCCCTTGTCTTCACTTCATCTTGAATTACTGAAATTGCACTAAGTAGACTTAATGCTCATTTGCCAAGAAAATAGAATTATGGCTGCTTCTTGCGTGTAGGCTTCATGTTCAACACAACTCTGTGTCTCTGAATCATTGATACTCACTAGACCATAAGCAATATTATGAAACTAGCTTTCTGCAAATGATGAAATGCCTTTGAAGGTTAAGAGCTTTTCTTTGAACTTGAGTAAAGTGTTTCGCATGTTAATTTATGCTTTTCTGAGTGCTAATGTTAAAGCATGTTTGTTCATTAAAAAATGTGTTTTTAACTGAGATACTGAAAAATGTACAACCATGACTGTACAATATGCAAGTTTCTGCAGAGAACCTCTGCAAGGTCTAAGTACTGACTGGAGTCTTATTGAAGCACTTTCAAATGAGTTTTGAAGCAGGACATGATAAGATTTGTGTGGGGCTCTCTACAGTGAGACAATTCAGGGCGACTTGTTTCAGTACCTCCTCTGTACAACTCCAGGTTATAACGAAAGATCTAGCTTTATAAATGTAAGGACAGGCAGTTCTCAGATCCCTTTTGAAATTGCAGGAAGACAACCACTGATGCCAGTTGTGATTCTGCTTATGTACATTCACATCTTGTCTTCTGAGACAAATTCATTTCCATCTTTCATGCCCCCACCCCATTCCCCACCCGATTAACATATCACTGGGTTGCATGTCTTGTCAGCCTGCATCAGTCACATTGCACTATATGGGCAGTCCAATGCTGCTGATATGACCTGACATAACTTACCAAGTGATTTCTCAGCAGAAAAGGTAAAGATTTTTTTTTTAAAGTGTAACTGTTTTTATTAATGGATTTCTCTGTCCAATAATTTAAAGAAAACATTATGAAACAAATCCACAGGAACAATTTTGTAAAGTATTAGTGAAGAAAACACACATAGACTTGTGTTTTCAAACCATCAACTAGTATTTTGACCATTTTTCTGCTTACAAAAGACTTACATTTTCAGATCAAGTGTATAAATATTGGGAATACATTGACTTTTTTATTATAAAGAAAATGCATGTAAAAATATATGGACATGTGTCTTACTGAATATAGATTATGCACATATATTTCTCTAAAGAATTTTAAAACCCCTTCCAGTGTATTATTTCAGATTTTTACCTATTAGATTTTTTGTGGAGTGGTGTTTTTTTCAATAACTTTGCAGAGAAATTATGTGCCATAGTTAAGTTGTCCTAAATTTGTATCTGACAAGGTTTTAAATCCAGCCAATTTTACTGACATTCTAAAGTATACTCACAGAACTGAAGATTACTCAAGAAGAGCAAATTTACCACACTAAATTCTAGGTGTTCTACCATTTCAATAACTTAGGATTTTAAGTTTCTATATGAAAGATGTGAGTATTCTTATTTGCAATAACTAGATATTAGATCCTTATCCTACAAGGCAAACAGAGACAGTATATATAGTATACAGGACACTGAGACTTTCCTGACATAAAGTTATATGATATGCTGGAGTAGAGCTCAGGTCTGAGTTTGAGGCTTGATGTCTCTATTGATGATATGCTCTTCTTTCCCCACTGTTTTTCCATAGCAGACAATATTCAACTATTATTGTTTTGTTTTGCTTTGTTTTTTCCTGGCTCTGCTTACTTTTATTTGCATCAGAAAGGGGAAATATGGGATAAATCACTGATTCAATGTGTAAGCAGAAAATTAGGAAACATAGGCAAACACCTAAAAGGAAATTTGGGCAGGATAGAACGATTTAATTAGCAATATATGCTACAACAAGTAAGAAGATTTACTGCCAGCTGTATTGTATAAAACATTGAGAGATTAGTGTTATGTACCAAAACACTATAGCGTATGTAGAAATCATTCAAAGAAATTAATCCTCAGTCTTCTCCTTGAGCTTCAGTATTTATTGCTTCTAAGTCTACTCTTTCTGCAACATAAGCTACAATAAAAGAAAATGTTACTGCTTTTATAGAAACTGTCAGGCACTTCTCAATGATTAAGCATACTTGGAACTTCTTATTCAAAAGTAATGCTAAGAGGGAACTAAAAATAAAATAATACAAAGATAGAAGTAGAGAAGAATTTAAATAAATCAGCTAACCCCAAAGTGTCAGGTTCTGTTTCTTTTTTGTGCTTAGCTGGCAGGTAGAATAAACTAATATATGAACTATCAGGCTTGGCACTGTTCCTTTATTATTGCTCCAACCTGCCGGGGGACACAAGTGTCCTGGGATGCATTAACAGGATACATCCTAGGAACAGTGGAAATGGGATTGTTTCACCCCATTGTCTCTGTATCATTTTTTTTTTTTTAGTGGTCAGCTTTAATTTTCCTATCTACTATTCCCATTCACAGAACCATTCCAAATCCTTCCTGCTGTGGTTTTAGCAACTCTTTGCTTACAGTACCTACTCTGCTTTTCAAATCCTTTCAGATCCCAGCGCTATGAATCCTAAATAAATTTATAGAAAGGGGCTTTCTTTTTGTCAAGACATTAAAGGCACAGTAGTTGATTATGATGTAGATTTACATAGTATTTATGAACCCTTTCAGATTTAGCAGGAGACTTGCAGATAAAGGGATACCAAATTAACAATAAAGTAACTTTTAATTAGGTAAAGTAAGTTTATCATGAGAATGGGAAGTAACACTGGTAAAACAACAAGCCAGTTAAAAGAAAGGCATGATAATCTAAATAATGCAGCAATGTATTTGATACAAATTAAATAGTAAAGGTCCAGGGAAATTAAGCAAGAGGTGCCAACGTTGTGTAATTGAGATCACTTCAAAGTCTTTGATTTAATCTTTCACATACACAAGGAAAAAGGAACTTTTTTTTCAGATTCCTTCTCTCAGGATATCAAGTTATCAAATGTATTTTCAGAGATGAGAAATACTAGTAGTATTGACTCAGGGGGTCAGGTTCAATTCTGAAATTTGGATGAAGGTGACAGGCAGGAAGATTTGCAAATGATTTTACATGCAGGCAATTTTTGCCACATTAACTCTGCTGCTGGTAATTTCATATATGTACTAGGAATGTGTATTTATAAACATAGGTGCATCAACTATTCTGGTTATAAGCAGTTTGAGGAAGGTTGAACTTTGAACTGTTAGTAATATGCTTAACATTGAATAGGATACAATAACAAAACCATGATCATATTTCCCCAGCCTGTTTCATTTACCCCAATGAAGAGATATTCACAACACTCAGACTGGGATGCTGAAGTGTTTTGCCTTTTTTTTAATAGTTGAAGGACTACAGAGAAGCACTACGATTAGAAGGCACAGTGATACAGAGTAATTAAATACTGTAAAACAATCAGGAATTTAGGATGAATGACAGAAGGACGCAAACTTAACATTTTTCTTTGGTTTCCCTCTGAAAACAATATTCCCATAAAAGCATGCATATTGATGGTTATATAAATTCTTGGATTAAATATACTTTGTGTACTGTATATCTGTAATCTAAGGCAAACTTTTGTCATTCTTCAGTGTTTGAAAATCAAAGGGTAATCTTTGATTTGCCTAGTGGTATAATGTCTCGGATTACCTTTACTCTGAGATTTAGTTAGCTCAAATTTCTTCACAGTGACTCAGTATATCTTTTCTATTTCTTAAAAAAGTTTCTTTTATTTACCATGGGGAAATACGTCAAATGCAATGATTCAGATCATTAATGACTTCAGAGAAACTGCACTATGCAATTTGTGTAGAAGAATACATTCAAACCAGATGGTAGAGAGAGGTAGAAGTTCCCAATGTAATTTACCTTGTTCTTCTGGAAAGCATGTTGATTGCTAATTGACTTCAACAGTTCAGTCCTGCATAGTACTCACGTTGTACTGATGCCACACAGGCTCTGTGTTGTACTGAAGTGTTGGTGTCTCAGAAGGGAAATATCTTACAGGATAACCACAGCACTTTCAGCACAACTTAACCATGATTCACTTTTAACACATAAACAGGATTAAATATGGAGTTTTTTTCCCTTAAAAAAACCTGCAAAAATTCATGGAGTATTCATAGATTTGAATAATTGTAATAATTGCCTTGCTGCATACATTGTGATATTATCTTAATAAAACACCAGCTATATTCACCCACATCTGGAAATTAACACTGTCAAACTAATCTTCAGTAAGATCTTAACCTTTTCTTTATGTTAAATTATTACTTTCACTAGATGGCACTTTGTCTCTCTTCATCACATTGCTAACATTAGAACTCCTTAGTTCAGACAAATGGCCCTTAGTACTTGTATTTACAGACATTTAATGATGTAGTAAAATCTGACAAATAAAGCTTTTTCAAATGAAGATGTGCACAGTGGGAAAGCTTTGTAATGCAGCCCACATACCCCTGTAAAGAAATGGAGGACCCCTTAAAAAGGATTACATATGAAAAATATTTGTGGATAAGCTTTTTTTCTTTTCTCATCTGAAAGATTGAGGGAAGGGAGTATATTGTCACTAAGGGTGTTTGGAGACAGATAGTATTTCTAATAAAGGTGTAAGCCAAATATTAGAGTGCATCTAACCCTGTTTAACACTGTCACAGGTTAACCCTAGCCAGTAACTAAGCACCATACAGCTGCTCACTCACTCCCACACAACAGGATGGTAGCGAGAAGCAGAAAGCTTAAAAAGAAAACTTGTGGGTTGAGGAAAGAAAAGTCTGATAATTTAAAAATAATAATAATAATAATAACAACTATGACAACAACAACAATTTGTAATGAAAAGTATAACAAAGGGAGAGAAAGTTAAAACTCATGAAAAACAAATGTTGCTAATGAAAAACAACTGCTCACCATCAACTAAATGATCATAGAATCACAGAATCATAGAATCAGCCAAGTTGGAAGGGACTTCTGAGATCATCAAGTCCAACTCTTGATCCACTACCACTGTGGTTACTAGACAATGACACTTAGTGCCACATCCAGTCTCAGCTTAAAAACCTCCCTGGGCAGCCCATTCCAATGTCTGATTACCCTTTCTGTAAAGAATTTCTTCCTGATATCTAACCTAAACCTCCCCTGGCAGACCTTAAGACCATACCCTCTTGTCTTATTCATTGTTGCCTGGGAGAAGAGACCAACCCCCACCTGGCTCCAACCTCCTTTCAGGGAGCTGTAGAGAGTGATGAGGTCTCCCCTGATCCTCCTCTTCTCCAGGCTAAACAGCCCCAGCTCCCTCAGCCTCTCCTCATAGGACTTGTGCTCAAGTCCCTTCACCAGCCTCGTTGCCCTTCTCTGGACCTGCTCCAGCACCTCAATATCCTTCCTGAACTGAGTGGCCCAGAACTGGACACAGTACCGAGGTGTGGCCTCACCAGTGCTGAGTACAGGGGAGGAATCACTTCCCTGGTCCTGTTGGCCACACTGTTCCTGATACAGGCCATGCTCAGCCTATTCCTGAGAGGCAGCCCCCAAGCCACTTTACTCCTAGTTTATATGCTGAACATGATGTCATATGGTATAAAATATCTCTTTGGCTGTATCCCTTCCTGACTTCTTGTGTAATCCCATACTTCTTGCTGACCTGACAGCATGAGAAGCTAAAAACTCCTTGACTTAGTGTAAACACCACTTAGTAACAACAAAAACATCAGTGTAGTCTCATAATTATCCTCATACTAAATCCAAAACACAGTACTAGAAGGAACCAGCTAGAAGGAACAAAATTAACTCTATCCCTTCCAAAACTGGGACAATATCCACCCCTTACTTTATACCATGTACATCATGCCCCAGTCCCGTACTTTCCAATAAATCCCAATTAGTCACTATCACCCTTCCTGTCTTTTGATATATACTCACGTATATCACTCCCACAGTCTATGGGCCATCCACTAAAATGTCTGTTGAGCTAGTCATGACTTTGGGCTGTATCTTGATCCTTCTGGACAAGAGAGGTAATGTGTAGGGTTTCATGCTGAAGCCAGTTCTGATTCCATTGAAATTCATTCTTCGTTAATTAGTGTGATTCTTACTGTAATATTGTTCACATGGCATATAACAACCATAGTAGTGATGATGTACAGTATCATGTAGTAATTAACACCATACAATTCAAATTATTGGCTATTCTCACCTAAAATCAAACCTCCTTGAGTTACACATTGGACTTCTTCATCTTTCCCACATTACCCATCAAGTGTGTCCAGTGAGCAAAAGCAATCCCGTGGATAAGGATTACCTTTGTCTGGGGCAGGAATAACCCAGGCTGCCTTCCCCAGTATATTTTTATGTGCACCACAAAAACTTTATCCCCCTCTATATTACATAAGAGTTTTATTAGGCAAGGTCAGCTTGACTGTCAGATCTCCTAGTGTTAGCTAGCCAAGGAGCTTTTGTTAAATGTGTATCCCAACATTTGAATGTCCCAACATCTCAGTGTTGTCTTTAATTGTCCAATGTGTTGTTCAATTTTCCTGAAGGTTGGTGCATGGTAGGGGATATGATAAATCCACTCAATGCCATCCTTTTTGGCCCAGGTGTTATGGGTACTGAAGGAGAAAATGAGGCTGCACACACAGAGTTCGATTTTGGGACTTGTCCACTGACACTTTTCGGTGTTCTCCTTTTATTCATATTCTCTCATAAACAGCACCCAGTGTTTTTCTTTTAGTCAACTGGAATTCCCAGGATCGTCCCAAACCAGTGCCCTGATCCCACACATTCACACTCGCATCATGCGGTGGCTGCTTATCCTGCAGGCTGTTTAAAGTGGTTTCCCACTTTGAGAAATAACATTCTCTCTCTCAAAGTGCTTAGCCAAGGTCTATCCTCCCTTTTGATTTGGATTAACTCAATGTAGGTGCAAAGTAACTCAGCTTGTTCCCACAAGGTGTCTTTGAGGTTATTTCAGAAATGAGTTCCACTGTCTGACTCCATTCTTTCTGGGATGTCATGGCACCGTAAGTCCTGTTTTTCAAGGCCCAGGATAGTGTTCTAGGCAGAAGCATGGGGCACAGGATGTTTCCTACCATCTGGTGGTTGCTTCCAGTGCTGTTAACATATGGCACTTGCCTTGGCCGTTTTTTGGGAGTGTAATATAATCAGTCAGACCTCCCCATCTTTATATTTCAGCCATTTTCCATACCAGAAAGGCTTTAACTGCTTGGCTTATTTGATTGCAGCACATTTCACATTCACAGATAACGTCGTGGTGTCCATGTCAAGTCCACCTCTAGATCCTGAGCCCACCTATACATTGCATATCTTCCTTGATAGCCTGAGGTGCCATGGGCCCACCGAGCTATAATTAATTCACCCTTATATTGTCAGTCTAGATTCACCTGAGCCAGTTCAATCTTAGCAGCTTGAACCACTTTGTGATTGTTTCTGTGGTTCTTCAGCGGCCCGGCTCCTGGGTATGTGAACATCTAAATGACATACTTTTACAATCAGGTTTTCCTCCGGGGCAGCTTATCCTGCCACAATGCTTCCTCTTGCCTCTGCACTGCCAGTTCCTCTGCTGACATTGCTGTAGTCTCCCTGCAGGGCACTTACCACCATTCATGAGTCAGTACAGAGCCAGAGCACCAGTCACTGTTCTCAGACAGGAATACAAAAACCAGTTGGAGAGCCTCCACTTCTGCAAAATGAATTTAATATTTGTCAGGAAAACAAAAGCAATTAAATCCATCAAAAATAAAAATAAATTTAAAAATCTTCAGTCAGAGCTCTTCTTATTCTTGCTTATCTTCCAAGTATTGGCAGCTACATAATTATTTGCTCCTTTATCATTTTACTTTTAGTTATGATGCTGTAAACAACTTTCACAGAGCTTGGATGAACACTGTTATCAGCAGGGAGAACTTTGCTAGCATTTGCAATAAAATGAAGTTACAACATTTGTGTGGGGCAAAAAAAATCGTTCATGGTTATAAACCATCCATTCCTCCACTTGAAGGCATTTTCCAAGAAACTGAAGAATTTCTTACTATATATGGTATATATCGCTTTCTCAAGAAGAGAAATTCCTTGGATGCTTGTAGATTGGCATGAAAACACAAACATTTAATCCTATTTTACTTATTCATATGGCATGGCAGGCAAAAATATGTCTGCAGAGCATTGCAAACTATCACAGGTAAATATTTTAGCCCATTCTATCCAGTTGTATTCCTTTTCATAACAGTGATTTAAAAAACCTATGTTCCTTAAGATCTTCTTTAAGAACAACAGGAAAGATCTGGAATTAGTATCTCTATTTACCATTTAAAAAATATACTTCCTCCACTGCCCAAAAAAATAATCAGCATAACATAACCACCAGAAAATATTTGTGTTCATGTGAAATAAAATGTTATTTTATAATAATCAGTACTCCGACATAACTAACATGATAATATAAAACAAATCAATGTCTCCTCATTATTTTAGTCACATGGATTTCCTACTAACTTCCGTATAAAGAACAGTAAGTATATTTCAAAATATTATGCTCTTGTCTAACTGTTGTATGTTGGAATCTGTCAAGTAAATGAGTAAACTGTTTACCTTCCTGTTTTTTAGTCATTACTGGCTGTATACATTTACATATTATTACATAAAATTACTACAATCATCCAATTTTTTTCTTAATGCAACGCTGCCAAGATTTGTATTCTAGGGCTGAAATTTTTTATGACAAATACATACTTGTTTAGGAAAACCAGCAGTTTTTCCAGTCTTAAATTTCAAAATATAATTCTTACCACATTGACATTTCAACTGGCAGGTGAAACTGAGCTTGGAGTCACCTCTGTGTCAGGGATGTGTCTTTTGCTATTTCATGACCATTTACTCCAGTGTTTCTATTTTGAAAACCAGCCTTCAGCAACTGCTTCTTAGTATTTAGGAGCTGAAATCTGTACAAATTCCATTCTCATTGAGCCTATCCATCCTTTCATAGATGATTGCCCTACAAATATAATTCCATAATAAACTTCCCTAAGGAGACACTACTGACTATAAGACTGGGCACCAGAGTAGCATTTAGTTCAATTCCTGAGTGTTTGGCTGGGAAGAGCAGGAACTTGAAGACTGCAAATCTAGTGACTTATCCTGAAAATGTCACATGATGACATCTGACATCAATACATTAGGGTTTTTAACTGTTTTACGCATTTCAAGCATAAAGAACTTCACATCATATTGTAGTCCTTACAACAGAGTTCTGTGGAAAAAGTAATAGAAAACCATGTAATCAAGACTTCATTATAATGTGTGGGACCAGTGAATGCAATGAACACTCATTTTGGCAACTTTTAAATCATCGACATTGCAACCTTAATCTCTTTAATGTAAGGCAAGTGTTTCTATGCATAATTTGGTATCAAATGAATGAAGACTACATATGACTCTTCAGTGGTACCAGGTTGATATCCAGCAACAAACCAATTAACATTCACGACATTTTGGAGTGAAGGAACAGCAGATGAGTCTTTCTTAAAGGCTTTAGAGACCTGTTAAAAGTAAGATTAAAAGTTAGCCTGAAGAGATGGCTACTGTGCATTTGTTTTCTGCAATAGAAAGTTTTTAAAATTTATGCATGAAATTGATTTTTCAAAGCAATGTGTACAATCTTTGACAGATCTGTGACAGAGAATGAAGATTTCAGTGGAGACTATAATCTCCTTTGGACAAAAACTAGGTTGAACACTTCTAAGGATGAGACTGTGAAAGAATGTAACCTGGAAAACAACAAAGGAGCAGTTGCTTCATGAGTTTGGGTAGTTATGTAGGTTTTTTTAAACTTATATTTTTTACACAATATACTCTGCACATATTACAGAGCACCGTTCTATTGTGTAGCTGAGTGATGGAGGACAAAAACCCTCTCTTTTGCTTATTTTAAATTAAATAACAGGTAATTTAATGAGGTGTCTGCCAGTTTTAGTCTTAAGGGAAACTGAATAGTTATTCTCTCTTCACCTTCTCTATATCACTTATATCTGTCTTCATGTCTTTTCCAATGTCAAGAAACTTAATATATGTGGTTTTCCCTAATTCAGTATAATTTTCTCCTTTGTCTATCTTGTTGCTTTTTTCTGTATTATTCATAATTCAAATTAGGCCTTTTAAAAATAACTTTAGGAGTTAATAAACTTTCACAGGGTTTTTAATTAGCAGGATACAAGAGATTTACTGAGCAACATTTTTTTTCTGTCAACTTCTTTCCTAGTAAGTTTCAACATACAATTTTCTCTTTTGACTACAAATACATATTGATTGACGTTTTCAGAGAACTATCCATGAATTCAAAATCCCTTTCCAGAGTATCAATACATGTATATGTACATGTAAATGTATATATTCCATTTCAGCTATTTTCTCCACATGCAGTCAATTCACACTGGATTTTATCCGTTCTTTTATCACTAATTCATTTAATGCTTTGAGATCTTCCTGCTACTCTTCATGGTCAACTGTTTCTGACTGGTTTAAATTTGAAGAGCAGAGGTCCCAATACATATTTCTGTGAGCAATCTCGTGGCTTTATTTGTTTCTGTCCTTTGTTTGTTTGTTTTTCATCAGATATTAATTGATGGGGAATATAATTTGTCTTATGCCATGGCAGCATACCCTGTTTGTTCTTAAATCTGAAAAAAATAACTCATTGAAAGTCATATATAGTGTACCAATCTCTTTTTGCAAATATTTTGGCAAGTTATGAAACACAGGGTCACCTAGTTGGGTTGCTAGCAAGATTAAAATTGTGCATTAAAGCTTCTACTGTCATCTACCAGAATCAGAAACACAGAGCATCCAAGAGCTTTTTGGCAAACTTCTGCAAAATGTGGCTTTCTTATAAGTTACTAATAAACAATCATTATTTAACTGAAATATAGAAATAAGCAAAACAAGATGGACCTTGGTAAAAAATCACTTCCAAATTGTGGACCAGTACAGTTTCTTATATTCCTGATGACAGCCATGCATACATAGACAAGATCTTCAGGCAAGCAAGAAAACGGGAGAGTCATAATCTGGGCATATCTGTATCTATAGCCTATTGATTAAGGCTTTTATATAAGAGTAGAAAATTAATCTAAAATAAAAAGGTCCTCAGACTGAATCAAACAGCTTGAGGAACCCTGTATGTATTCTGTCTATTTGATAGCAAGGAGGTATGTGTTTCCTTCAGGAAGAGTGGGCTTTGGTTATGTAACACCACCAAGAGAGCTAACGACTGAAAACTGGACCAAAAGTAGGTGATCAAAACTGAAGTACTATGCCCATACAGTGAGATTTCTGTCTTAGATCTGACTGAGCTAGGTCTGACACTGGAAACAGTATATAATCCTGCACGTGCTAATTAACCTCACAGTAGTACCCATGGCCTGCGACCTCAGCTACAGCGCTAGACTAATACAGGTTCATTGCTTTGGGATCCTCAGTATCTTCATTTGGATCCATCTGATATTAAGTAAATATACCATCTCAGTACATATCCCTTCAGGGGTCCTAGAATATGCTTTTTTTAATATGCCCTGGGCATCCTCTCAACTCCTTTTGTGACCCACAATGCATGAAGACACTTTTTGGCAGTATGTCTGTATAACGATTTGTGTGAAACAAATTGCTTGAGATGTGAAACTTTATCAGTTATTTAGGTTTAGTCATAGTCATGTAACAAATACTTCATGGATGTTGCTGTATTTTTCAAATTTTCTGCTAGCTGTGCTGTTTCTGTTGTTCAATGATGTATTTGCCTTAGTATGACAACTCACATAGTAAATGGTTTCCTGGGAAGGAGCCTATTTAATGTATTTGACCTCAAACACGCTAATAAAGACACATTAATAATATGGTTGTCTTTAAAATTAGTATAGGAGAAATAAGCCTTTTTAAAGGAGAGAAAAATACTACTCAATCAAATAGTAATAAACAAATGAGATAATGAACAGTAAAATAATGTTACATGATTTTGAGAAGAGGAATTATATTTAGACTAATTTTAAGGAAATAAATTGTTCAGTTATATTTCAATGTTTGAGACTAATTTTCAGCCATTCTATCTTTCAGTATTATTCTTCTTTTTGTTTTACATTTCTTTTTAAGGCAGCGTATTATACTAGCAAAGATGATCTTACATGTGAGACTACAGAAAAGAGGTCAATTCCTACTTTTGTTCTCAGTTATACAAATTCAACATCAGTTGATAGAACTCAACAGAGTTATTTCTGGCACACTCTGATATATGAAAGATGTGAATATGGTCTTTGGAATTCTGAATGCGTGTATATACTTATTTTCCAATTCTAGTGCAACATTCAGTGTTCTGTATAGATGAATTGTAGTATATATGTAAAGTATATATAATTCTATGAACAGAACTCAAAAAGCTATAAACAAGAGACCCCAAATCAGAATACAAAATATGATGCTACCTACAGACAAACATGGAGACCAACTACTACCAGTGGTTCCTGCTTATGTCCTGTAAAATGGTACCTCAGCAAGAGACAAAACTCAGTGCTTCATGGAGGCTTGCTAATACCTTTTGTTTATAAGGATGTTAGTGGTAAGTCCCACAGGAGCTTAAGTCATAACAACATGCCTCTGTTTTCTCTCACTAAACCTGAGGAAATTTGTTCATGGGAACTTTGCAGTGCTAGAGCTTCCAGAGGCCATTCTTCATATTCTTCACACGTGCCTATCCCTTAGGATAACCTGAGGAAGCATGATTACCTCCAGTCTTCCCTCAACATCAGAGATGTTACCTGTAGGAGACATCTATGATCAGCTGTTTTCAGAATTTCCACTAGAAGAATCCAATAAACTCTTGGAAATAACTTTTCTAGTCTCTGTTAGTAGAGGTCAAAAGCAGACTCTGCAGTTAAGATCCACCTTATGACCCTTAATTACAATAGGTGTATGAATCAGGAAAATGGACTTCCACAGCTGCAAGCCATGGGAGAGGTCCAAATAAAATGTCCATGTATTATAAACTTACCTATCCAGGATGCAGCACAGAGAAATTTGGGACAGGAAAAATATGAATAGAAACAGTTATTAAAATAAAATAAAATAAAATAAAATAAAATAAAATAAAATAAATGTATATAAATAAATCAATTGTCTAATATGGTCAGGATGATTATTAATTAGAATAATTTCTCCTAAATGATAAATTTAGGAATAAAGGTGTTCAGCAATACTTCAAGTATTTAACTTTGCAGAACCAGTAGTGTAAGCTGTACTTTTTGGCATACATCATTCCAGTATTATTTTGTATTTATAAGGAAGATACGTGTAAAATTAACTATACAAACATATTATATGCACAGAAGTATATGGAAGTCAGCAGTTCTGAAAGGGGAACAGGATAATCAAATGCCTGAGTAAGAAAAAAAAGCACTTGATGTTTTGTTGTGTTTTCCAATCTGTACAGTATGTCAACTGCTCTCTTTTTTTCCCCCTGCCTCATCAGGATGTTGAAAATATGCAGCTGCCTGCTCAATGGAGTTAATGAATTCTAGCACAGGTGCTCTTGATTATATTGCATAATGGAAACCCTTTTTCTTATCCCTCTCTTTACTTCTTTACTCTGTATAAAAGGCTAATAAGGTTATTGTAGCAGTGATGAGTTTGAAGCAGTTAAAAGTTTGAGCAAACAGATTCAGAGGAGAAACTTAGTTTTGCAGATGTTATTGACATTGTTTGTAACTTGTAACTTGATATACTTGTTTGCCTTTTTTGACTAAACTTTTGAGGGACTTTGAAGAACTTTTAAAACATGACATGCTAAATTCAAAAGATGAAATAGGGAATACTGAATGTCAAAACAGTGACATCTATCATAAAAATAAAACCTGGCCCTACTGAAGTGGTGACAAAATTCCCAGAAAGTTAACTATAGTCAGGAAATCGTAAATTTGTTTTCAAGGTAGGTAGAATTTAATTTTTTGTTTAGCTTTGCACAAGTCAAAGTTGCCATTGAATATATTCAGGATAAAAGAAATCTTTTATTGTTCGAAAAAAGCAGATTCTAGTTCAGGCTGCTTTATCAGAGAAATAAAGCCTTGGATCTTCTCTAAGTTAGGTTGAGGTATTACAAACCCTCTGAATTTCTGTGATATATATATATGAGCAGAACAAAAGAAATTTCAACTGTATAGTAAGTCTGTACAAGGATTACTAGAAAGCTTGTTTTGTGCAAGCAGTTAATGGTTGGCAAATGTCAGTAGATTAACACTTTTTGTTGGATATGGAAAATGCATTAGAACTGACTAAACCCTGTGCATTTTGTTGGCAGCAAATTAAAAGAAAAAAATCCAACAAATTAGAGATTGTTTTGATTTACATCAAGAAATGCCATTTATTTGAATGAGGATTCACAGTGGAGAGAGCCATGCACAAGTTCCCTACTGTCAACATATTAACAAACAAAATGCAGCATGGAACAGCAATAAAATTTTTTAATACCTCCCAGTTAAAAAATAAACAAACAAAAAACCAACCAACCAACCCAAAACAAACAAATAAACAACACTCAAGTTTTAAAAAACAAAGAGAAAAGCTGCAGTCAAGAAGATCCAAATATAAATTATCTTGTACTTTCTACTGTCACAATCTGAAAACAAAGAAAAATTATCTGCCGCTGAGAAAGATGTGAAATTTCAAAAGTGTTATGAGTTGTTATGAAATACTAAAATAATAAAAGATATCAATAGAAAAGACAAGAATCAAGAATCTAAGAGTTTGGTAAACCATGATAAATCTAGAGACTCATTCTACTATGTGCTTCAACACATCAAAAAAGAGAGGTGATGAGACAGTTTGGATAATATTTAGTGATAGGAAGGTCTTATCTTTGAGTCAATCAACCTAAGGATACTGGAGGACACACAACAACATGAAGAATCTTATTTTTAGCATAATAAACAACTTATTACAATTAGATCAGGGTGGGAACTAACCCTGCACAGCTGATAAACAGATACTGAATCCTGCTGTTAAGGCACCAATTGTTGTATGAACTCCAAAACCAGTGTACAATATGGCGGCAATACAAGGCATAATTCCAAAGGCTCCCGAAAAGCAAAAGCTGAAGTCTTATGAGTGGTGAGTGTCAGGGCTTCATGGGCACCATCTGCTCTGCACAGCCTCCATGGACAGTGCCATTGGGTCTTGGCTCCGGTTCCTCCAGGGCTTGCCTGCAACTGCCCCCGGTGCTCATGGACAGCAAGGAGCTGTCACAGCACTGCCGCAGTTGTCAGAAGTTTTTCTAAACGCAAGATCGCGTGTTCCAGGGACTGCTGATGGTATCTTCCCACAGCAGGAGCTCCGGACTGCAACTCGAATGAGATTAATATACACAAGAGAAACAAGGTGAATAAATACTGTCCTCAGCTAATAGCCAAATGAACACTGTTCTCTCTTCAGGCTTTCATTTTCATGTTGTGCTATTAAATCACCCATGCTATCTATCTAACATGCCAGAAACTCAAGAGTCAATCAGCCTCAGATGGGTGGCATGTAAACAAAAAAGCTAAGCAATGGGGAACAGAGGTGAGATGGGAACTGATTTAACTCTTCTAATATGTTTCCAGCTTATTATTAGCATAAGAGGAATCCAAGAGCTGAATTTAAAAAAATACCTGATGCATTTAATATTCCAGAGAAAAGGCATACTAAATAAAGAGAACTGAAAATTGAAGCAGTGGCACTGATGCATCTTGTCAGTTAGCCTGTACTTTTTCAGAGATAACACTATTCCAATTCATAATATATAATTTCTTTTGTTGCTTCACAGCATACCCACAAGTAAAACATGTACTATCTACTGAGTTTAATATGACAGTGCCTAACCTTTCAGATTTCTCTCTGAATATCAGCACACTTTCCTGCACAGTTCAAGAAAAAATCTGCTTTTGTTTAATTTGTTATTATTCATAAAATAAAGGTGCCAGTTTTCCAAAAGCTCAGGAAGAATCATATCTAGGGCTTAGAGTTTATAGATAAGTCCTGTGCTGAGCACTGACAAGTTCAGTTTACTTTTCTTAGTGCTTTATTTCCTACAATGGGATTCAGAAAAAACAATGTTTTTCATTTGGTAAACAACAATCCCTCTAATGCTGGTTCCTTTCCACCCCTTCCTTTTATCTTTTTAATAGAGACTGTATGACACAGATCTTTGTTTGCTTATTTGTTACTGTTTGTTTGCCGTCGTCCATTATGGTATCACCAGGCTTTCCAGAAGAACCCAGGGAAATGTTATTGTTCTGTAAGTAATTGCAATGTCCTCAAGGTTGTGTAAAAGAGAATGGAAATTATCTTTTTGCCTCATGACTCCTAATCATAAAGACTGTTAAGTAGCTTTTTTCTCACAAGAGGTCCCGATGCCCTCATATTGCAACTTTTCCAGTAATTGAGACCTGTTCAAGAGCAGTGTTAAAATGCTTTATTGCACAGGAGTGATAAAACAGAGTTATTATCTTCAGTCTTCAAATACAAAGAGAATAGAAATATAACTTATATAACTCAGATTCCCAGACCTGATGATGCTATTATATTATCTGGATGTGAGTTAATTTTACCTGAATTAATTAGATCAACTTATCTCAGAGAGAATTTTAGTACATAGTAATGCAATTTGGGAGAGTGCTAGTTGTTCAATCTATTTTCCAGTTGAGACTAAGAGGAAATATCTGCCAAATTTTATGTTTATGTCCCTATCAAAAGATATTTTAATGTTTCAAATTGAAGATAAATACCCTAGAACTGAATGGAATGAAAACTCTGGATCCATAATATGATCATTAAACTTAGCCACCAGCTAATCAAAACTGTGGGTTTCTGTAAATACACAGGCATACCAATTTTCATGTGCAGGAGCAGCTCAGAAACCAAGGTTCATCTAAGCTAACCAGAAACAAGAGAAATTTTAGTGTCTAGAGAGAGCTCATAATTTTAGAACAAGCCTCCTATGCACAAGTTTTTTTGGCTCCCTGTGAAATGCAGTGGCAGATTTCTACCTCTTTAAAAATGTGACTGGAAGTGAAGTTACTGAGTAGTTCAGACAAGTAACATTTGGATTGCTGGGCAAATGCTTATTTTTCACAAACTCTGAGGAAGGTTTTCAGGGGAAGAGTGCTGGAAAGGGAACATATTAAGATGAATGGAGCATATGTTGTCAGTAACCTTGAAACATGTAAAAAGTCTTGCAATTTTCTCCAGACTAACAGTTCTAAATTCAAGAAAAACAGAGGCAAATATAGACGTAAAACAAGGGGGGTGGGGGGGAGAAGACCTAATATGCAATGAACGCTACTATAAATCCATACTCAGGGTATAAAAAAAACCTAGAACCCAACAAGTATTCAGTTCCCCTCATTACATGTTCTGACTCACAGTCTCAGTGGTGGAAGTCAGGAAAGTGATGGAACTTAGAAGCAGAATTCCATAGTAGTAACAGGTAAGCATTCTCCTGACTCAATCAATATACTTGACTCTTCCTTTTAGAAACAATTTCCATGCACCCCCTTAGCAATAGCTCATTTCTTGTAACCATAACTAACATTCTTTTCCTCTCTATAAGCGGCTTTGTTTAGATACACAAAATGAATCAACACAGAGTATAAAGTAACTGAGAAGTTTGGAGGGATCACATAACAGACTGTTTCAGAGAAGCATTTATTACTTTGAGAACTGAAACTGCATTCAGAAGTTGCTTTTTGCTATATCAATATTTGTAAATATCATCACTGCAACCCCTTTGGAGAGGAAAAGAACCCCAAAACAGTCCATCAAAATGAATGACTAAGAAAAAGTGGCTACTTCTCTATGTAGCTGAGTTTTTTTTAACAGCTGTAAAGGAACTTGCATGTATTTACAGCTTGCTTTAAAGTACTGTAATATCCTCATTAATAAAAATGTCCCATTGAAACATCCAACAAAACATCTGTAAACTTAATTTGCTGGAACTATTTTTTTGCACTCTATTTGATTTGTCTCAATAAAATTTGTTATTTTTACTGAGATGTCTGAAAGTAGATAGTTTAATAATTAGAATATGGTATTACATACAGTAACGCCAACCTCTTACGCCTTGAATAATTTTTTTTTGGAGTATAAAGCAAGGACAGCAGGAAGGAGAAAAAAAGAATGATCTCTTCAAACTTTTCTTTCTGCTCCTGCTAGTAATCCAATGCCATGAAAGTTTGTAAGACATCATTCCACAACACATTTCTTGCAGGCATTAAAGGCAGTTGACTGTGGCTGTCAAAGAGACCAGAAGTTCTCTGTGTGTTTGGGGACTATGAATAAGCAGTATGTCATTTACAAAGTAACTTGCTTAAATCAGTTTTCTCTGGATTTCAGTGACTGTGAAACAGATTTTCAGGATTTGAGGCTGAACGTAATTATGTGAATAGTCTTATCACAAAAATTTGCTCTTTTGGATAAAATCACAATTAAAAGAACAGCTAAGAAGGTGTAAATTATAAAGATAATGATTAAGCTACTATTATACAAATCTACAAAAGAAAGGTTGGTTTAAAATTTGACTTTTAAAGCTTACATTTCAATAGCATTAAAGAATTTACATTTAAGAATGATAAAAAGAAAATATCTGCTTTTTGTTCTAGTGTGTTTAAATTCAAATAAAAAAAAAATCTCCTTTTCGTGCTACTGTTTATGTGCAGCATTTCCTTTGTAGCAATATGCAAATTGATTTTTCACTAAAGATTTCTCTGTGAAGGCATAGCTTTTTATTTTATTCAGAGATTATTTGGCATTACTTGGCATTTCTCCAACAGGCATCTTCCATAAGTAGTGGGGACCAAATTACTTTTGACTCTGTTGTTGTCTCCAGTCCTTTATTTTACCTGTCAGACCAAGAGCAGACTCAAGTGCCTGCCATTTCTTCATGGTAACTGGAGCTAAGAAACTTTATGATTCCCTAAGTAGCCTTGATTTTGTTTCCTATAAATGTCATAACTGAGATTCTCTTCTTGAACCTTCTTTTTTCAACACTTTTATTTGCATGGGGGGGGGACATGTTTTGATGAGGGACAAAAAAATTTAGGGAAAGAGATTGTTTGTTTGTTTTGATTAGGTTTTCAGTGTTAGTTCTGTTTGCTTATAGAGAGTCTGCATAATTTATTTTCCTCTTTGTGGCAATGAATCCCTATCAATATATCAGCCTTCAACAAAATTAATGTAGTTCAACATACTGAATTTTCAGATGTTGACTGATTACTTATTTTCCTAGAGGTGATGTGGGAAGTTTTCTTGAAAAATAAAAGTCGCTAAAATTCCCTTGATGGAGAGAAATTAGAAGATGTGGCAGTCCTAGTTTGACTTGTTAATGAGATTTCAAGGGTATATATGAGAGAAAATATTTGGCCTAAAGGGTTGCATGACCTGTAGGAAAATATATTTTGTTCCACAGTTCAATAAGACAGGTGAAGCTTCATAATTTGAAAATAGTCAATTATATTTGTATTCAGGATACATACCAATATTTATTATTGCCATGAGAAGAATTATAAGTAATTGCAAATTTAATGTCAAAAGACTGTAGTTACAGTAAGACAGCATCAGGAAGGAAATCAAGCAATTAGGGTCACAGACTGATGGCCGTAAAGTTTCAAAAAATGCAAAGATAATAAGAAATTTGGGAATTAAAAAAAATATTTATTTCAAAGCTACAAAAAAGAATCAAGTCGTCGTCTCCTCACCGCTTTCAGCCACAGGAAGAGGCTGGGCAATCATGCAGGTAGATCAGATTGCTGCAAAGCAACAAATCATTTAACACTATCAGTCTCCTATGTCTCAGGGATCTGTTTCTCTATTAAGAAAGCTGGATATAGTGGCCCTTGAAAGATTGAAAGAGAACCTTCTCTTTTCCCCTTCCATTTTTCTATGCAGGTGGATGAAATAACTCCAGCTCAAATGTATTACAGACAGAGATAAAATAGGCTGCTAACTGGCTGGAAAGGGGAGATACATTTGCCAGGCTAGTGGAAAAAAACTTCAAGTTGTTGAGAGGCATCTGAGGAATGGGCTGCAAGTGTTCTACAGGAAATATGAGTAGTACAGCTCATCAACTTAGTCTACCATTGGATTTGTTTATTTATATATTTCCTGGGTAAGAAAGAGAATTGTATTAACTTCCCTCTTTCCCTTACATTTCTCAGGATTTTCTGTGTTTCATTAACCCCGTGTTGAGGTGGAGTGGGAGAAGTTTCCCCTTCCCAAGAGGGGCATAGCAACCCCCAGATATTATGCTCTGGGCTCAAACAAAGTCAGAGGCAGAGAAGCCAAACTGCCACAGAATAAGGACTACTTGGCCTCAATGGGAGTAATAATGATAATTAAAAAATTATAATTTTTTCATCTGAAGTGGAAAATCACAGATCAGTAACTTATCACAAGATTTCAGGCTCTAGTATGTGGCTGCAGAAAGCATAGCAGCAATGATGGTGAAGACCAGAATCTGGGGAGATGCTCTAGTTTTTACATTTCTGCAAGAGATATTTGGATACAGACGTGGCAATTGAAGTACAACACTACATCTTTAGTCCATTGAATACAAAAAAATTCTGGAAGAAATCCCATGGAAATTCCCTTATGTTCAAGAAAAACTGATAGTCATCATTTAGATGTTAATTGTTATATATCAAATGCAGTTACCAAGGTCCTGTATAAAACAGGATGAAGCTTCTCATCTGTTTCTATGAGAACAGGTTGCTTTTCCCAATACTTGGCAACTCTACTGGCCTGCAGCAAAACTTTTACTGATAAATTTCCAGATAAATTGCATATGTGAAGTAGAGATAACACTGCTATCAGAAGTTAATCTGTATATGAGTAGAATGACTCACTGTTGCAGACGTGATGAGTTTTATGTGTCATAGTTGCTTTCTGTGGCTGTATGTATGATTTATCTAGAATTGCCCAAGTGTTCAACATTTAAAAATTGTCAGCTGTAATGTCAGGATGGAAGAAAAATGGAACAGGCTCTGATACAGCCTATTTGCTGCTGGCACAGCATATGTAGGTGACATTATGAGAGCATTATATATTAAAACTGCCTTTCTACACATGACCTGAAGGCATATTCATGTCAGTGAGAACAGAATCTGGATGCTTCAAGCTATTATTTCCCACCCTTGTCTGTTGACTGCAATGGGTGTCAGTGCAGAAGAAGCACGATTGCTACCACTGTCTAATCATGAGTTAAAATTGCTTGATTCAGGTAAGAAGCCCCCTTTAGAAAAAGGCTGCTCCTTCTTATTATGGATCAGCACCTAAATAGAAGAGATTGGAGAATCCTGCCTGCAATTGAAAATTCCAAGAAATTCTATACATAAGAAATTATTTAGGAATGAAAATTTCCTGGGTAAATGTCCTGATTGAAATTATATTGTAAAGTCCCAGATTTAAGACATAAAATTAAAATGTAGGATCTGTAGTTAAATAGCTAAGTAATACTTGACCTTTACATGTAATGTGTTCATGTGAAAGGTATTCAGGCTAAGCAGAACAAGGCTGGACAACCTAAATCAGCTAAGACCTGATAAGAGCATCATCACATTAGACTAATGAGAGCTCTAAGGAAGAATTTTGTAGATAAGGTTTGAGAGTGTGTTCTGTAACAAGGAAAGATGTACGCTGAAATATGAGAAAAAAACAAGTATTACCATAAGACATTTGTTCTCTATCGTCCTATGTTTGGCAGGTGACTTTAAAAAAAATGGACAAATGATGGACAATTCAGTTATTCAAGAAACCCCACTGGCCCCAACAAATCAGTGGAAGAAAATAAGTTAAGTGCAAAATTCTTAATTTTACCTTCATGCTAATGTTTATGTGGAGTCAGGGCTAGACTAAAATCATAACAAATTATTCACTTTAGTTATAGGTTAAAAATTCAGGATGTTTGCACTGTAACCTGAAAGATGCCTAAACCAATTCCTGCACAAACCTAACTTTTGTTTGGTTTGGCTTTTTTTGGGGTTTTTTTGGAAAATAGAAGAGTATTTTGTGTCAGAGACCTGGTTTTTACACTGTAAAGTAGGTTGGGAAAGTAAAGCACAAGAAAATGTTTTACAGCTTGCAGTCACATTGTGTTAAGAATCACCAAGCAGAAGGATTAAGTTGAAAGCTTCAAATTGGATAAACCAGTGTGACTTACCTGTGAAGGCTTTCTAAGCTGTCGTGGCATCTGGTTATTTATCTAGCAACCTTCTATTTAAATTTGCAGAAGTAATGAAAAAACTTTTTTTCACTCCTCTTTTGCAATCCTGACATTCTTTTGCATAAAACACGAGAGTCTGCTTCTCCTTCTTTGCAATGGTTACAGTTGGTGATTAAGCTACCCAAGGTAAAAAAAAAAAGAAAGAATAGGTCTATTGGTGAGCCCATGGCAACTATAATTCTTTCTTTACCCTCCCTTTTGCAGCTTATCCAATACCTTCTCTATTCTCTAATTAGTGTACAGCACTAATATGCACCTTTGTTCAAAGGTTATTTATTCATCTTTTAGAACAGACATTAGAACAGGTACTTTAATGAGGAAGAATAAACACGAGGACTCCTAAGTCATATAGTCAGTGTGGTTGACTATAGCTGGAAGCTGGTTATCAGTATTCAAGATCAGGCTTTAAGGTCTCTGTGAAAGGGAAGGTTTATGAACAGACATAGATTTAGACCTCCGTCTTGTTTTCACAACATGTTGTCTAACTAGCAAGAGGGATTTTTGTATTTCTGCTGTAATCACTACTGGGGGGCTGGGGGCAGGGGGCAGGGAAAGGGTCCTAAATTAGACCTAAAAGGATAAGATTAAAAAAAAAAAGAAAAAAAAAGGAAAAATTCTTTCTCGTCATTCAGCTATTTTTGTGTTCTCATATTTTCACTTTTTTTGCATTTATCTCCAGTCCCTACTTCTCCCTTTTGTTAGCCAAAATACCATCAAATTTCAAGAAATAATAAGTATGTTGACATCAGAGATACACACATATAACCCTTGATTACTACAATTCAGTAGAATTAATTTGATTATTTTAGACATTTTAATGTGTACAAATATATTTGTGTATACAAGTAAGGTTTTACCTTAGGCAACAGTGATCTATACAACTGTAGTTATTAGACTCAGCCTCCATACAAAAATAAATTGCTACACTGATTTTTAAAAGATCCCGGTATAATTCTTCAAGTGGTCCAAATTCCAAGGTTCTTTTTACACTCAATTCATATTTCTTTATGTATTGACACACTTAAATTCTAATAATTTTAATTTCATCTGAAGAAATGGTTACTTTTACTAATATTTACTTTTATGAAATGTTTTGAGAAGGATCTTTTTTGTTTATTTATATGTTATCAATTTCACTGCAACTTAAGTGAGAAATTCTTCTTTTTCAAAGTCTCTCTTGAACTTTGGATTTGAAGTATTATGTGAGTGACCACTTTAAAAGCATGTTGTTATTGCTCTCTGATGTATATATTTGAAAAATAAACCTGGGGATGTAGTGATTCCTGCAGAACTAAATTTTAGTAACAACTAACTATTAAAAACACAAAAAGCAAAATATAAAATGCCAGTTAATGTACACTTCATCGCTCAATATGTAAAATTACAGGATTTTTTTTTCCATTTGATCAGAGATAAAATATATTATCCCTGATAATATATTATATTATCAGGGATATTATATATTATATCAGGAATATTATTATATTATATCAGGGATATTATTATATTATATTAATATAAGTGATTCAATAGTGTTAAAGAAAGCTGTTACTATAGTTCTAGAAGCTTGAGACAATAGTAGCATCAAAATGTTTTTTTATTCAAATTGCAGTGAAACTGAAAATTTAGTTGTTTTACTATTTGACCTTGTTCTTCTAAACCTTTATTTTATAAATGTGTTTTGAACCAACCTCTTGTACCACCTTAGCTAGGTAAAAATTTAAACTCCTAACTTCTAATTTGTAACAAAGCTAAACTTCATTAACAAGCTCTACATCTCAAAAGGAGTAAATTTGTAGGCAGAAAAAATATGCTAGAAACTTGACAACTACAATATGGTCATTTCACGGATTTTTCTTTCAAAGTTCTAGTCTGATCCTGTAGACTCAGTGACCACTAATAGCTTTAGTGCATTAGATTAGGTACCATTCTAACTTATTTCATTAAAACATAATTCCTGTGTTCTTGTTTCAGGGATGCTCTGTGACATGAAACAAACTGCACCAAATACAAAAGAAATATTTCCTTCAAAAGTATGCTGCTAACCTAAACTGAAAATGCTAATGTGTCCCAAACAGCCAAATAGATTTTTTACCTCTCCCAGTAGCCTCATTGGCATAGCTATTTAAAAGCAGTGAGATAGCTTCAAAAGGAAAACTGAGAGAGGACTTACACAGTACATCTAAAACAGTATTCCTATGATATTTGCTCAAGTTTCACTTTAAAGTGGTGTGAGCGATCTTAAAGCACTAATTTTTTGAGCAACTTTAAACCACTCATTTCACAACAGGCTGTTTTCCATATTTTGTGTAGAATCTTTTAACACTGAGTCCTATTCACAATATTTATTTCCCAAAACCTGACTATTTAAGTATGTTTTTGGATAGTTTAAACTCCACTGTGGATCAGAATGTATACTTAAATAGATACTGAAATTTATCAGTATTTTATTCCTAAATCTGTCCTCTTTTCTCTGTTTTTTATTCCAAGTCGATTTTGATAGCTATATGCACAGCTCTGTTTCTTGTAGGGCTTGCTTCTGTAAGTTCTGAGCAATCCCATGAGTTGTGACAAGTATCAAGACTCCATTACTCACACATTTGGATTTGGTTAAGTATTTACACATACTGTTTTTATATTATGAGATTTCTGTAGGCTATTTTATGCATAACTGATATATCAAAACATCCTAATAGAATATTGGGGGAGGGAACTGCAAAATTTTTACTATGTAGTAATATTTGCTGAGCCTACAAAGAAAGAATATTTTATAGACTTTTCTAAGAATATTTTTCAATTTTCAATTAATGAAAAAAAGTTTTAATAAAATTAAAGTGAAGCCATCAATTAGAATCTTTGAAACTTTCCTACATATCTTTAGAATGGGACAGAAAACCAAAAGCAACTTTTGGTTTATAAATGACAATAATTTCATAATTACCTTACTACAGACCACCTTACTGCAAACTGCCTTACTTCTTTTAGTTTAAAGCATAAAATTGCCTTACTACAAACTAGTCAAGGTGGTCCCTTAACTCCAAAGGTATCTGTCTATACTGATATCTTCAATTTTCCACCGTAAAAAAATGTAGAAGTATAAATTCCGCAGTTTTGTGGTGTCAGAAATTATTTCATATTTTGCATAAACCAATTTTAATATGCCTTTTAGTGCAGCATGCAAATATTCATAAAAATGACAGTAAATGTTTTGAGGGCATTCAAATAGAGAGGAGGAGGAGGAAATGAAGCTAAAAAAATAAGCAGACTGATTTTTACTTACTACTACTTGGTTTAACTGAGCAAGAAATTGCTTATTCTACTCAAAAAATTATCCAGAATATGGTAGTATATAAAAGTTTAACTGTCCTGAAGAGATTCAGTCTGGGTCAAACTGTATTACCTGTTATGTACATTGAAATCCCAAATTTTATTTCCACTGAAAAGCTATTTAGAACCCCTTGACTACATCTCAACACTCTTCTTCCTATGCAAATATTTGTCTCTTCTCCTTCTACAAGAAGAACTGCATCATATTTTATTTTTTTACCTTATCAACTTCCAAGCAATCCCACTTCATTTCCCTGGATTTAACACTCTTAGCAGTAGCTTAAATACATCCTGTACTAGTCCATTACTGAAATTCTCTTTGATTTGAAAGTCTATCATGGATCTACTTATTTTCTGGAAACCCAAGTGAAAGGAAATATTCATTCAATTCAATAGTGATTTTGCTATCAATCTTCATAAATTTGTCTCCAATTCTTTTTCTTTATATAACTGCCCCCCAATTGCTTTTCATACTTTTTTATTAATACTACTGCTGAGAGAAATGTCACCTGATTTTTCTTAATCCTCTAAATACAATATACCTAAAAATATTTCATGGTTGTTTATGTTAATTTCTGCATCCATTATTTGGATTCATTACACATTACTACTATTGATATCTCATAATATGACTTAATCTTTAAATTTACAGAGGAAAGTCAAAATATTTCTCACTGCCAAAATAGCATTAGATATCCTGAGATAAAAGATATTAACCTCCTGTATTTTTAGTCAATTCTGGAAGAAAACAATAGCAAAGCCCTCTGTTACACATTGACAACATCCCTACCTCAGCACCTTCCAGTCTTTGACAATCTTCCCTCTGCCTTAGGGAAGGTTAGAAATTTTCCTGCTTTCTACAGCATGATAAATTGTGCTGCTGGTATAACTATCAACACATCACTGTTTTGTGATATTTGAACCTGTCTGGTCTGAAATCTAGCACAATGGCGAACAGCACAAATATATATTTTTCAAAAAGCAATGAAAAGTAATAGCTACTACTGTCAATGTAAATAACTGTATGAACTACTCTCAGATAGCACATAATGGGCTGCTGAAAACCTGAGTTCAAATTTGCCAGTGTATGGAAGAAGCAAAACACAAATCTAAACTGCCTCCAGTTCCTAAAGAAAAGTTGCATTTACTACTAGGTGCTTGCTGTTTAGACGTGTATCACCAAATGTATATTGTATTTTGATGTTTTGAAGCAGAAGCCCAGTTGTCAAGAAGCCCAGAAGTCTGCGAATCCTAGAACTTAACTCTCTACTTGTGTCTAATCCACACTGTTTATGTAATACACAAGATTCTAAAAATATTTTAGTAAGAGGTGACTATCATATGATAGTTCTTACTTGCAAAATCCAGCATCAAGTGGTTCTCAAAATCCAGGATTTTGAGGCTCAATTCCAAGATTTTTGGGCTCAATTCCGGGATTTTTGGGGGTTCAGAATCGAAATTTTGGGTGTTGAGGGCCCGATTTTGGGGCTCAATTCCAGAATTTTGGGGATTCAGAGCCAATTTTGGGGCTCAATTCCAGGATTTTAGGACTTAATT
Organism: Pseudopipra pipra; assembly: GCF_036250125.1. NCBI lineage: Eukaryota > Metazoa > Chordata > Aves > Passeriformes > Pipridae > Pseudopipra > Pseudopipra pipra. The sequence continues at coordinate 190,912 of NW_026990929.1, forward strand.
CCAAGATTTTTAGCGTTCGGGGCCCAATTTTGGGGTTAAATTCCAGGATTTTGGGGGTTCAGGCCCCGATTTTGGGGCCGGAAGTCGCCCGGAAACCCCCCGGAAGTGAACCGGAAGTGACGTTTCCTCCCCCTCCCCGCCCACAGAGGCGCCCGAGGAGCGTCCCCGGGACGCGGCGCCTCCCCCGTGGGCGCCCCCTGGCGGCCCGGAGGCCTCGGCGGAAGCGAAGGGTCCTCCCGTCCTGGAGGGGGCGCTGAGCGCGCTGGGCGGGGCTTTGCTGGCCGCCCTCGGGGGGGCGCTCTGCTACTTCCGGTGGGGGCGGCGGCGGCGGCGCCCCCTGGCGGCCACGCCCGACACCCCCCAGGTGAGGGGGGAGGGGAGGGGGAGAGGGGAAAGGGGGCGGGACTTGAGGAGGGGGAGGGGTAGGAGGGGGGATAGAGGGTGGGGGAGGGGCCATGAGGGTGGGGGAGGGGAAAGGGGCGGGACCTGAGGAAGGGGGAGGGGCAGGAGGGGGGTTGGAGGGTGGGGGAGGGGCCCTGAGGGTGGGGGAGGGTCTCTGAGGGTGGGGGAGGGGCAGGAATGTAATCCGAAGGGTGGGGGAGGGGAAAGGGGCGGGACCTGAGGAGGGGGGAGGGGCAGGAGGGGGGGTTGGAGAGTGGGGGAGGGGCCCTGAGGGTGGGGGAGGGGCTCTGAAGGTGGGGGAGGGGCTGACAGTGGGACCTGAGGAGGGGGAGGGGCAGGACGGTCCTTGGGGGGGGTGGGGGGAGGGGGCAGGAAGGGGATTCGAGGGTGGGGGAAGGGGCACTAAGGGTGGGGGGAGGGGCAGAATCTGAAGGGTGGGGGAGGGGCTCTGAGGGTGGGGGAGGGGCAGAATCTGAAGGGTGGGGGAGGGGCCTAGAGGGTGGGGGAGGGGCAGGAGGGGACCCCAAGGGTGGGGGAGGGGCCTGGGAGGGTTTTTTGGGGGGTGGGGGCTCTGAGGGTGGGGGAGGGGCAGGATGGGGATTTGAGGGTGGGGGAGGGGCAGGAGGAGACCCCAAGGGTGGGGGAGGGGCCACGAAGGTGAGGGGGGAGGGGCAGGAAAAGGGGGAGGGGTCTCCAATGGGTGTGGGAGGGGAAACGAGGGGTGGAGGGGGCGGGGTCTCACAGACGCCCCTCCCCCACCCCCAGGTGACCCCCCAGGGGTCTCAGAGCCCCTCCCCCACCCACGGCTCCGCCCCCTGGGACCCCCCCAAGGGTGAGTTTGGATTTTCAGGGGGTGGGGGGAGGGGCGGGGGGTGTGGCCCCTCCCCCCACCCCTCACCTGCGGCCCCTCCCCCCCGTCAGGTGAGGATTGGCCACACCCCTATCGAGGAGGTGGAGCCTTGGGGGGGCTACGAGGAGGTGAGGGGTGGGGGAGGGGCCTGGGGCAGGGGAGGGGGCCTGAGGGCTGGAGGAGGGGCCTGAGGGGTGGGGAGGGGCCTGAGTTTCAGGGGAGGGGGCTGGGGGTGGGGGAGGGGCCTGGGGGGTTGTTCTGGGGGTGGGGGAGGGGCTGGGAGTGGTCCTGAGGGTGGGGGAGGGGTTGTGTGGGAGGTCTCTGAGATTGGGGGCGGGGCAAGAGGTGGGGGAGGGGCAGGGGGTGGAGCCTTAAAGGGACTCCCTCTAATCCCCTCCAAATCCCCCCAAACCTCCCCAAATCCCCTTAAAACCCCCTCTAACCCCTTCAACCCCCCCCCAATTCCCACCAAATCCTCCCCAATTCCCCCCCAAACACCCCCAATTTCCCCCCCAACCCCCCCAAATCCCCCCCAAATCCCTCCTTGCCCCCCCCAAACCCCCCCTGACCCCCCTTTTCTTGCCCCCCCCAGCCCCCCCCAGCATCGTCCGGGCCCCCGACCCGGTGGTCGTGGACGAGGGGGGGGGAGGGGCAGCTGCTCTGCGAGGCCCGGGGAGCCCCCTCCCCCCGGGGAGTGTGAGCTGGGCCCGGCTGGTGAGGGGGGAGGGGATTTGGGGGGGTTTGGGGGGGTCCTGGGGGGGTTGGGGGGGTTTGGGGGGATTTAAAGGGGATTTGGGGGGGAATTGGGGGGGGGTGAGGGGATTTGGGGGGGGTGGGGGGGATTTGGGGGGGATTTGGGGGGGCTTAAAGAGGATTTGGGGGGTCCTGGGGGGGATTTGGGGGGATTTGGGGGGCTGGGGGGGGGTTTAAAGGGGATTTGGGGGGGTTTTGGGGGGGGTTGAGGGGGGTTTGGGGGGATTTGGGAGGGTTTGGGGGGTTCGGGGGGTTTGGGGGGCGGTTTGAGGGGGATTTGGGGATTGGGGGAGGTTTGGGGGGGGTTGGGGGGGGTTGGGGGGGATTTGGGCGGGTTTAAAGGGGATTTGGAGGGGGATTTGGGGGGATTTGGGAGGTTTGAGAGGGATCTGGGGGGGGTTGGGGGGATTTTGGGGGGGTCTTGGGGAGGTTTTGGGGGGGGTTGGGGGGTTTGAGGGGGTTGGGAAGGATTTGGGGGGGATTTGGGGGTCCTGGGGGGATTTGGGGGGGATTTGGAGGGGGTTGAGGGGTCGTGGGAGGGATTTGGGGGGGTTATTGGGCAGATTTGGGGGGATTTGAGGGGGACTGGAGGGGATTTAGGGGGGTTTGGGGGGGTTTGAGGGGGATTTGGGGGTCCTGGGGGGATTTGGGGGGGATTTGGGGGAGATTTTGGGGGGATTTGGGGAGGTTTGGGGGGGATTTGGGGGGTCCTGGGGGGGAATTTGGGGGGGGTTTTGAGGGATTTGGGGAGGATTTGGGGGAGATTTGGGGGGATTTGGGGGGATTTGGGGGATTTGGGGGGTCCGGGGGGGGGTTGTGGGGATTTGGGGGGGTTTTGGGGGAGATTTGGGGGGGATTTAGGGGAGATTTTGGGGGGATTTGGGGGAGATTTTGGGGGGATTTCGGGGGGATTTGGGGGAGATTTTGGGGGGATTTGGGGGGATTTGGGGGAGATTTTGGGGGGAATTTGGGGGGATTTGGGGGAATTTGGGGGTGTTTGGGGGGATTTGGGGGAATTTGGGGGGGTTTGGGGGGATTTGGGGGGTCCTGGGGGGGGTTGTGGGGATTTGGGGGAGATTTGGGGGGGATTTGGGGGGGATTTTGGGTGACTCTTGGGGTGCTTTTGGGTGTGGTTTTTGGGGTCCCAGGGTGGGTTTTGAGGTGATTTTTGGGGTGTTTTGGGGTTTTTTTGGGGGTGATTTTGGGTGATTTTTTGGGGTGATTTTGGGATGTTTCTGGGGTGATTTCGGGGGTTTTTTGGGGTGATTTTTTGGGATACTTTTTGAGGGCCTTACGTGGGATTTTGGGATGACTTTTGGGGTGTTTTGGGGCGATTTTTGAGGTGATTTTTGGGGTGATTTTTGAGAGTCTGAAGTGGGATTTTGGGGTGATTTTTGGGGTATTTTGGGGGTGTTTCTGGGGTGATTTTTGGGATGTTTTTGGGATGATTTTTGGGGTATTTTTGAGGTGGTTTCTGGGGTGATTTTTGGGGTGTTTTTTTGAGAGTCTTAGGTGGGATTTTGGGGTGATTTTTGGTGATTTTTTGATGTGGTTTGTTGTTGATTTTTGGGGTGGTTTTGGGGTGATTTTTGGTTGATTTTTTTGTTGGGTTTTGGGATGTTTTTGGGATGATTTTTGGGGTGATTTCTTGGGGTCCCAGGGTGGGATTTTGGGGTGATTTTTGGGGTGATTTGGGGTGATTTTTGGGCTGGTTTTGGGATGTTTCTGGGGTGATTTTTGAGATTTTTTGGGGTGATTTTGGGATGTTTCTGGGATGATTTTTGGGGTGTTTTTGGGGTGATTTTTGGTGTGGTTTTGGAGTGTTTGTGGGGTGATTTTTGGGATATTTCTGGGTTGATTTTTGGATGCCTTTTGGGTGTGTTTTGGGATGGTTTTTGAGGTGTTTTGGGGTGATTTTTGGGATTTTTTGGGGTGATTTGGGTGTTTTTTTGGTGTGTTTTGGGGGTAATTTTGGGTGATTTTGGGGTGTTTTTGTGTTGATTTGTGGGGTGGTTTGGGGGTGAATTTTGGGGTGATTTTGGGTGATTTTTTTTTGTCTGTTTTTGGGCTGTTTCTGGGGTGATTTTTTGGGGTGTTTTTTGGGGTGTTTTTGGGGTGATTTTTGGGATATTTCTGGGTTGATTTTTGGGTTGTTTTTGATGTGTTTTGGGTGTGTTTTGGGATGATTTTGAGGTGTTTTCGGGTGATTTTTGGGATTTTCTGGGGTGATCTTTGGGGTGATTTTGGGTGATTTTAGGTGGGTTTTTTGGGGTGGTTTGGGTGATTTTTGGATGTTTCTGGAATGATTTTTGGGGTGGTTTGGGGGTGATTTTGGGGTGATTTTGGGGTGATTTTTGTTTGTGTGTTTCTGGGGTGATTTTTGGGATGTTCTTGGGGTGATTTTTTGGTGTGGTTTTGAGGTGATTTTGGGTTTTTTTTGGGGGTGATTTTTGGGTGCGGTTTTGATGTGATTTTTGGGTGATTTTTGATGTGGTGTTTGGGGTGATTTGGTTGGTGATTTTTTGGTGGTGGTTTTAGGGTGATTTGTGTTGATTTTTGGGTGGTTTGGGGATGATTTTTGGGGTATTTCTGGGATGAATTTTGGGTGATTTTTGAGATTTTTTGGGGTGATTTTGGGGGTGGTTTTGGGGTGATTTTTGGGGTTTTTCTGGAGTGATTTGGATGATTTTTTGGTGTGTTTTTGGGATGTTTCTGGGGTGATTTTGGGGATTTTTTGGGGGGTGATTTTGGGTGATTTTTGGGGTGATTTTTGCGGTGTTTTTGGGGGTGATTTTTGGGGTATTTTTGTGTTGATTTTTGGGGTGATTTTTGAGAGCCTTAAGCGGGATTTTGAGGGATTTTTGGGGTGATTTGTGGGACATTTTGGGTAAATTTTGGGCTGATTTCTTGTTTCTCCACAGGGATTTTGGGGTCCAGGGGTGGGTTTTGGGGGTGATTTTGGAGGTGATTTTTGGTGATTTTTTGATGTGTTTTTTATTGATTTTTGGGGTGGTTTTGGGGATGGGGTGGTTTTGGGGTGTTTTTGGGGTAATTTTTGGTGATTTTTTTGTGGGTTTTTGGGATATTTTTGGGGGTGTCTTTGGGTGATTTTTGGGGTGTTTTTGGGCTGATTTTTGGGGTGTTTTTGGGCTGAGTTTTGGGTGTGTTTTTGGGATATTTCTGGGTTGATTTTTGGGTGGTTTTGGATGCCTTTTGGGTGTGTTTTGGGATGATTTTTTCGGTGTTTTGGGGTAATTTTTGGGGTGGTTTTTGAGGTATTTTTGGGATATTTTTGGGGTGATTTTGGGTGATTTTTTGGTGTGTTTTGGGGGCAATTTTGGGTGATTTTTGGGGTGGTTTTGTGTTGATTTTTGGGGGGGTTTGGGGGTGGTTTTTGGGGTGATTTTGGGTGATTTTTTTGTGTGTGTTTTTGGGCTGTTTCTGGGGTGATTTTTGGGATGTTTTTGGGGTGATTTTGGGGTTTTTTCTGGAGTCATTTTGGGTGATTTTTTGGTGTGTTTTTGGGATGTTTCTGGGTTGATTTTTGGGTGGTTTTGGATACCTTTTGGGTGTGTTTTGGGATGATTTTTTCGGTGTTTTGGGGTAATTTTTGGGGTGGTTTTTGAGGTATTTTTGGGATATTTTTGGGGTGATTTTGGGTGATCTTTTGGTGTGTTTTGGGGGTAATTTTGGGTGATTTTTGGGGTGGTTTTGTGTTGATTTTTGGGGTGGTTTGGGGGGGGTTTGGGGGTGATTTTTGGGGTGATTTTTGGGGTGATTTTAGGATGTTTCTGGGGTGGTTTTTGAGGTGTTTTTGGGGTGATTTTTGGTGTTTTTGAGCTGTTTCTGGGGTGACTTTTGGGATGTTTCTGGGGTGGTTTTTGAGGTGTTTTTGGGGTGATTTTTGGTGTTTTTGAGCTGTTTCTGGGGTGACTTTTGGGATGTTTTTGGGGGTGATTTTCGAGGGTCTTAAGTGTGATTTTGGATGATTTTTTTGGGATGATTTTTGGGACTCCTGGGGTGGGATTTTGGGCTGATTTTTGGGATGTTTTGGGTCGAATTTTGTGGTAATTTTTGTCTTTCCCTGGCAGGGGGAGGGTCCCTCTGCCGGGGGTCTCCCCCCGGAGCTGGTTCCCGACGGGGGGGGTCCCCGTGGGGCTCCTCAGGGTCTCGGGGGCCGCCGGGATTTGGGGGGTCCCAGGGAGGGATTTTGGGGTCCCAGGGGGGGGTTTTGGGGTGATTTTTGGGGTTTTTTTGTGTTGATTTTTGTGGTGGTTTTGGGGTGAGTTTTGCTGATTGTTTGAAGTGGTTTTTTATTGATTTTTGGGGTGGTTTTGGAATGATTTTTTTGTTTGTTTTTGGGATTTTTTTGGGTCTTTTTGGGTGATTTTTGGGGTGTTTTTGGGGGTGATTTTTGGATGATTTTTTTGCTGATTTTTGGGATTTATTTTGGGTGGGTTTTGGGTGATTTTTGGGGTTATTTTGGGTGATTTTTGGGGTGATTTTGAGATGTTTTTGGGGTGATTTTTGGGGTGTTTTTGGGGGTGATTTTTGGGGTATTTTTGTGTTGATTTTTGGGGTGATTTTTGAGAGCCTTAAGCGGGATTTTGAGGGATTTTTGGGGTGATTTTTGGGACATTTTGGGTCAAATTTTGGGCTGATTTTCTTGTTTCTCCCACAGGGGGAGGGGTCCCTCTGCCGGGGGTCTCCCCCCGGAGCTGGTTCCCGACGGGGGGGTCCCCGTGGGGCTGCTCCGGGTCTCGGGGGCCCGCCGGGACCTGGGGGGGTCCCTACGAGTGCCGGGTGGACTCGGGGGTCCCGCCCCCCGCCCGCGCCCTCGTCCGCCTCGTCGTCGCCTGTGAGACCAGCGGGGGGCGCCAGCGAGCGCGGGGGGAGAGGCTAAAGGGGGAGGGGAGGGGCTGAGTCAGGGGGAGGGGCGATATGGGGAGGGGGAGGGGCGATATGGGGGAAGGGGAGGGGTTAAAGGGGAGGGGAGGGGCTAATTTAGGAAGAAGGGGAGGGGTTAATTTGTGGGAGGGGCTAATTTAGAAAGGGGGAGGGGCGATATGGGGGAGGGGGAGGGGTTAAGGGGGAAGGGACGGATTAATTTGGGGGTGGGGCTAATGTGGGGGAGGGGGATTATGGGGGAGGGGCTGAGGGGGGAGGGGAGGGGCTAATTTAGGGGTGGGGCTAATTTGGAGGAGGGGGAGGGGCTAAGGAGGAAGGGGAGGGGTTAAATTGGGGAGGAGCCAAGTTGGGGGAGGGGGAGGGGCAATATGGGGGGAGGGGGAGAGGCTTAAAGGGAAGGGGAGGGGTTAATTTGTGGGAGGGGCTAATTTGGAAAGGGGGAGGGGTGATATGGGGGAGGGGGAGGGGTTAAGGGACTACTCTCAGATAGCACATAATGGGCTGCTGAAAACCTGAGTTCAAATTTGCCAGTGTATGGAAGAAGCAAAACACAAATCTAAACTGCCTCCAGTTCCTAAAGAAAAGTTGCATTTACTACTAGGTGCTTGCTGTTTAGACGTGTATCACCAAATGTATATTGTATTTTGATGTTTTGAAGCAGAAGCCCAGTTGTCAAGAAGCCCAGAAGTCTGCGAATCCTAGAACTTAACTCTCTACTTGTGTCTAATCCACACTGTTTATGTAATACACAAGATTCTAAAAATATTTTAGTAAGAGGTGACTATCATATGATAGTTCTTACTTGCAAAATCCAGCATCAAGTGGTTCTCAAGATTCCTTTGCTGCTGATCTATCCCAAGAAATCCTAAAGTTATTCTTATCTAAACACAAAGAAATTGTCCAGAGACCCTGTCTCAGTCTAAAATCAATGGACACTGAATGAACAGTGTGAAAAAATGAATACAGTAATTATAATTAAATCTTGGCTAGAAAACTGTAGTTGGACAAGAGCTTTATTTTAACGGTGATTAGAACATTTACTCAAAATCATATTGCAAATTAAAGAGATAACTCCAAATAAGTGTAATTGACTTTAAAATCCTGCATTTCAGGGTACTTTCCCTCCTAATAAAATACCAAACAAATGCCAAAGACTTTGTTATAACAGTGGTTTCCAGAGGAAGAAGTAACTTTGGTTTTTACAATACCTATGTAGTAAATACACGTGCACTGAAAACAAGAATACTTAGTGGACACATTTAGCAAAAACAACTCTATTGTATTATCTAATGATAACACGGCAAATAGCCCATGACAATTTTTGTTAATTTCTTCCTCACTGGGTAACACAATTTTATCATTTTCAACTATGTCTACAGACACAGAGGAGTTTTAAGAAAGAGAGATCTTATTTTTTAGTGTCTGTCTCTCAACAACATGTAAAGAGTTATTTCGCCTCACTTTGAAGCATTCTGGCAAGCTCTGACAGGGTACATTTTCAGAAATTTACTTCAAACCTTTGTTATTCATGGGTCTATTTGTCTATGAAAAATAGGCTTTCTTATATTCACAGGGATTTTCTTCTCCATTTTTTGAAGGGAAAACAAGAGAGGAAAAGTGAAATGCAATTCAAGCACACCAAAGTGCAGTATTAACAGAAGACAGGTTACATTCACTGGCTTTGCACTTCTAAGCTCTTTGGAGCAGAATGCTCTGTGTTACAAAGAGTACCTAAACTCCCCAGTGTTTAGATTGCATGCCTGCTGAGAACTGCAGACAGGGTGGCAGCTTCCACTAACCAGCTTGCTCAGCAGGGATTATACACTTAGAGACTATCTTCAGCACGGAAAGCCTTTATACATATAAGCCCTATTGAAACAGCCAGTCTAGGATAAAAGTTCTGTTTATGAAATCTTTTGGTTTAAAAAAGTGCTTGGAACTTCTCAGAATTCTTTATAAAACTGAGTTTGCACTGTGTGTCTCAGTGAAGCCGAAGAAAAATTGGAAGTCATTTGAGGAGACCAGGATTAGTTTGCAAGACTTTGGCCTTGCTTAAAACTCTGGCTGAGTTTATTTTTCTGACTAATTGTAAAGACTGTCACTTCACCTTGCACTTCCACTTTTCACTAAATTAACCCAAGGATCTAGTTTGAAGCATTATCTGAAATCAAGGCCTAAGGGAGCCAGCTCTAGGGAAAAAGATTTCTCTTACCCTAAAAAAGGTGAAGTCTTGCATACAAAAACTCTTTTTTCTACTTTACTTTTATGCCTTCCAAAGTCCCCTGTAAAAAAAAAACCCATGTCTACTCTGCCTAAAATTGACTGAGCAATCTCTTGTAGCTAAATATTTGAAAGTTTTATTTAAATATTTTGAAAGTTTTGGTAAGAAATTACAAATATATCAACAAATAAAATATTATTACAAAAATATGGATGAACAGCTTAGAACATTTGGAATTTTTCGACAAAACATCTTTTTCACTGGACACTGCATAGTTCCTTAGGATTAAAAGCTCCTCACTAATGCTTTTGAATTCGTTACATAGTTTTGAGCCTGCTGTAGACTTTTTGACTAAGCGTGATTCCAAAATAGCTAATATAGATAAATCTATGTTTGTTTAAATGTACAAATATCTCTGTGTGATCTAATATGCTTCTGAGATCTTTTCTATATCCTTTTGATTCACATATCTCATTCTTTAAAAGAATCATACTTTCTACTTTTCTGTAAGAGATATTACTAAATAACCAAGTTCTTGTTTGGAGTGAGCCCTCAGTTGTAATTATAGTTATATACAGAAGTCAGTATGTAGGACCACTATAAACTAAATCAATCTTTTAATTTTGTTTTCTTTTAACACAATTTATAAAAAAACTTTGCCATTTTAATCTTATATTTTGGTTTATTTGTGAAATAAATTTAATAATTTAATTTAGCAATTTAATAATTATGTTGGAAAACTTCAAACATTAGAAAAGTTGAGACATTTCAAAACTAAACAATATTTAGTATCAAAGTAAGATCCTTGTTTTAAATGGGTTTGGTTTTGAAACAAAATTGCATTTGAAAATATGGAAAGAACAATAAACAACCTATTAATAAGTCAAAGGTTTCAAATCTTGTCAGAGAAAACATTTTTGAACCATGGGTATTGAAATGTATGCAGTCATTCTAATTAAATTTTGTTGGTCCAGATAAAATGATTCTCACTGCATTTTCCCATTGCCATACCTGGTTCTCCAGTGTTTTATTGCTCCCCCCTGTATAATACAGGCCTTAAACTATGTAATTTTTCTGACATCTATGTTGTATGTAGATACTGAAATAGATTTAAATTAGCTTTCTCAAATAGTAGTTATAGTTTAAATGGAACAGCACTACACATTGATTTAAACTAGATTTCAATACATTAATTTAAATAATAGTGAAGCCTAGAAGCAACAGCACCACAAACAAAATAGTGAAATATTACTGTGCTTCTGGATTTTAAAAATATCCAGGTTATTTCCATGTTACTCTGTAGACTGTGCATGTGTATACAACAGAGTTCACCAAATGGTTTGTCACAAAGCCTAATAGTTCTAATTCTGCTAGACTCTCCTAGATATAGAAGGAACTGACAATAACTGCCAATTCAAAGCAAATATTGACATGTAAATGCCAAAATACTTAGGTTTACTTGGTTTAAGTATCGCCATTGCTAATTCATCCTCATGGTGTTTACTCTAAGGCCAGATGGCTTATACTAATACTAATAAAAGTAAATGTAATCTATATTGCTTAGGGATAATATCCCAGAAGGGTGTGCTGCCATTCAGCAAGACCTGGACAGGCTGGAGGATTTGCAGAGAGGCACCTAATGAAGTTCAAGAAGGGCCAAGTGCAGAGTACCAAACTTGGAGAAGAATAACCCCAGGCACCTGTACAGGTTAGGGGCTCATCTGCTAGAAATGAGCTCTGCAGAAAAGGGCGTGAGGGTTCTGGTGGACAGCAAGAAGGCCAGTGGGATCCTGGGGTGCATTAGGAAGATCATTGCCAGCAGATTGAGGGAGGTGATCCTACCCCTATAGTCAGCCCTAGTAAGGCTGCATATGAAGTGCTGTGTCCCGTTCTGGGCTTGTCAGTTCAAGAGAGACATGGAGCTCCTGGTGTGGGTCCAGTAGAGGGCTATAGAGATGATTAGAGGATGAGAGCATCTCTCCCACAAGGACCGACTGAGGGAACCAGGCCTGTTCAGCCTCGAGAAGAGATGTCTGAGAGGGGATCTTGTCAATGCATACAAATATCCTAAGGGCAGGCATAAGGAGGATAGAGCCAGACTCTTTTCATTGGTGCCCAGCTACAGGATAAAGGACAATGGGCACAAAGTGCAGCTTGAGTAGTTTTTATATTGAGAGTGACAGAGCACTGGAACAGGCTGCCCAGAGAGGTTGCGGAGTCTCCTTCTCTGGAGATAGTCAATCTCACCTGGACACAATCCTGTACAATCTGCACTAGATGAACCTGCTTTAGCAATGATCTCCAGAGGTGCCTTACAATCACATTTCATGGTTCTGTGATAACTAAAACCGTAAAAGTTGCATGCTTCTAAGAAGAGAAATAGGAACAAGAATCCAATAGACCATAATCCACCAGACAAAATTCTTCTAGTTCCTTGTTTTCTTTCTTTCCTGTACTGTCTCCTAATTTTTTTCTCTGTATGCATCTCTTTGTCCCACAATAAATACTTGAAATTATACTTAACTACATGAATAAAGGAGAATTTAATTTAACTAAATTGCAAATGATTTACAAAAACACATTTTCCCATCCATTTTACGGTGGAAGAGAATTGCTGCTTTAACATTTAAGAACATGGCATTTAGGAGTACATTAAAACCAAATACAAACCTATGTTTCATCGAGAAAAAAGGGAATAATTAGCATGACCATACACTGATATATTTTAGCTCTCTCAGGGCACGTAGAGATGCTGTTATCTTTTTTATTTTTGCTGTTAGAAATAGAAAAAAAAAAGAGAGAAAAATATAATCAAGAAAGTAAGTAAAATTCTTTTTTAATGATGTCTTTGTGTAGCAAGCTACAAATTACAGGACTCACAAGATAAATGGCCAGTGTTTTGTGTTTTCCAATTTACACAATTATAAAAGTAAAGATTTAGTTGAATAGCATGTGGTTCCCTTACTGAAAATTGTATTCTAATATATATGAAAAGAAGGACAAAGCTATGACGAGAACAGTGGACGGAGACGAAGACAGAGGAGGGAGAGGAGGCGGGGAGGAGGCGGCCCGGCCGGAGCAGAGACGGGGCTATCGGAGGCAGCGAGAAGCCGGGCGGCGGATGGGCGCTTTCGGCGCCAGCGGAGAGCGGGACTGGCGGCGCTGGCCGCGGTTCTGCTCGGTGCGCAAGGCTGGCGCCCGGCGACCGGGGGGCCACGGCTGGAGTTGCCGTGCAGGTCCCTCCAGGGAGGGAGGCTGCCGTCCTGCCTGGCAGGTTCTTCACAGAGCTCCGTCTCCCAACTAGCCTCCCGTCCGTCCCTCCCTCTTCTCCGTAAAGTATTCCCTCGGAACACTCACCGGTCTTTTCTTTGTCGAGCCGTTCCCGTTTCCTTGCTTTACTCTCGGTCCTTCAGAGACCTCCTGCAGTCCGTCCTTCCCCTTTTCTACTTTCCTTTCTCTCTTGCTTAGCTCAGTCGCGCAGCTTCCCATTCTTCAGTGACTCCAAAAATCCACCTCTCTTTCCCGCACTCAACTCTCCAACAAATTCTAATGGGCACTTCCACAACTGCACACCTTGACAGTCTCGTCAAATTCTTCTCCGTACGGTCCTGACTCTTTCTGTGCCCTGTCTTCTGGGAAGCAACCTCCAGTGCAAAAAGCCATTCTGACGGCATTTTGTCTTTATCTCCCCGCCAGTGTCTGCAGGCAGAGCCCAGGGCTACTAGGACACATTGGTGGAGACAACGGAAGGCAGTGAGATCATCAGAAAGTGTTCACACGCCAACCTCCGGATCGGCGATTTTATCCCTTTCTACCGGCAGCTCCCGGGTCACAGCACGGAACTCCTCGCGCGCGCTGCTAAAGGGTGCAGAGAGCTGCGTGCGCCAGCGGGGCGGCTGTCGTTGTCGGGAGATGGACGTTGGACCTTCCTCTAACTCTCCGGACCCCCTCTTGGGGACACGGCGCTGTATTCCTTCGCCCTGGCAGACAGGGATTCATTGACACGGTCGCCTTTGGAGCTTTCAGGGGCTTTTCTTAGAAATGCACAACTCGTTTAATACTTTCTACAGGGCAGCAATGTAGCGCCCTATGAAAAAAGGGCGTTTCACTACTACACAAAGCACGGACCGCAGGAGTTCTCTAAAGGACAGAGAGAAAAGCAAGGGAAAAGAATGGCTTCACAAAAATAAGAGTGGTGAGTGTTTCGTGGGAATGCTTTATGGAGCAGAGGGGGGGACGGACGGGAGGCTAGTTGGGAGACTGAGCTCTGTGAAGAACCTGCCAGGCAGGACGGCAGCCTCGAGGGACCTGCACGGCCACCTCATTCGCGGCCACCACGGTCCCCGGGCGCCAGCCTTGCGCACCGAGCAGAACCGCGGCCAGCGCCGCCAGCCCCGCTCCCCAAAGAGCCGCATCCAGCGATCCGCCGCCCGGCCTCCCGCTGCCCCCAACAGCCCCGTCTCTCTGCTCCGGCCGGTCCGCCTCCTCCCCGTCTCTTCTCCCTCCTCTGCTTTCTTCTCCCTCCCCTGCCCTCCTCAACCAGTTCCGCCTCGGCACTCTGCCCCTCAACCTGCTGCAGATGTACTGCTTCCACCACATCCAGTTCAGGTGTGACAGGCTCTTCTCTTGTCCTCTGAGCAAGAGGAGCAGCAGGAGGGACACACAAGAGCTCTCCTCACAGAGGCTGCATCGCCAGGAAGTCCAAAGAAGTTCGGAGATTCTGTGACACGTCCGAGCTTTCTCTGGGGATGCTGCTTCTCCCATGCACTGCCTCGCCGTAGCACTCGTACCACAGCCCCTGACAAAAGCCCAGGTGGTCTTTGTGGCTAGCAGAATTGCTCCTGCTGCCAGCAGGGATGCTCCTCGAGACAGACGAGGAGAGGCTGACCCGGGGAGCTGAGCCGGGAGGGATGTTCTGCGTCTCGTGCCCCTCGAGCATTCTCAAAAGCGCCTGCCGTGGAGGACAATTCAGGAGTCCCCCCGGGCCAGCAAAAGAGAGATGAGAAGGAAGAGATGATGGCCACGAAAAAAGCTCATGGTCTGTCAATCTTGAACTCCTCGAGACCAATCCTCAGCCCTCCCACCTAGCCCGGCCCCCGCCGCCTCCGCGGCGCAGAGCTCCGAACGCCGCCCCGCTGCCGCCGCTCTCGCCGGCCCTCCGGATCCAGCCCGCACCGACGAGAGCCCGAGAGGCGTCGGCGCCCCGGTACAGTACCCGGGCTTAGTTGGATGAGGAGGACCGTGGACGGAGACGAGAACAGTGGACGGAGACGAAGACAGAGGAGGGAGAGGAGGCGGGGAGGAGGCGGCCCGGCCGGAGCAGAGACGGGGCTATCGGAGGGCAGCGAGAAGCCGGGCGGCGGATGGGCGCTTTCGGCGCCAGCGGAGAGCGGGACTGGCGGCGCTGGCCGCGGTTCTGCTCGGTGCGCAAGGCTGGCGCCCGGCGACCGGGGGGCCGCGGCTGGAGTTGCCGTGCAGGTCCCTCTCCTGGCCTGTCCCGGGGATCATCCTACTGGTAACAGGCGCACTTCTGCTGGTGATAAAGACCACCTGGTCTTTTGTCAGGGGATGTGGCACGAGTGCTGCGGAGAGGCCTTGCATGGGAGAAGCACCTTCCCCAGAGAAAGCTCGGACGTGGCATGGCATCTCCCACCTTCTTTGGACTTTCTGGCGATGTGGCCTCTGTGAGGAGAGCTCTTCTGTGTCCCTCCTCCTGCTCCTCTTACTCAGAGGACCAGGGAACAGCCTGTCACATCTGAACTGGATGTGCTGGAACCAGCATATCTGCAGCAGGTTGACGGGCACTCTGAGGCACAGTCCAAAGGTTCATTCCCTTTCCCATTGCTCTCAACTCAGGAAAAGGACATGAAGGACCACCAGGGAAGGGCGTGGTCCATTCCCATGTGCACTGGCTTCTCATCCAGCCCACAGAAGTTCTTTAGCCTTCCTGGAGAGACACGGATGGACTAGGGCGGGTGAAGAGACTTGAAGAGACAAGTCTTGAGCACACACCTGGTGGTGGTGTGGGGAGATGACCCTGAGCAAGTACAATTGCCATCAGCCTCATGGGGGAGCCTTGAAGTTCTGTGGGACAAAGAGTGTCTGGTGTCACTTTGAATTTACGGTACTAAACCCTGGCAAAGCCCCTGGATGCAGTTCTGGGATGTGCTTCCGTGGACAGAGCTCCCTGTGCCCATCCCTCAGGCCGTGGGGCTTCTCAGATAGTGGCAGAGCAAGTGGCACCTCACAAGGGTTGAGATGTATCCAGGCTCCGGGCGTGGCAGCAGGAGCCCCAGGAGATACTGCCCCTGCTGCCATGAACTGTCTGTCTGGGTGTGTGCAAGGGAAGGACTCGTGTGTCTGAAAACCCTTGTGTGAGCGAGCAGTGAGCCCCCGCCAGGGCACCACTGACTCTTGGCCAGCTGGCCATCCACCACGATCCCAGAGGCCATTTTCCAGCACTGCTATGCAACATGTCATTCCCAGTCTGTCCGTACAACCGAGGTTGCCCCATCCCAGGGAGAGAATCTGGCACTTCCCCTCGTTGAACTTCCTCTGGTGGATGATTGCGCAAACCTCTAATTTGAGGTCTCTCTGTACTGCCTCCCTCTTCCATGAGGCCCTAGAGTGTCCCAATGGCCCTTTGATTCCAGGGGAATCTGCAGTGTTCAGTGGTCCAGGTGTTACGTGAAGCCCCCTCTTGTCACAATGGCACTAAAATGAGAGAGGATCTCTTTTCTAAACGACTTAGTACATCAGAAGCTTTATCTTAGATAAAAATGATATCCTAATTCTTTTAAGACTTCAGTTATTTTTAGGAGAGAGAATGTAGATAACACATGGAAACGAATAGAGAGTATATCGTATGCCCATCTTCAAGAAATCAGCTTACGTGCCTCTGAAATGTTCTTCAATAAGAGATTGTTCTGTTAAGAAGAAAGTCAATTAAATATTGTTTAAGCAAATGGGAAGTTCTAAGACATATGTCTTAGCTGGTCCTAGAACATTTAATTTAGGAGTTCGAGGTCGGATAGATCAAGCAGAGAGGCTACGAGGCCTGATTAGCGAGAAGACCACACTCCGAACATGACTGCCCCCCCCCGAAGAAATGGACGCTAGATGGCAGTCTTGCTCCACGAATAAAACCCAAGATGCTATATGACCTCAAAATCATAACCTAATTCTCCACTGCTGGGGAAGGGGGAAGGGGTCTCTCAAGCGTCACTGTATTTATATTCCGAAATTTATACTAGATGTTTGATCCATGCATGGCAGAGTACCCCATGTATTCCCAGCTGACATATTAAAGAAATGTTCGATACAATGGTTTCTGGTCATTGGATTGAATTCTTTTTTTTCCCCCTTTGATTCCATGAAATTCCAAAGATATCTTTTAGGGTTTGTTTAATACCGTGAAGTCCCGCCTCTGAGCACCCCTCAACCTGCTGCAGATGTGCTGCTTCCACCACATGCAGTTCAGATGTGACAGGCTGTTCCCTGGTCCTCTGAGCAAGAGGAGCAGGAGGAGGGGGGACACAGAAGAGATCTCCTCACGGAGGTTGCATCTCCAGGAAGTTCAAAGCAGGTGGGAGATGCCATGCCACATCCGAGCTTTCTCTGGGGATGCTGCTTCTCCCATGCACTGCCTCGCCGTAGCACTCGTACCACAGCCCCTGACAAAAGCCCAGGTGGTCTTTGTGGCTAGCAGAATTGCTCCTGCTGCCAGCAGGGATGCTCCTCGAGACAGACGAGGAGAGGCTGACCCGGGGAGCTGAGCCGGGAGGGATGTTCTGCGTCTCGTGCCCCTCGAGCATTCTCAAAAGCGCCTGCCGTGGAGGACAATTCAGGAGTCCCCCCGGGCCAGCAAAAGAGAGATGAGAAGGAAGAGATGATGGCCACGAAAAAAGCTCATGGTCTGTCAATCTTGAACTCCTCGAGACCAATCCTCAGCCCTCCTACCTAGCCCGGCCCCGCCGCCTCCGCGGCGCAGAGCTCCGAACGCCGCCCCGCTGCCGCCGCTCTCGCCGGCCCTCCGGATCCAGCCCGCACCCGACGAGAGCCCGAGAGGCGTCGGCGCCCCGGTACAGTACCCGGGCTTAGTTGGATGAGGAGGACCGTGGACGGAGACGAGAACAGTGGACGGAGACGAAGACAGAGGAGGGAGAGGAGGCGGGGAGGAGGCGGCCCGGCCGGAGCAGAGACGGGGCTATCGGAGGCAGCGAGAAGCCGGGCGGCGGATGGGCGCTTTCGGCGCCAGCGGAGAGCGGGACTGGCGGCGCTGGCCGCGGTTCTGCTCGGTGCGCAAGGCTGGCGCCCGGCGACCGGGGGGCCACGGCTGGAGTTGCCGTGCAGGTCCCTCCAGGGAGGGAGGCTGCCGTCCTGCCTGGCAGGTTCTTCACAGAGCTCCGTCTCCCAACTAGCCTCCCGTCCGTCCCTCCCTCTTCTCCGTAAAGTATTCCCTCGGAACACTCACCGGTCTTTTCTTTGTCGAGCCGTTCCCGTTTCCTTGCTTTACTCTCGGTCCTTCAGAGACCTCCTGCAGTCCGTCCTTCCCCTTTTCTACTTTCCTTTCTCTCTTGCTTAGCTCAGTCGCGCAGCTTCCCATTCTTCAGTGACTCCAAAAATCCACCTCTCTTTCCCGCACTCAACTCTCCAGCAAATTCTAATGGGCACTTCCACAACTGCACACCTTGACAGTCTCGTCAAATTCTTCTCCGTACGGTCCTGACTCTTTCTGTGCCCTGTCTTCTGGGAAGCAACCTCCAGTGCAAAAAGCCATTCTGACGGCTTTTTGTCTTTATCTCCCCGCCAGTGTCTGCAGGCAGAGCCCAGGGCTACTAGGACACATTGGTGGAGACAACGGAAGGCAGTGAGATCATCAGAAAGTGTTCACACGCCAACCTCCGGATCGGCGATTTTATCCCTTTCTACCGGCAGCTCCCGGGTCACAGTACGGAACTCCTCGCGCGCGCTGCTAAAGGGTGCAGAGAGCTGCGTGCGCCAGCGGGGCGGCTGTCGTTGTCGGGAGATGGACGTTGGACCTTCCTCTAACTCTCCGGACCCCCTCTTGGGGACACGGCGCTGTATTCCTTCGCCCTGGCAGACAGGGATTCATTGACACGGTCGCCTTTGGAGCTTTCAGGGGATTTTCTTAGAAATGCACAACTCGTTTAATACTTTCTACAGGGCAGCAATGTAGCGCCCCTATGAAAAAAGGGCGTTTCACTACTACACAAAGCACGGACCGCAGGAGTTCTCTAAAGGACAGAGAGAAAAGCAAGGGAAAAGAATGGCTTCACAAAAATAAGAGTGGTGAGTGTTTCGTGGGAATGCTTTATGGAGCAGAGGGGGGGACGGACGGGAGGCTAGTTGGGAGACTGAGCTCTGTGAAGAACCTGCCAGGCAGGACGGCAGCCTCGAGGGACCTGCACGGCCACCTCATTCGCGGCCACCACGGTCCCCGGGCGCCAGCCTTGCGCACCGAGCAGAACCGCGGCCAGCGCCGCCAGCCCCGCTCCCCAAAGAGCCGCATCCAGCGATCCGCCGCCCGGCCTCCCGCTGCCCCCAACAGCCCCGTCTCTCTGCTCCGGCCGGTCCGCCTCCTCCCCGCCTCCTCTCCCTCCTCTGCTTTCTTCTCCCTCCCCTGCCCTCCTCAACCAGTTCCGCCTCGGCACTCTGCCCCTCAACCTGCTGCAGATGTACTGCTTCCACCACATCCAGTTCAGGTGTGACAGGCTCTTCTCTTGTCCTCTGAGCAAGAGGAGCAGCAGGAGGGACACACAAGAGCTCTCCTCACAGAGGCTGCATCGCCAGGAAGTCCAAAGAAGTTCGGAGATTCTGTGCCACGTCCGAGCTTTCTCTGGGGATGCTGCTTCTCCCATGCACTGCCTCGCCGTAGCACTCGTACCACAGCCCCTGACAAAAGCCCAGGTGGTCTTTGTGGCTAGCAGAATTGCTCCTGCTGCCAGCAGGGATGCTCCTCGAGACAGACGAGGAGAGGCTGACCCGGGGAGCTGAGCCGGGAGGGATGTTCTGCGTCTCGTGCCCCTCGAGCATTCTCAAAAGCGCCTGCCGTGGAGGACAATTCAGGAGTCCCCCCGGGCCAGCAAAAGAGAGATGAGAAGGAAGAGATGATGGCCACGAAAAAAGCTCATGGTCTGTCAATCTTGAACTCCTCGAGACCAATCCTCAGCCCTCCTACCTAGCCCGGCCCCGCCGCCTCCGCGGCGCAGAGCTCCGAACGCCGCCCCGCTGCCGCCGCTCTCGCCGGCCCTCCGGATCCAGCCCGCACCGACGACAGCCCGAGAGGCGTCGGCGCCCCGGTACAGTACCCGGGCTTAGTTGGATGAGGAGGACCGTGGACGGAGACGAGAACAGTGGACGGAGACGAAGACAGAGGAGGGAGAGGAGGCGGGGAGGAGGCGGCCCGGCCGGAGCAGAGACGGGGCTATCGGAGGCAGCGAGAAGCCGGGCGGCGGATGGGCGCTTTCGGCGCCAGCGGAGAGCGGGACTGGCGGCGCTGGCCGCGGTTCTGCTCGGTGCGCAAGGCTGGCGCCCGGCGACCGGGGGGCCGCGGCTGGAGTTGCCGTGCAGGTCCCTCTCCTGGCCTGTCCCGGGGATCATCCCTACTGGTAACAGGCGCACTTCTGCTGGTGATAAAGACCACCTGGTCTTTTGTCAGGGGATGTGGCACGAGTGCTGCGGAGAGGCCTTGCATGGGAGAAGCACCTTCCCCAGAGAAAGCTCGGACGTGGCATGGCATCTCCCACCTTCTTTGGACTTTCTGGCGATGTGGCCTCTGTGAGGAGAGCTCTTCTGTGTCCCTCCTCCTGCTCCTCTTACTCAGAGGACCAGGGAACAGCCTGTCACATCTGAACTGGATGTGCTGGAACCAGCATATCTGCAGCAGGTTGACGGGCACTCTGAGGCACAGTCCAAAGGTTCATTCCCTTTCCCATTGCTCTCAACTCAGGAAAAGGACATGAAGGACCACCAGGGAAGGGCGTGGTCCATTCCCATGTGCACTGGCTTCTCATCCAGCCCACAGAAGTTCTTTAGCCTTCCCTGGAGAGACACGGATGGACTAGGGCGGGTGAAGAGACTTGAAGAGACAAGTCTTGAGCACACACCTGGTGGTGGTGTGGGGAGATGACCCTGAGCAAGTACAATTGCCATCAGCCTCATGGGGGAGCCTTGAAGTTCTGTGGGACAAAGAGTGTCTGGTGTCACTTTGAATTTACGGTACTAAACCCTGGCAAAGCCCCTGGATGCAGTTCTGGGATGTGCTTCTGTGGACAGAGCTCCCTGTGCCCATCCCTCAGGCCGTGGGGCTTCTCAGATAGTGGCAGAGCAAGTGGCACCTCACAAGGGTTGAGATGTATCCAGGCTCCGGGCGTGGCAGCAGGAGCCCCAGGAGATACTGCCCCTGCTGCCATGAACTGTCTGTCTGGGTGTGTGCAAGGGAAGGACTCGTGTGTCTGAAAACCCTTGTGTGAGCGAGCAGTGAGCCCCCGCCAGGGCACCACTGACTCTTGGCCAGCTGGCCATCCACCACGATCCCAGAGGCCATTTTCCAGCACTGCTATGCAACATGTCATTCCCAGTCTGTCCGTACAACCGAGGTTGCCCCATCCCAGGGAGAGAATCTGGCACTTCCCCTCGTTGAACTTCCTCTGGTGGATGATTGCGCAAACCTCTAATTTGAGGTCTCTCTGTACTGCCTCCCTCTTCCATGAGGCCCTAGAGTGTCCCAATGGCCCTTTGATTCCAGGGGAATCTGCAGTGTTCAGTGGTCCAGGTGTTACGTGAAGCCCCCTCTTGTCACAATGGCACTAAAATGAGAGAGGATCTCTTTTCTAAACGACTTAGTACATCAGAAGCTTTATCTTAGATAAAAATGATATCCTAATTCTTTTAAGACTTCAGTTATTTTTAGGAGAGAGAATGTAGATAACACATGGAAACGAATAGAGAGTATATCGTATGCCCATCTTCAAGAAATCAGCTTACGTGCCTCTGAAATGTTCTTCAATAAGAGATTGTTCTGTTAAGAAGAAAGTCAATTAAATATTGTTTAAGCAAATGGGAAGTTCTAAGACATATGTCTTAGCTGGTCCTAGAACATTTAATTTAGGAGTTCGAGGTCGGATAGATCAAGCAGAGAGGCTACGAGGCCTGATTAGCGAGAAGACCACACTCCGAACATGACTGCCCCCCCCCGAAGAAATGGACGCTAGATGGCAGTCTTGCTCCACGAATAAAACCCAAGATGCTATATGACCTCAAAATCATAACCTAATTCTCCACTGCTGGGGAAGGGGGAAGGGGTCTCTCAAGCGTCACTGTATTTATATTCCGAAATTTATACTAGATGTTTGATCCATGCATGGCAGAGTACCCCATGTATTCCCAGCTGACATATTAAAGAAATGTTCGATACAATGGTTTCTGGTCATTGGATTGAATTCTTTTTTTTCCCCCTTTGATTCCATGAAATTCCAAAGATATCTTTTAGGGTTTGTTTAATACCGTGAAGTCCCGCCTCTGAGCACCCCTCAACCTGCTGCAGATGTGCTGCTTCCACCACATGCAGTTCAGATGTGACAGGCTGTTCCCTGGTCCTCTGAGCAAGAGGAGCAGGAGGAGGGGGGACACAGAAGAGATCTCCTCACGGAGGTTGCATCTCCAGGAAGTTCAAAGCAGGTGGGAGATGCCATGCCACATCCGAGCTTTCTCTGGGGATGCTGCTTCTCCCATGCACTGCCTCGCCGTAGCACTCGTACCACAGCCCCTGACAAAAGCCCAGGTGGTCTTTGTGGCTAGCAGAATTGCTCCTGCTGCCAGCAGGGATGCTCCTCGAGACAGACGAGGAGAGGCTGACCCGGGGAGCTGAGCCGGGAGGGATGTTCTGCGTCTCGTGCCCCTCGAGCATTCTCAAAAGCGCCTGCCGTGGAGGACAATTCAGGAGTCCCCCCGGGCCAGCAAAAGAGAGATGAGAAGGAAGAGATGATGGCCACGAAAAAAGCTCATGGTCTGTCAATCTTGAACTCCTCGAGACCAATCCTCAGCCCTCCTACCTAGCCCGGCCCCGCCGCCTCCGCGGCGCAGAGCTCCGAACGCCGCCCCGCTGCCGCCGCTCTCGCCGGCCCTCCGGATCCAGCCCGCACCCGACGAGAGCCCGAGAGGCGTCGGCGCCCCGGTACAGTACCCGGGCTTAGTTGGATGAGGAGGACCGTGGACGGAGACGAGAACAGTGGACGGAGACGAAGACAGAGGAGGGAGAGGAGGCGGGGAGGAGGCGGCCCGGCCGGAGCAGAGACGGGGCTATCGGAGGCAGCGAGAAGCCGGGCGGCGGATGGGCGCTTTCGGCGCCAGCGGAGAGCGGGACTGGCGGCGCTGGCCGCGGTTCTGCTCGGTGCGCAAGGCTGGCGTCCGGCGACCGGGGGGCCACGGCTGGAGTTGCCGTGCAGGTCCCTCCAGGGAGGGAGGCTGCCGTCCTGCCTGGCAGGTTCTTCACAGAGCTCCGTCTCCCAACTAGCCTCCCGTCCGTCCCTCCCTCTTCTCCGTAAAGTATTCCCTCGGAACACTCACCTGTCTTTTCTTTGTCGAGCCGTTCCCGTTTCCTTGCTTTACTCTCGGTCCTTCAGAGACCTCCTGCAGTCCGTCCTTCCCCTTTTCTACTTTCCTTTCTCTCTTGCTTAGCTCAGTCGCGCAGCTTCCCATTCTTCAGTGACTCCAAAAATCCACCTCTCTTTCCCGCACTCAACTCTCCAGCAAATTCTAATGGGCACTTCCACAACTGCACACCTTGACAGTCTCGTCAAATTCTTCTCCGTACGGTCCTGACTCTTTCTGTGCCCTGTCTTCTGGGAAGCAACCTCCAGTGCAAAAAGCCATTCTGACGGCTTTTTGTCTTTATCTCCCCGCCAGTGTCTGCAGGCAGAGCCCAGGGCTACTAGGACACATTGGTGGAGACAACGGAAGGCAGTGAGATCATCAGAAAGTGTTCACACGCCAACCTCCGGATCGGCGATTTTATCCCTTTCTACCGGCAGCTCCCGGGTCACAGTACGGAACTCCTCGCGCGCGCTGCTAAAGGGTGCAGAGAGCTGCGTGCGCCAGCGGGGCGGCTGTCGTTGTCGGGAGATGGACGTTGGACCTTCCTCTAACTCTCCGGACCCCCTCTTGGGGACACGGCGCTGTATTCCTTCGCCCTGGCAGACAGGGATTCATTGACACGGTCGCCTTTGGAGCTTTCAGGGGCTTTTCTTAGAAATGCACAACTCGTTTAATACTTTCTACAGGGCAGCAATGTAGCGCCCCTATGAAAAAAGGGCGTTTCACTACTACACAAAGCACGGACCGCAGGAGTTCTCTAAAGGACAGAGAGAAAAGCAAGGGAAAAGAATGGCTTCACAAAAATAAGAGTGGTGAGTGTTTCGTGGGAATGCTTTATGGAGCAGAGGGGGGGACGGACGGGAGGCTAGTTGGGAGACTGAGCTCTGTGAAGAACCTGCCAGGCAGGACGGCAGCCTCGAGCGACCTGCACGGCCACCTCATTCGCGGCCACCACGGTGCCCGGGCGCCAGCCTTGCGCACCGAGCAGAACCGCGGCCAGCGCCGCCAGCCCCGCTCCCCAAAGAGCCGCATCCAGCGATCCGCCGCCCGGCCTCCCGCTGCCCCCAACAGCCCCGTCTCTCTGCTCCGGCCGGTCCGCCTCCTCCCCGCCTCCTCTCCCTCCTCTGCTTTCTTCTCCCTCCCCTGCCCTCCTCAACCAGTTCCGCCTCGGCACTCTGCCCCTCAACCTGCTGCAGATGTACTGCTTCCACCACATCCAGTTCAGGTGTGACAGGCTCTTCTCTTGTCCTCTGAGCAAGAGGAGCAGCAGGAGGGACACACAAGAGCTCTCCTCACAGAGGCTGCATCGCCAGGAAGTCCAAAGAAGTTCGGAGATTCTGTGCCACGTCCGAGCTTTCTCTGGGGATGCTGCTTCTCCCATGCACTGCCTCGCCGTAGCACTCGTACCACAGCCCCTGACAAAAGCCCAGGTGGTCTTTGTGGCTAGCAGAATTGCTCCTGCTGCCAGCAGGGATGCTCCTCGAGACAGACGAGGAGAGGCTGACCCGGGGAGCTGAGCCGGGAGGGATGTTCTGCGTCTCGTGCCCCTCGAGCATTCTCAAAAGCGCCTGCCGTGGAGGACAATTCAGGAGTCCCCCCGGGCCAGCAAAAGAGAGATGAGAAGGAAGAGATGATGGCCACGAAAAAAGCTCATGGTCTGTCAATCTTGAACTCCTCGAGACCAATCCTCAGCCCTCCTACCTAGCCCGGCCCCGCCGCCTCCGCGGCGCAGAGCTCCGAACGCCGCCCCGCTGCCGCCGCTCTCGCCGGCCCTCCGGATCCAGCCCGCACCGACGAGAGCCCGAGAGGCGTCGGCGCCCCGGTACAGTACCCGGGCTTAGTTGGATGAGGAGGACCGTGGACGGAGACGAGAACAGTGGACGGAGACGAAGACAGAGGAGGGAGAGGAGGCGGGGAGGAGGCGGCCCGGCCGGAGCAGAGACGGGGCTATCGGAGGCAGCGAGAAGCCGGGCGGCGGATGGGCGCTTTCGGCGCCAGCGGAGAGCGGGACTGGCGGCGCTGGCCGCGGTTCTGCTCGGTGCGCAAGGCTGGCGCCCGGCGACCGGGGGGCCGCGGCTGGAGTTGCCGTGCAGGTCCCTCTCCTGGCCTGTCCCGGGGATCATCCCTACTGGTAACAGGCGCACTTCTGCTGGTGATAAAGACCACCTGGTCTTTTGTCAGGGGATGTGGCACGAGTGCTGCGGAGAGGCCTTGCATGGGAGAAGCACCTTCCCCAGAGAAAGCTCGGACGTGGCATGGCATCTCCCACCTTCTTTGGACTTTCTGGCGATGTGGCCTCTGTGAGGAGAGCTCTTCTGTGTCCCTCCTCCTGCTCCTCTTACTCAGAGGACCAGGGAACAGCCTGTCACATCTGAACTGGATGTGCTGGAACCAGCATATCTGCAGCAGGTTGACGGGCACTCTGAGGCACAGTCCAAAGGTTCATTCCCTTTCCCATTGCTCTCAACTCAGGAAAAGGACATGAAGGACCACCAGGGAAGGGCGTGGTCCATTCCCATGTGCACTGGCTTCTCATCCAGCCCACAGAAGTTCTTTAGCCTTCCCTGGAGAGACACGGATGGACTAGGGCGGGTGAAGAGACTTGAAGAGACAAGTCTTGAGCACACACCTGGTGGTGGTGTGGGGAGATGACCCTGAGCAAGTACAATTGCCATCAGCCTCATGGGGGAGCCTTGAAGTTCTGTGGGACAAAGAGTGTCTGGTGTCACTTTGAATTTACGGTACTAAACCCTGGCAAAGCCCCTGGATGCAGTTCTGGGATGTGCTTCTGTGGACAGAGCTCCCTGTGCCCATCCCTCAGGCCGTGGGGCTTCTCAGATAGTGGCAGAGCAAGTGGCACCTCACAAGGGTTGAGATGTATCCAGGCTCCGGGCGTGGCAGCAGGAGCCCCAGGAGATACTGCCCCTGCTGCCATGAACTGTCTGTCTGGGTGTGTGCAAGGGAAGGACTCGTGTGTCTGAAAACCCTTGTGTGAGCGAGCAGTGAGCCCCCGCCAGGGCACCACTGACTCTTGGCCAGCTGGCCATCCACCACGATCCCAGAGGCCATTTTCCAGCACTGCTATGCAACATGTCATTCCCAGTCTGTCCGTACAACCGAGGTTGCCCCATCCCAGGGAGAGAATCTGGCACTTCCCCTCGTTGAACTTCCTCTGGTGGATGATTGCGCAAACCTCTAATTTGAGGTCTCTCTGTACTGCCTCCCTCTTCCATGAGGCCCTAGAGTGTCCCAATGGCCCTTTGATTCCAGGGGAATCTGCAGTGTTCAGTGGTCCAGGTGTTACGTGAAGCCCCCTCTTGTCACAATGGCACTAAAATGAGAGAGGATCTCTTTTCTAAACGACTTAGCACATCAGAAGCTTTATCTTAGATAAAAATGATATCCTAATTCTTTTAAGACTTCAGTTATTTTTAGGAGAGAGAATGTAGATAACACATGGAAATGAATAGAGAGTATATCGTATGCCCATCTTCAAGAAATCAGCTTACGTGCCTCTGAAATGTTCTTCAATAAGAGATTGTTCTGTTAAGAAGAAAGTCAATTAAATATTGTTTAAGCAAATGGGAAGTTCTAAGACATATGTCTTAGCTGGTCCTAGAACATTTAATTTAGGAGTTCGAGGTCGGATAGATCAAGCAGAGAGGCTACGAGGCCTGATTAGCGAGAAGACCACACTCCGAACATGACTGCCCCCCCCCGAAGAAATGGACGCTAGATGGCAGTCTTGCTCCACCAATAAAACCCAAGATGCTATATGACCTCAAAATCATAACCTAATTCTCCACTGCTGGGGAAGGGGGAAGGGGTCTCTCAAGCGTCACTGTATTTATATTCCGAAATTTATACTAGATGTTTGATCCATGCATGGCAGAGTACCCCATGTATTCCCAGCTGACATATTAAAGAAATGTTCGATACAATGGTTTCTGGTCATTGGATTGAATTCTTTTTTTTCCCCCTTTGATTCCATGAAATTCCAAAGATATCTTTTAGGGTTTGTTTAATACCGTGAAGTCCCGCCTCTGAGCACCCCTCAACCTGCTGCAGATGTGCTGCTTCCACCACATGCAGTTCAGATGTGACAGGCTGTTCCCTGGTCCTCTGAGCAAGAGGAGCAGGAGGAGGGGGGACACAGAAGAGATCTCCTCACGGAGGTTGCATCTCCAGGAAGTTCAAAGCAGGTGGGAGATGCCATGCCACATCCGAGCTTTCTCTGGGGATGCTGCTTCTCCCATGCACTGCCTCGCCGTAGCACTCGTACCACAGCCCCTGACAAAAGCCCAGGTGGTCTTTGTGGCTAGCAGAATTGCTCCTGCTGCCAGCAGGGATGCTCCTCGAGACAGACGAGGAGAGGCTGACCCGGGGAGCTGAGCCGGGAGGGATGTTCTGCGTCTCGTGCTCCTCGAGCATTCTCAAAAGCGCCTGCCGTGGAGGACAATTCAGGAGTCCCCCCGGGCCAGCAAAAGAGAGATGAGAAGGAAGAGATGATGGCCACGAAAAAAGCTCATGGTCTGTCAATCTTGAACTCCTCGAGACCAATCCTCAGCCCTCCTACCTAGCCCGGCCCCGCCGCCTCCGCGGCGCAGAGCTCCGAACGCCGCCCCGCTGCCGCCGCTCTCGCCGGCCCTCCGGATCCAGCCCGCACCCGACGAGAGCCCGAGAGGCGTCGGCGCCCCGGTACAGTACCCGGGCTTAGTTGGATGAGGAGGACCGTGGACGGAGACGAGAACAGTGGACGGAGACGAAGACAGAGGAGGGAGAGGAGGCGGGGAGGAGGCGGCCCGGCCGGAGCAGAGACGGGGCTATCGGAGGCAGCGAGAAGCCGGGCGGCGGATGGGCGCTTTCGGCGCCAGCGGAGAGCGGGACTGGCGGCGCTGGCCGCGGTTCTGCTCGGTGCGCAAGGCTGGCGTCCGGCGACCGGGGGGCCACGGCTGGAGTTGCCGTGCAGGTCCCTCCAGGGAGGGAGGCTGCCGTCCTGCCTGGCAGGTTCTTCACAGAGCTCCGTCTCCCAACTAGCCTCCCGTCCGTCCCTCCCTCTTCTCCGTAAAGTATTCCCTCGGAACACTCACCTGTCTTTTCTTTGTCGAGCCGTTCCCGTTTCCTTGCTTTACTCTCGGTCCTTCAGAGACCTCCTGCAGTCCGTCCTTCCCCTTTTCTACTTTCCTTTCTCTCTTGCTTAGCTCAGTCGCGCAGCTTCCCATTCTTCAGTGACTCCAAAAATCCACCTCTCTTTCCCGCACTCAACTCTCCAGCAAATTCTAATGGGCACTTCCACAACTGCACACCTTGACAGTCTCGTCAAATTCTTCTCCGTACGGTCCTGACTCTTTCTGTGCCCTGTCTTCTGGGAAGCAACCTCCAGTGCAAAAAGCCATTCTGACGGCTTTTTGTCTTTATCTCCCCGCCAGTGTCTGCATGTTGAGGCCTGCACCATTATGACATGTCTGGGCTTTATGAGGTCAGTGCCAAGAGGAGGCCTGAACCATTATGAGGTGACTGGGCTTTATGAGGTCAGTGTGATGAGGAGGCCTGCATCATTATGACATGTCTGGGCTTCATGAGGTCAGTGCCATGAGGAGGTCTGCGTCATTATGACATGCCTGGGCTTTATGAGGCCAGTGTGATGATGAGGCCAGCACAATTATGATATGTCTGGGCTTCATGAGGTCAGTGCCATGAGGAGGCCTGCACCATTATGACATGTCTGGGCTTTATGAGGTCAATGTGATGTTGAGACCTGCACCTTTATGAAGTGTCAGGGCTTTATGATGTCAGTGCCATGACGAGGCCTGCACCATTATGACATGTCTGGGCTTTATGAGGTCAGTGCCATGAGGAGGCCTGGGCCATTATGACATGTCTGGGCTTTATGAGGTCAGTGCCAAAAGGAGGCCTGCACCATTATGACATGTCTGGGTTTATGAGGTCAGTGTGATGATGAGACCTGCACCATTATGACATCTCTGGACTTTATGAGGTCAGTGCCATGAAAAGGCCTGCAACATTATGACATGTCTGGGTTTATGAGGTCAGTGTGATGATGAGACCTGCACCATTATGACATATCTCGACTTTATGAGGTCAGTGCCATGAGGAGGCCTGCACCATTATGACATATCTGGACTTTACGAGGTCAGTGCCATGATGAGACATGCACCATTATGACATGTCTGGGCTTTTTGAGGTCAGTGTGATGATGAGACCGGCACAAATATGAGTTGTCTGGGCTTTATCAGGTGACTGTGACGATGAGGCCTGCATTATTATGACATGTCTCGGCTTAAATGAGGTCAGTGTGATGATGAGACCTGCACCATTATGCGGTGTCTGGTCTTTATGAGGTCAGCGTGATGAGGAGACCTGCACCATTATGAGGTGACTGGGCTTTATGAGGTCAGTGTGATGATGAGGCTTGCATCATTATGACATGTCTGGGCTTTATGAGGTGACTGTGATGATGAGGAGTGCCCCATTATGACATGTCTGGGCTTTATGAGGTCTGTGCCATGAGGAGGCCTGCACAATTATGACATGCCTGGGCTTTATGAGGTGAGTGTGATGTTGAGGTCTGCACCCTTATGACATGTCTGGGTTTCATGAGGTCAGTGCCATGAGGAGGCCTGCACCATTATGACATGTCTGGGCTTTATGAGGTCAGTGTGATGATGAGGCCTGCACCATTATGACATGTCTGGGCTTTATCAGGTCACTGTGATGATGAGGCCTGCACCATTATGACATGTCTGGGCTTTATGAGGTCAGTGTGATGATGAGACCTGCACCCTTATGACATCTCTGGGCTTTATGACGTGACTGTGATGATGAGGCCTGCACCATTATGACATGTCTGGGCTTTATGAGGTAACTGTGATGATGAGGCCTACCCCATTATGACATGTCTGGGCTTTATGAGGTCAGTGTGATGAGGAGGCCTGCACCATTATGACATGTCTGGGCTTTATAAGGTGAGTGTGATGTTGAGGCCTGCACCATTATGACATGTCTGGGCTTTATGAGGTCAGTGTGATGATGAGGCCTGAACCATTATGAGGTGACTGGGCTTTATGAGGTCAGTGTGATGAGGAGGCCTGCATCATTATGACATGTCTGGGCTTTTTGAGGTGACTGTGATGATGAGAACTGCCCCATTATGACATGTCTGGGCTTTATGAGCTCTGTGCCATGAGGAGGTCTGCGTCATTATGACATGCCTGGGCTTTATGAGGCCAGTGTGATGATGAGGCCAGCACAATTATGATGTGTCTGAGCTTCATGAGGTCAGTGCCATGAGGAGGCCTGCACCATTATGACATGTCTGGGCTTTATGAGGTCAGTGTGATGATGAGGCCTGCACCATTATGACATGTCTGGGCGTTATGAGGTCAGTGTGATGATGAGGCGTGCACCATTATGACATGTCTGGGCTTTATGAGGTCAGTGTGATGATGAGACCTGCACCATTACGAAGTGTCAGGGCTTTAAGAGGTCAGTGCCATGACGGGGCTTGCACCATTATGACATGTCTGGGCTTTATGAGGTCAGTGCCATGAGGAGGCCTGGGCCATTATGACATGTCCGGGGTTTATGAGGTCAGTGCCATGAGGAGGCCTGCACCATTATGACATGTCTGGACTTTATGAGGTCAGTGCCATGAGGAGGCCTGCACCATTATGACATGTCTGGGTTTATGAGGTCAGTGTGATGATGAGACCTGCACCATTATGACATATCTGGACTTTATGAGGTCAGTGCCATGAGGAGGCCGGCACCATTATGACATATCTGGACTTTATGAGGTCAGTGCCATGAGGATGCCTGCACCATTATGACATATCTGGACTTTACGAGGTCAGTGCCATGATGAGACATGCACCATTATGACATGTCTGGGCTTTTTGAGGTCAGTGTGATGATGAGACCTGCACAAATATGAGTTGTCTGGGCTTTATCAGGTGACTGTGACGATGAGGCCTGCATTATTATGACATGTCTGGGCTTAATGAGGTCAGTGTGATGATGAGGCCTGCACCATTATGCGGTGTCTGGGCTTTATGAGGTCAGTGTGATGAGGAGGCCTGCACCATTATGAGGGGACTGGGCTTTATGAGGTCAGTGTGATGAGGAGGCCTGCACCATTATGCCGTGTCTGGGCGTTATGAGGTCAGTTTCATGATGAGGCTTGCATCATTATGACATGTCTGGGCTTTATGCGGTGACTGTGATGATGAGGACTGTCCCATTATGACATGTCTGGGGTTTATGAGGTCTGTGCCATGAGGAGGCCTGCACCATTATGACATGTCTGGGCTTTATGAGGTCAGTGTGATGTTGAGGTCTGCACCATTATGACATGTCTGGGCTTTATCAGGTCACTGTGATGATGAGGCCTGCACCATTATGACATGTCTGGGCTTTATGAGGTCAGTGTGATGATGAGACCTGCACCCTTATGACATCTCTGGGCTTTATGACGTGACTGTGATGATGAGGCCTGCACCATTATGACATGTCTGGGCTTTATGAGGTAACTGTGATGATGAGGCCTGCCCCATTATGACATGTCTGGGCTTTATGAGGTCAGTGTGATGAGGAGGCCTGCACCATTATGACATGTCTGGGCTTTATAAGGTGAGTGTGATGTTGAGGCCTGCACCATTATGACATGTCTGGGCTTTATGAGGTCTGCGCCAAGAGGAGGCCTGCACCATTATGAGGTGACTGGGCTTTATGAGGTCAGTGTGATGAGGAGGCCTGCATCATTATGACATGTCTGGGCTTTTTGAGGTGACTGTGATGATGAGAACTGCCCCATTATGACATGTCTGGGCTTTATGAGCTCTGTGCCATGAGGAGGTCTGTGTCATTATGACATGCCTGGGCTTTATGAGGCCAGTGTGATGATGAGGCCAGCACAATTATGATGTGTCTGAGCTTCATGAGGTCAGTGCCATGAGGAGGCCTGCACCATTATGACATGTCTGGGCTTTTTGAGGTCAGTGTGATGATGAGGCCTGCACCATTATGACATGTCTGGGCTTTATGAGGTCAGTGTGATGATGAGACCTGCACCATTACGAAGTGTCAGGGCTTTATGAGGTCAGTGCCATGACGGGGCTTGCACCATTATGACATGTCTGGGCTTTATGAGGTCAGTGCCATGAGGAGGCCTGGGCCATTATGACATGTCCGGGGTTTATGAGGTCAGTGCCATGAGGAGGCCTGCACCATTATGACATGTCTGGACTTTATGAGGTCAGTGCCATGAGGAGGCCTGCACCATTATGACATGTCTGGGTTTATGAGGTCAGTGTGATGATGAGACCTGCACCATTATGGCATATCTGGACTTTATGAGGTCAGTGCCATGAGGAGGCCGGCACCATTATGACATATCTGGACTTTATGAGGTCAGTGCCATGAGGATGCCTGCACCATTATGACATATCTGGACTTTACGAGGTCAGTGCCATGATGAGACATGCACCATTATGACATGTCTGGGCTTTTTGAGGTCAGTGTGATGATGAGACCTGCACAAATATGAGTTGTCTGGGCTTTATCAGGTGACTGTGACGATGAGGCCTGCATTATTATGACATGTCTGGGCTTAATGAGGTCAGTGTGATGATGAGGCCTGCACCATTATGCGGTGTCTGGGCTTTATGAGGTCAGTGTGATGAGGAGGCCTGCACCATTATGAGGGGACTGGGCTTTATGAGGTCAGTGTGATGAGGAGGCCTGCACCATTATGCCGTGTCTGGGCGTTATGAGGTCAGTTTCATGATGAGGCTTGCATCATTATGACATGTCTGGGCTTTATGCGGTGAGTGTGATGATGAGGACTGTCCCATTATGACATGTCTGGGGTTTATGAGGTCTGTGCCATGAGGAGGCCTGCACCATTATGACATGCCTGGGCTTTATGAGGTCAGTGTGATGTTGAGGTCTGCACCATTATGACATGTCTGGGCTTCATGAGGTCAGTGCCATGAGGAGGCCTGCACTATTATGACATGTCTGGGCTTTCTGAGGTCAGTGTGATGATGAGGCCTGCACCATTATGACATGTCTGGGCTTTATGAGGTCACTGTGATGATGAGGCCTGCACCATTATGACATGTCTGGGCTTTATGAGGTCAGTGCCATGAGGAGGCCTCCACCATTAAGACATGTCTGGGCTTTATGAGGTCACTGTGATGATGAGGCCTGCACCATTATGACATGTCTGGGCTTTATGAGGTCTGTGTGATGATGAGCCCTGCACCCTTATGACATCTCTGGGCTTTGTGAGGTCACTGTGATGATGAGGCCTGCACCATTATGACATGTCTGGGCTTTATGAGGTAACTGTGATGATGAGACCTGCATCATTATGACATGTCTGGGCTTTATGAGGTCAGTGTGGTGATGAGGCCTGCACCATTATGACATATCTGGACTTTATGAGGTCAGTGCCATGAGGAGGCCTGCACCATTATGACATGTCTGGGCTTTATGAGGACACTGTGATGATGACAGCGGTACCATTATGACGTCTCTGGGTTTTATGGGGTCAGTGTGATGATGAGGCCTGCAGCATTTTGACATATCTGGGCGTTATGAGGTCGGTGTTATGATGACACCTGCACCATTATGAGGTGTCTGGGCTTTATGAGGTTAGTGTGATGATGAGGAATGCACCATTATGACATGTCTGGGCCTTATAAGGTCAGTGTGATGATGAGGCCTGCACCATTATGACATGTCTGTTCTTTATAAGGTCAGTGTGATTATGAGACCTGCACCATTATGAGGCGTCAGGACTTTATGAGGTCCGTGCCACGATTAGGCCTGCACTATTATGACATGACTGGCCTTTTTGAGGTCAGTGCCAAGAGGAGGCCTGCACTATTATGACAAGTCTAGTCTTTATGAGGTCAGTGTGATGATGAGGCCTGCACCATTATGACATGTCTGGACTTTATGAGGTCAGTACCGTGAGGAGGCCTGGGCCATTATGACATGTCTGGGGTTTATGAGGTCAGTGCCATGATGAGACCTGCACGATTATGGCATGACTGTGCTTTATGAGGTCAGTGCCATAATGAGACCTGCACTGTTATGACATGTCTGGGCTTTATGAGGTCAGCGCCAAGAGGAGGCCTGAACAATTATGACATGTCTGGGTTTTATGAGGTCAGTGCCATGATGAGACCTGCACCATTATGACTTGTCTGGAATTTCTGAGGTCAGTGTGAGGATGAGGCCTGCACCATTATGACATGTTCGAATTTTATGAGGTCAGTGCCATGATGAGGCCTGCACCATTATGACATGTCTGGGCTTTATGAGGCCAGTGTGATGATGAGGCCTGCACCATTATGACATGTCTGGGCTTTATGCGGTCAGTGCCCTGATGAGACCTACACTGTTATTACATGTCTGGGCTTTATGAGGTCAGTGTGGTGATGAGGCCTGCACCCTTATGACATGTCTGGGCTTTATGAGGTCAGTGCCATGAGGAGGCCTGCACCATTATGACATGTCTGGGCGTTATGAGGTCAGTGCCATGAAGAGGCCGGAACCATTATGACATATCTGGGCTTTATGAAGTCAGTGTGATGATGAGGCCTGCACCATTATGGGGTGTCAGGGCTTTATGAGATCAGTGCCAAGAGGAGGCCTGCACCATTATGACATGTCTGGGCTTTACGAGGTCAGTGCCATGATTAGACAGGCACCATTATGACATGTCTGGGCTTTATGTGGTCGGTGTGATGATGAGGCCTGCACCATTATGAGGTGTCTGGTCTTTATGACGTGAGTGTGATGTTGAGGCCTGCACCATTATGACATGTCTGGGCTTTATGAGGTCAGTGCCATGAGGAGGCCTTCACCATTATGAGGTGACTGGGCTTTATGAGGTCAGTGTGATGAGGAGACTTGCATCACTATGACATGTCTGGGTTTTATGAGGTGACTGTGATGATGAGGCCTGCACCATTATGACATGTCTGGGCTTTATGAGGTCAGTGTGATGATGAGGCCAGCACAATTATGATATGTCTGGGCTTCATGAGGACAGTGCCATGAGGAGGCCTGGGCCATTATGACATGTCTGGGCTTTATGAGGTCAGTGTGATGATGAGGCCTGCACCATCATGACATGTCTGGGCGTGATGAGGTCAGTGCCATGAGGAGGCCTGGGTCATTATGACATGTCTGGGCTTTATGAGGTCAGTGCCATGATGAGACCTGCATGATTATGACATGTCTGGGCTTTATGAGGTCAGTGCCATAATGAGGCCTGCACTATTATGACATGTCTAGGCTTTATGAGGTCAGTGCCATGAGGAGGCCTGCACCATTATGACATGTCTGGGCTTCATGAGGTCAGTGTAATGATGAGTACTGCTCCATTATGACATGTCTGGGCTTTATGAGGTCAGTGTCATGATGAGGCCTGAACCATTTTGAGGTGTCTGGGCTTTATGAGGTCAGCGTGATGATGAGGCCTGCACCATTATGACATGTCTGGTCTTTATGAGGTCAGTGTGATGATGAGACTTGCACCATTCTGAAGTGTCAGGGCTTTATGAGGTCAGTGCCATGACGAGGCTTGCACCATTATGACATGTCTGGCGTTTATGAGGTCAGTGCCATGAGGAGACCTGCACCATTATGACATGTCTGGGCTTTATGAGGTCAGTGTGGTGATGAGGCCTGCACCCTTATGACATGTCTGGACTTTATGAGGTCAGTGCCATGAGGAGGCCTGCACCATTATGACATGTCGGGGTTTATGAGGTCAGTGTGATGATGAGACCTGCACCATTATGACATATCTGGACTTTATGAGGTCAGTGCCAAGAGGAGACCTGCACTATTATGACATGTCTGGGCTTTACGAGGTCAGTGTGATGATGAGACCTGCACAAATATGAGATGTCTGGGCTTTATCAGGTGACTGTGATGTTGAGGCCTGCACCATTATGACATGTCTGGGCTTTATGAGGTCAGTGCCATGAGGAGGCCTTCACCATTATGAGGTGACTGGGCTTTACGAGGTCAGTGTGATGAGGAGGCCTGCACTATTATGACATGTCTGGGCTTTACGAGGTCAGTGTGATGATGAGACCTGCACAAATATGAGATGTCTGGGTTTTATGAGGTGACTGTGATGATGAGGCCTGCACCATTATGACATGTCTGGGCTTTATGAGGTCAGTGCCATGAGGCCTGCACCATTATGACATGTCTGGGCTTTATGAGGTCAGTGTGATGATGAGGCCTGCACCATTATGACATGTCTGGGCTTTATGAGGTCAGTGCCATGAGGAGGCCTGGGCCATTATGACATGTCTGGGCTTTATGAGGTCAGTGCCATGATGAGACCTGCATGATTATGACATGTCTGGGCTTTATGAGGTCAGTACCATAATGAGGCCTGCACTATTATGACATGTCTAGGCTTTATGAGGTCAGTGCCATGAGGAGGCCTGCACCATTATGACATGTCTGGGCTTCATGAGGTCAGTGTAATGATGAGTACTGCTCCATTATGACGTTTCTGGGCTTTATGAGGTCAGTGCCATGAGGAGGCCTGCACCATTATGACATGTCTGGGGTTTATGAGGTCAGTGCCATGAGGAGGCCTGGGCCATTATGACATGTCCGGGCTTTATGAGGTCAGTGCCATGAGGAGGCCTGCACCATTATGACATGTCTGGACTTTATGAGGTCAGTGTGGTGATGAGGCCTGCACCCTTATGACATGTCTGGGCTTTATGAGGTCAGTGCCATGAGGAGGCCTGCACCATTATGACATGTCTGGGTTTATGAGGTCAGTGTGATGAAGAGACCTGCACCATTATGACATGTCTGGGCTTTATGGGGTCACTGTGTTGGTGACGCCTGCACGATTATGAGGTGTCTGGGCGACATGAGGTCAGTGTTATGATGAGGCCTGCATCATTATGACATGTTCGAATTTTATGCGGTCAGTGCCATGATGAGGCCTGCACCATTATGACATGTCTGGGCTTTATGAGGTCAGTGCCATGATGATAAGGCCTGCACCATTATGACATGTCTGGGCTTTATGACGTGACTGTGATGATGAGGTTTGCACCATTATGACATGTCTGGGCTTTATGAGGTCAGTGCCATGAAGAGGCCTGCACCATTATGACATTTCTGGTCTTTATGAGGTCAGTGTGATGATGAGGCCTGCACCATTATGACATGTCTGGGCTTTATGAGGTCAGTGCGATGATGAGGCCTGCACCATTATGACATGTCTGGGCTTTATGAGGTCAGTGCCAAGAGGAGGCCTGCGCCATTATGACATGTCTGGGCTTTATGAGGTCACTGTGATGATGAGGCCTGCACCATTATGACATGTCTGGGCTTTATGAGGTCAGTGCCATGAGGAGGCCTGCACCATTGTGACATGTCTGGGCTTTATGAGGTCAGTGCCAAGAGGAGGCCTGAACCATTATGACATGTCTGGTCTTTATGAGGTCAGTGCCATGAGGAGGCCTGCACCCTTATGACATGTCTGGGCTTTATGAGGTCAGTGCCATGAGGAGGCCTGCACCATTATGACATGTCTGGGTTTATGAGGTCAGTGTGATGAAGAGACCTGCACCATTATGACATATCTGGACTTTATGAGGTCAGTGCCATGAGGAGGCCTGCCCTATTATGACATGTCTGGGCTTTACGAGGTCAGTGCCATGATGAGACATGCACCATTATGACATGTCTGGGCTTTTTGAGGTCTGTGTCATGATGAGACCTGCACAAATATGAGTTGTCTGGGTTTTATCAGTTGACTGTGATAAGGACGCGTTCACCATTATGACGTGTCTGGGCGTGATGATGTCATTGTGATGATGAGACCTGCACCATTATGAGGTGTCTGGGCTTTATGAGGTGACTGTGATGATGAGGCCTGCACCATTATGACATGTCTGGGCTTTATGAGGTCAGTGCCATGAGGAGGCCTGCACCATTGTGACATGTCTGGGCTTTATGAGGTCAGTGCCATGAGGAGACCTGCACCATTATGACGTATCTGGGCTTTTTGAGGCCACTGTGATGATGAGACCTGCACAAATATGAGTTGTCTGGGCTTTATGAGGTGACTGTGATGATGAGACCTACACCACTATGTCATGTCTGGGCTTTATGAGGTCAGTGTCATGATGACACCAACACCATTATGACATGTCTGGGCTTTATGAGGTCAGTGTCATGATGAGGCCTGAACCATTTTGAGGTGTCTGGGCTTTATGAGGTCAGCGTGATGATGAGGCCTGCACCATTATGACATGTCTGGTCTTTATGAGGTCAGTGTGATGATGAGACTTGCACCATTCTGAAGTGTCAGGGCTTTATGAGGTCAGTGCCATGACGAGGCTTGCACCATTATGACATGTCTGGGGTTTATGAGGTCAGTGCCATGAGGAGGCCTGCACCATTATGACATGTCTGGGCTTTATGAGGTCAGTGTGGTGATGAGGCCTGCACCCTTATGACATGTCTGGACTTTATGAGGTCAGTGCCATGAGGAGGCCTGCACCATTATGACATGTCGGGGTTTATGAGGTCAGTGTGATGATGAGACCTGCACCATTATGACATATCTGGACTTTATGAGGTCAGTGCCATGAGGAGGCCTGCACTATTATGACATGTCTGGGCTTTACGAGGTCAGTGTGATGATGAGACCTGCACAAATATGAGATGTCTGGGCTTTATCAGGTGACTGTGATGTTGAGGCCTGCACCATTATGACATGTCTGGGCTTTATGAGGTCAGTGCCATGAGGAGGCCTTCACCATTTTGAGGTGACTGGGCTTTACGAGGTCAGTGTGATGAGGAGGCCTGCACTATTATGACATGTCTGGGCTTTACGAGTTCAGTGTGATGATGAGACCTGCACAAATATGAGATGTCTGGGCTTTATGAGGTGACTGTGATGATGAGGCCTGCACCATTATGACATGTCTGGGCTTTATGAGGTCAGTGCCATGAGGCCTGCACCATTATGACATGTCTGGGCTTTATGAGGTCACTGTGATGATGAGGCCAGCACAATTATGATATGTCTGGGCTTCATGAGGACAGTGCCATGAGGAGGCCTGGGCCATTATGACATGTCTGGGCTTTATGAGGTCAGTGTGATGATGAGGCCTGCACCATTATGACATGTCTGGGCTTTATGAGGTCAGTGCCATGAGGAGGCCTGGGCCATTATGACATGTCTGGGCTTTATGAGGTCAGTGCCATGATGAGACCTGCATGATTATGACATGTCTGGGCTTTATGAGGTCAGTACCATAATGAGGCCTGCACTATTATGACATGTCTAGGCTTTATGAGGTCAGTGCCATGAGGAGGCCTGCACCATTATGACATGTCTGGGCTTCATGAGGTCAGTGTAATGATGAGTACTGCTCCATTATGACGTTTCTGGGCTTTATGAGGTCAGTGCCATGAGGAGGCCTGCACCATTATGACATGTCTGGGGTTTATGAGGTCAGTGCCATGAGGAGGCCTGGGCCATTATGACATGTCCGGGCTTTATGAGGTCAGTGCCATGAGGAGGCCTGCACCATTATGACATGTCTGGACTTTATGAGGTCAGTGTGGTGATGAGGCCTGCACCCTTATGACATGTCTGGGCTTTATGAGGTCAGTGCCATGAGGAGGCCTGCACCATTATGACATGTCTGGGTTTATGAGGTCAGTGTGATGAAGAGACCTGCACCATTATGACATGTCTGGGCTTTATGGGGTCACTGTGTTGGTGAGGCCTGCACGATTATGAGGTGTCTGGGCGACATGAGGTCAGTGTTATGATGAGGCCTGCATCATTATGACATGTTCGAATTTTATGCGGTCAGTGCCATGATGAGGCCTGCACCATTATGACATGTCTGGGCTTTATGAGGTCAGTGCCATGATGATAAGGCCTGCACCATTATGACATGTCTGGGCTTTATGACGTGACTGTGATGATGAGGTTTGCACCATTATGACATGTCTGGGCTTTATGAGGTCAGTGCCATGAAGAGGCCTGCACCATTATGAGGTGACTGGGCTTTATGAGGTCAGTGTGAGGATGAGGCCTGCACCATTATGAGGTGTCTGGGCGACATGAGGTCAGTGTTATGATGAGGCCTGCATCATTATGACATGTTCGAATTTTATGCGGTCAGTGCCATGATGAGGCCTGCACCATTATGACATGTCTGGGCTTTAAGAGGTCACTGTGATGATGCGGCCTGCACCATTATGACATGTCTGGACTTTATGAGGTCAGTGCCATGAGGAGGCCTGCACCGTTATGACATGTCTGGGCTTTATGAGGTCAGTGCCAAGAGGAGACCTGAAACATTATGACATTTCTGGTCTTTATGAGGTCAGTGTGATGATGAGGCCTGCACCATTATGACATGTCTGGTCTTTATGAGGTCAGTGCCATGAGGAGGCCTGCACCATTGTGACATGTCTGGGCTTTATGAGGTCAGTGCCAAGAGGAGGCCTGAACCATTATGACATGTCTGGTCTTTATGAGGTCAGTGCCATGAGGAGGCCTGCACCGTTATGACATATCTGGGCTTTATGAGGTCAGTGCCAAGAGGAGGCCTGAAACATTATGACATGTCTGGTCTTTATGAGGTCCGTGGGATGATGAGGCCTGCACCATTATGACATGTCTGGGCTTTATGAGGTCAGTGCCATGAGGATGCCTGCGCCATTATGACATGTCTGGTCTTTATGAGGTCAGTGTGAGGATGAGGCCTGCACCATTATGACATGTCTGGGCTTTATGAGGTCACTGTGTTGGTTAGGTCTGCACGATTATGACATGTCTGGGCTTTATGAGGTCAGTGTGATGATAAGGCCTGCACCATTATGACATGTCTGGGCATTATGACGTGACTGTGATGATGAGGTCTGCACCATTATGACATGTCTGGGCTTTATGAGGTCAGTGCCATGAAGAGACATGCACCATTATGAGGTGACTAGGCTTTTTGAGGTCAGTGTGAGGATGAGGCCTGCACCATTATGAGGTGTCTGGGCGATATGAGCTCAGTGTTATGATGAGGCCTGCATCATTATGACACGTTCGAATTTTATGAGGTCAGTGCCATGATGAGGCCTGCACCATTATGACATGTCTGGGCTTTAAGAGGTCACTGCGATGATGCGACCTGCACCATTATGACATGTCTGGACTTTATGAGGTCAGTGTCATGAGGAGGTCTGCACCGTTATGACATGTCTTGGCTTTATGAGGTCAGTGCCAAGTGGAGGCCTGAAACATTATGACATGTCTGGTCTTTATGAGGTCAGTGGGATGATGAGGCCTGCACCATTATGACATGTCTGGACTTTATGAGGTCAGTGTCATGAGGAGGTCTGCACCGTTATGACATGTCTTGGCTTTATGAGGTCAGTGCCAAGTGGAGGCCTGAAACATTATGACATGTCTGGTCTTTATGAGGTCCGTGGGATGATGAGGCCTGCACCATTATGACATGTCTGGGCTTTATGAGGTCTGTGTGATGATGAGGCCTGCACCATTATGACATGTCTGGGCTTTACGAGGTCAGTGCCATGAGGATGCCTGCGCCATTATGACATGTCTGGGCTTTATGAGGTCACTGTGATGATGAGGCCTGCATCATTATGACATGTCTGGGCTTTATGAGGTCAGTGCCATGAGGAGGCCTGCACCATTATGACATGTCTGGGCTTTATGAGGACAGTGTGAAAATGAGGCCTGCACCATTATGACATGTCTGGGCTTTATGAGGTCACTGTGTTGGTTAGGTCTGCACGATTATGACATGTCTGGGCTTTATGAGGTCAGTGCCATGATTAGACAGGCACCATTATGACATGTCTGGGCTTTATGACGTGACTGTGATGATGAGGTCTGCATCATTATGTCATGTGTGGGCTTTATGAGGTCAGTGCCATGAGGAGGCCTGCACCATTGTGACATGTCTGGGCTTTATGAGGTCAGTGCCAAGAGGAGGCCTGAGCCATTATGACATGTCTGGTCTTTATGAGGTCAGTGGGATGATGAGGGCTGCACCATTGTGACATATCTGGGCTTTATGGGGTCAGTGTGATGATGAGGCCTGCACCATTATGACATGTCTTGGCTTTATGAGGTCAGTGCCATGAGGAGGCCTGCACCATTATGACATGTCTGGACTTTATGAGGTCACTGTGATAATGAGGCCTGCACCATTATGACATATCTGGTCTTTATGAGGTCAGTGCCATGAGGTGGCCTGCATTATTATGACATGTCTGGGCTTTATGAGGTCAGTGCCAAGAGGAGGCCTGAACCATTATGACATGTCTGGTCTTTATGAGGTGAGTGGGATGATGAGGCCTGCACCACTGTGAAATGTCTGGGCTTTATGAGGTCAGTGCCATGATGAGACCTGCACCATTATGACGTGTCTGGGATTTATGAGGTCACTGTGTTGTTGAGGCCTGCACGATTATGACATGTCTCGGCTTTATGAGGTCGGTGTTTTGATGAGACCTGCACCACTATGAGGTGTCAGTACCAAGAGGAGGCCTGCACCATTATGACATGTATAGTGTTTATGAGGTCAGTGTGATGATGAGGCCTGGGCCATTATGACATGTCTGGGCTTTATGAGGTCACTGTGATGATGAGGCCTGCACCATTATGACATGTCTGGTCTTTATGAGGTCAGTGCCATGAGGAGGCCTGCACCATTGTGACATGTCTGGGCTTTATGAGGTCAGTGCCAAGAGGAGGCCTGAACCATTATGACATGTCTGGTCTTTATGAGGTCAGTGCCATGAGGAGGCCTGCACCCTTATGACATGTCTGGGCTTTATGAGGTCAGTGCCATGAGGAGGCCTGCACCATTATGACATGTCTGGGTTTATGAGGTCAGTGTGATGAAGAGACCTGCACCATTATGACATATCTGGACTTTATGAGGTCAGTGCCATGAGGAGGCCTGCCCTATTATGACATGTCTGGGCTTTACGAGGTCAGTGCCATGATGAGACAAGCACCATTATGACATGTCTGGGCTTTTTGAGGTCTGTGTCATGATGAGACCTGCACAAATATGAGTTGTCTGGGTTTTATCAGTTGACTGTGATAAGGACGCGTGCACCATTATGACGTGTCTGGGCGTGATGATGTCATTGTGATGATGAGGCCTGCACCATTATGAGGTGTCTGGGCTTTATGAGGTGACTGTGATGATGAGGCCTGCACCATTATGACATGTCTGGGCTTTATGAGGTCAGTGCCATGAGGAGGCCTGCACCATTGTGACATGTCTGGGCTTTATGAGGTCAGTGCCATGAGGAGACCTGCACCATTATGACGTATCTGGGCTTTTTGAGGTCACTGTGATGATGAGACCTGCACAAATATGAGTTGTCTGGGCTTTATGAGGTGACTGTGATGATGAGACCTACACCACTATGTCATGTCTGGGCTTTATGAGGTCAGTGTCATGATGACACCAACACCATTATGACATGTCTGGGCTTTATGAGGTCAGTGTCATGATGAGGCCTGAACCATTTTGAGGTGTCTGGGCTTTATGAGGTCAGCGTGATGATGAGGCCTGCACCATTATGACATGTCTGGTCTTTATGAGGTCAGTGTGATGATGAGACTTGCACCATTCTGAAGTGTCAGGGCTTTATGAGGTCAGTGCCATGACGAGGCTTGCACCATTATGACATGTCTGGCGTTTATGAGGTCAGTGCCATGAGGAGGCCTGCACCATTATGACATGTCTGGGCTTTATGTGGTCAGTGCCATGAGGAGGCCTGAACCATTATGACATGTCGGGGTTTATGAGGTCAGTGTGATGATGAGACCTGCACCATTATGACATATCTGGACTTTATGAGGTCAGTGCCATGAGGAGGCCTGCACTATTATGACATGTCTGGGCTTTACGAGGTCAGTGTGATGATGAGACCTGCACAAATATGAGATGTCTGGGCTTTATCAGGTGACTGTGATGTTGAGGCCTGCACCATTATGACATGTCTGGGCTTTATGAGGTCAGTGCCATGAGGAGGCCTTCACCATTATGAGGTGACTGGGCTTTACGAGGTCAGTGTGATGAGGAGGCCTGCACTATTATGACATGTCTGGGCTTTACGAGGTCAGTGTGATGATGAGACCTGCACAAATATGAGATGTCTGGGTTTTATGAGGTGACTGTGATGATGAGGCCTGCACCATTATGACATGTCTGGGCTTTATGAGGTCAGTGCCATGAGGCCTGCACCATTATGACATGTCTGGGCTTTATGAGGTCAGTGTGATGATGAGGCCTGCACCATT
This sequence comes from Pseudopipra pipra, assembly GCF_036250125.1. Classification (NCBI taxonomy): domain Eukaryota; kingdom Metazoa; phylum Chordata; class Aves; order Passeriformes; family Pipridae; genus Pseudopipra; species Pseudopipra pipra. The sequence continues at coordinate 235,054 of NW_026990929.1, forward strand.
ATGACATGTCTGGGCTTTATGAGGTCAGTGCCATGAGGAGGCCTGGGCCATTATGACATGTCTGGGCTTTATGAGGTCAGTGCCATGATGAGACCTGCATGATTATGACATGTCTGGGCTTTATGAGGTCAGTACCATAATGAGGCCTGCACTATTATGACATGTCTAGGCTTTATGAGGTCAGTGCCATGAGGAGGCCTGCACCATTATGACATGTCTGGGCTTCATGAGGTCAGTGTAATGATGAGTACTGCTCCATTATGACGTTTCTGGGCTTTATGAGGTCAGTGCCATGAGGAGGCCTGCACCATTATGACATGTCTGGGGTTTATGAGGTCAGTGCCATGAGGAGGCCTGGGCCATTATGACATGTCCGGGCTTTATGAGGTCAGTGCCATGAGGAGGCCTGCACCATTATGACATGTCTGGACTTTATGAGGTCAGTGTGGTGATGAGGCCTGCACCCTTATGACATGTCTGGGCTTTATGAGGTCAGTGCCATGAGGAGGCCTGCACCATTATGACATGTCTGGGTTTATGAGGTCAGTGTGATGAAGAGACCTGCACCATTATGACATGTCTGGGCTTTATGGGGTCACTGTGTTGGTGAGGTCTGCACGATTATGAGGTGTCTGGGCGACATGAGGTCAGTGTTATGATGAGGCCTGCATCATTATGACATGTTCGAATTTTATGCGGTCAGTGCCATGATGAGGCCTGCACCATTATGACATGTCTGGGCTTTATGAGGTCAGTGCCATGATGATAAGGCCTGCACCATTATGACATGTCTGGGCTTTATGACGTGACTGTGATGATGAGGTTTGCACCATTATGACATGTCTGGGGTTTATGAGGTCAGTGCCATGAAGAGGCCTGCACCATTATGAGGTGACTGGGCTTTATGAGGTCAGTGTGAGGATGAGGCCTGCACCATTATGAGGTGTCTGGGCGACATGAGGTCAGTGTTATGATGAGGCCTGCATCATTATGACATGTTCGAATTTTATGCGGTCAGTGCCATGATGAGGCCTGCACCATTATGACATGTCTGGGCTTTAAGAGGTCACTGTGATGATGCGGCCTGCACCATTATGACATGTCTGGACTTTATGAGGTCAGTGCGATGAGGAGGCCTGCACCGTTATGACATGTCTGGGCTTTATGAGGTCAGTGCCAAGAGGAGACCTGAAACATTATGACATTTCTGGTCTTTATGAGGTCAGTGTGATGATGAGGCCTGCACCATTATGACATGTCTGGGCTTTATGAGGTCAGTGCGATGATGAGGCCTGCACCATTATGACATGTCTGGGCTTTATGAGGTCAGTGCCAAGAGGAGGCCTGCGCCATTATGACATGTCTGGGCTTTATGAGGTCACTGTGATGATGAGGCCTGCACCATTATGACATGCCTGGTCTTTATGAGGTCAGTGCCATGAGGAGGCCTGCACCATTGTGACATGTCTGGGCTTTATGAGGTCAGTGCCAAGAGGAGGCCTGAACCATTATGACATGTCTGGTCTTTATGAGGTCAGTGCCATGAGGAGGCCTGCACCCTTATGACATGTCTGGGCTTTATGAGGTCAGTGCCATGAGGAGGCCTGCACCATTATGACATGTCTGGGTTTATGAGGTCAGTGTGATGAAGAGACCTGCACCATTATGACATATCTGGACTTTATGAGGTCAGTGCCATGAGGAGGCCTGCCCTATTATGACATGTCTGGGCTTTACGAGGTCAGTGCCATGATGAGACATGCACCATTATGACATGTCTGGGCTTTTTGAGGTCTGTGTCATGATGAGACCTGCACAAATATGAGTTGTCTGGGTTTTATCAGTTGACTGTGATAAGGACGCGTTCACCATTATGACGTGTCTGGGCGTGATGACGTCATTGTGATGATGAGGCCTGCACCATTATGAGGTGTCTGGGCTTTATGAGGTGACTGTGATGATGAGGCCTGCACCATTATGACATGTCTGGGCTTTATGAGGTCAGTGCCATGAGGAGGCCTGCACCATTGTGACATGTCTGGGCTTTATGAGGTCAGTGCCATGAGGAGACCTGCACCATTATGACGTATCTGGGCTTTTTGAGGCCACTGTGATGATGAGACCTGCACAAATATGAGTTGTCTGGGCTTTATGAGGTGACTGTGATGATGAGACCTACACCACTATGTCATGTCTGGGCTTTATGAGGTCAGTGTCATGATGACACCAACACCATTATGACATGTCTGGGCTTTATGAGGTCAGTGTCATGATGAGGCCTGAACCATTTTGAGGTGTCTGGGCTTTATGAGGTCAGCGTGATGATGAGGCCTGCACCATTATGACATGTCTGGTCTTTATGAGGTCAGTGTGATGATGAGACTTGCACCATTCTGAAGTGTCAGGGCTTTATGAGGTCAGTGCCATGACGAGGCTTGCACCATTATGACATGTCTGGGGTTTATGAGGTCAGTGCCATGAGGAGGCCTGCACCATTATGACATGTCTGGGCTTTATGAGGTCAGTGTGGTGATGAGGCCTGCACCCTTATGACATGTCTGGACTTTATGAGGTCAGTGCCATGAGGAGGCCTGCACCATTATGACATGTCGGGGTTTATGAGGTCAGTGTGATGATGAGACCTGCACCATTATGACATATCTGGACTTTATGAGGTCAGTGCCATGAGGAGGCCTGCACTATTATGACATGTCTGGGCTTTACGAGGTCAGTGTGATGATGAGACCTGCACAAATATGAGATGTCTGGGCTTTATCAGGTGACTGTGATGTTGAGGCCTGCACCATTATGACATGTCTGGGCTTTATGAGGTCAGTGCCATGAGGAGGCCTTCACCATTATGAGGTGACTGGGCTTTACGAGGTCAGTGTGATGAGGAGGCCTGCACTATTATGACATGTCTGGGCTTTACGAGTTCAGTGTGATGATGAGACCTGCACAAATATGAGATGTCTGGGCTTTATGAGGTGACTGTGATGATGAGGCCTGCACCATTATGACATGTCTGGGCTTTATGAGGTCAGTGCCATGAGGCCTGCACCATTATGACATGTCTGGGCTTTATGAGGTCACTGTGATGATGAGGCCAGCACAATTATGATATGTCTGGGCTTCATGAGGACAGTGCCATGAGGAGGCCTGGGCCATTATGACATGTCTGGGCTTTATGAGGTCAGTGTGATGATGAGGCCTGCACCATTATGACATGTCTGGGCTTTATGAGGTCAGTGCCATGAGGAGGCCTGGGCCATTATGACATGTCTGGGCTTTATGAGGTCAGTGTCATGATGAGACCTGCATGATTATGACATGTCTGGGCTTTATGAGGTCAGTGCCATAATGAGGCCTGCACTATTATGACATGTCTAGGCTTTATGAGGTCAGTGCCATGAGGAGGCCTGCACCATTATGACATTTCTGGGCTTCATGAGGTCAGTGTAATGATGAGTACTGCTCCATTATGACGTTTCTGGGCTTTATGAGGTCAGTGCCATGAGGAGGCCTGCACCATTATGACATGTCTGGGGTTTATGAGGTCAGTGCCATGAGGAGGCCTGGGCCATTATGACATGTCCGGGCTTTATGAGGTCAGTGCCATGAGGAGGCCTGCACCATTATGACATGTCTGGACTTTATGAGGTCAGTGTGGTGATGAGGCCTGCACCCTTATGACATGTCTGGGCTTTATGAGGTCAGTGCCATGAGGAGGCCTGCACCATTATGACATGTCTGGGCTTTATGGGGTCACTGTGTTGGTGAGGCCTGCACGATTATGAGGTGTCTGGGCGACATGAGGTCAGTGTTATGATGAGGCCTGCATCAGTATGACATGTTCGAATTTTATGCGGTCAGTGCCATGATGAGGCCTGCACCATTATGACATGTCTGGGCTTTATGAGGTCAGTGCCATGATGATAAGGCCTGCACCATTATGACATGTCTGGGCTTTATGACGTGACTGTGATGATGAGGTTTGCACCGTTATGACATGTCTGGGCTTTATGAGGTCAGTGCCATGAAGAGGCCTGCACCATTATGAGGTGACTGGGCTTTATGAGGTCAGTGTGAGGATGAGGCCTGCACCATTATGAGGTGTCTGGGCGACATGAGGTCAGTGTTATGATGAGGCCTGCATCATTATGACATGTTCGAATTTTATGCGGTCAGTGCCATGATGAGGCCTGCACCATTATGACATGTCTGGGCTTTAAGAGGTCACTGTGATGATGCGGCCTGCACCATTATGACATGTCTGGACTTTATGAGGTCAGTGCCATGAGGAGGCCTGCACCGTTATGACATGTCTGGGCTTTATGAGGTCAGTGCCAAGAGGAGACCTGAAACATTATGACATTTCTGGTCTTTATGAGGTCAGTGTGATGATGAGGCCTGCACCATTATGACATGTCTGGGCTTTATGAGGTCAGTGCGATGATGAGGCCTGCACCATTATGACATGTCTGGGCTTTATGAGGTCAGTGCCAAGAGGAGGCCTGCGCCATTATGACATGTCTGGGCTTTATGAGGTCACTGTGATGATGAGGCCTGCACCATTATGACATGTCTGGTCTTTATGAGGTCAGTGCCATGAGGAGGCCTGCACCATTGTGACATGTCTGGGCTTTATGAGGTCAGTGCCAAGAGGAGGCCTGAACCATTATGACATGTCTGGTCTTTATGAGGTCAGTGCCATGAGGAGGCCTGCACCGTTATGACATATCTGGGCTTTATGAGGTCAGTGCCAAGAGGAGGCCTGAAACATTATGACATGTCTGGTCTTTATGAGGTCCGTGGGATGATGAGGCCTGCACCATTATGACATGTCTGGGCTTTATGAGGTCAGTGCCATGAGGATGCCTGCGCCATTATGACATGTCTGGTCTTTATGAGGTCAGTGTGAGGATGAGGCCTGCACCATTATGACATGTCTGGGCTTTATGAGGTCACTGTGTTGGTTAGGTCTGCACGATTATGACATGTCTGGGCTTTATGAGGTCAGTGTGATGATAAGGCCTGCACCATTATGACATGTCTGGGCATTATGACGTGACTGTGATGATGAGGTCTGCACCATTATGACATGTCTGGGCTTTATGAGGTCAGTGCCATGAAGAGACATGCACCATTATGAGGTGACTGGGTTTTTTGAGGTCAGTGTGAGGATGAGGCCTGCACCATTATGAGGTGTCTGGGCGATATGAGCTCAGTGTTATGATGAGGCCTGCATCATTATGACACGTTCGAATTTTATGAGGTCAGTGCCATGATGAGGCCTGCACCATTATGACATGTCTGGGCTTTAAGAGGTCACTGCGATGATGCGACCTGCACCATTATGACATGTCTGGACTTTATGAGGTCAGTGTCATGAGGAGGTCTGCACCGTTATGACATGTCTTGGCTTTATGAGGTCAGTGCCAAGTGGAGGCCTGAAACATTATGACATGTCTGGTCTTTATGAGGTCAGTGGGATGATGAGGCCTGCACCATTATGACATGTCTGGACTTTATGAGGTCAGTGTCATGAGGAGGTCTGCACCGTTATGACATGTCTTGGCTTTATGAGGTCAGTGCCAAGTGGAGGCCTGAAACATTATGACATGTCTGGTCTTTATGAGGTCCGTGGGATGATGAGGCCTGCACCATTATGACATGTCTGGGCTTTATGAGGTCTGTGTGATGATGAGGCCTGCACCATTATGACATGTCTGGGCTTTACGAGGTCAGTGCCATGAGGATGCCTGCGCCATTATGACATGTCTGGGCTTTATGAGGTCACTGTGATGATGAGGCCTGCATCATTATGACATGTCTGGGCTTTATGAGGTCAGTGCCATGAGGAGGCCTGCACCATTATGACATGTCTGGGCTTTATGAGGTCAGTGTGAAAATGAGGCCTGCACCATTATGACATGTCTGGGCTTTATGAGGTCACTGTGTTGGTTAGGTCTGCACGATTATGACATGTCTGGGCTTTATGAGGTCAGTGCCATGATTAGACAGGCACCATTATGACATGTCTGGGCTTTATGACGTGACTGTGATGATGAGGTCTGCATCATTATGTCATGTGTGGGCTTTATGAGGTCAGTGCCATGAGGAGGCCTGCACCATTGTGACATGTCTGGGCTTTATGAGGTCAGTGCCAAGAGGAGGCCTGAGCCATTATGACATGTCTGGTCTTTATGAGGTCAGTGGGATGATGAGGGCTGCACCATTGTGACATATCTGGGCTTTATGGGATCAGTGTGATGATGAGGCCTGCACCATTATGACATGTCTTGGCTTTATGAGGTCAGTGCCATGAGGAGGCCTGCACCATTATGACATGTCTGGACTTTATGAGGTCACTGTGATAATGAGGCCTGCACCATTATGACATATCTGGTCTTTATGAGGTCAGTGCCATGAGGTGGCCTGCATTATTATGACATGTCTGGGCTTTATGAGGTCAGTGCCAAGAGGAGGCCTGAACCATTATGACATGTCTGGTCTTTATGAGGTGAGTGGGATGATGAGGCCTGCACCACTGTGAAATGTCTGGGCTTTATGAGGTCAGTGCCATGATGAGACCTGCACCATTATGACGTGTCTGGGATTTATGAGGTCACTGTGTTGTTGAGGCCTGCACGATTATGACATGTCTCGGCTTTATGAGGTCGGTGTTTTGATGAGACCTGCACCACTATGAGGTGTCAGTACCAAGAGGAGGCCTGCACCATTATGACATGTATAGTGTTTATGAGGTCAGTGTGATGATGAGGCCTGTACCATTATGACATGTCTGGACTTTATGAGGTCAGTACCATGAGGAGGCCTGGGCCATTATGACATGTCTGGTCTTTATGAGGTCAGTGCCATAATGAGGCCTGCACTATTATGACATGTCTGGGCTTCATGAAGTCAGTGTAATGATGAGTACTGCACCACTATGACATGTCTGGGCTTTTTGAGGTCAGTGCCTTGATGACACCTGCACCATTATGACATTTTTAGAGTCGTTTTGGCAGTTGGGAGGCAGGTGTGAAAACAGGAAACAATAGCCCTTATCCCCAGGAAAGAAAGCCTGGAAACTTGGGTTTGTGGTGCAGTGTGTTTGCCAAGCGAGGGCGTCCATGAATAGCGAGTGCTTTCTGTGCTGTCATTTTTGTTGTGGGAGGAATCTTTGTTTATATGCAATTTTGGGAGTTGGGCTGGCAGTTGGGAGGCAGGTGTGAAAACAGGAAACAATAGCTCTTATCCCCAGGAAAGAAAGCCTGGAAACTTGGGTTTGTGGTGCAGTGTGTTTGCCAAGCTGGGGCGTCCATGAATAGCGAGTGCTTTCTGTGCTGTCATCTTTTATGTGGGAGGAATCTTTGTTTATATGCAATTTTTAGAGTCGGTCTGGCAGTTGGGAGGCAGGAGTGAAAACAGGAAATGACAGCGCTTATCCCCAGGAAAGAAAGCCTGGAAACTTGGGTTTGTGGTGCAGTGTGTTTGCCAAGCTGGGGCGTCCATGAACAGCGAGCGCATTCTGTGCTGGAATCTTTGTTGTGGGAGGAATCTTTGTTTTTATTCAATTTTGGGAGTTGGGCTGGCAGTTGGGAGGCAGGTGTGAAAACAGGAAATGACAGCGCTTATCGGCAGGAAAGAAAGCCTGGAAGCTTTGGCTTTGTCGTGCTTTTGGTTTGTCAGCCTGGAGACTCCATGGGGAGTAGGAGCTTTCTCTGCCTATATCTTCGCTGTGGGAGGAATCTTCCTTCGTATGCAAATTTGGGAGTTGGGCTGGCAGTTGGGAGGCAGGTGTGAAAACAGGAAATGACAGCGCATATCGGCAGGAAAGAAAGCCTGGAAGCTTTGACTTTGTGGTGCTTTTGGTTTGAGAGCCCGGAGACTCCATGCGGAGCACGACCTTTCTGTGCTGGAATCTTTGTTGTGGGAGGAATCTTTGTTTCTATGCAATTTTAGGAGTTGGGCTGGCAGTTGGGGGGTAGGTGTGAAAACAGGAAACAATAGCCCTTATCCCCAGGAAAGAAAGCCTGGAAACTTGGGTTTGTGGTGCAGTGTGTTTGCCAAGCTGGGGTGTCCATGAATAGCGAGTGCTTTCTGTGCTGTCATCTTTGATGTGGGAGGAATCTTTGTTTATATGCAATTTTGGGAGTCGGTCTGGCAGTTGGGAGGCAGGTGTGAAAACAGGAAATGACAGCGCTTATCCCCAGGAAAGAAAGCCTGGAAGCTTTGGCTTTGTGGTGCTTTTGGTTTGTCAGCCTGGAGACTCCATGGGGAGCAAGAGCCTTCTGTGCTGGAATCTTTGTTGTGGGAGGAACCTTTGTTTAGAAGCAATTTTCAGAGTCGGTCTGGCAGTTGTATGCAGGTGTGAAAACAGGAAACAATAGCTCTAATCCCCAGGAAAGAAAGCCTGGAAACTTGGGTTTGTGGTGCAGTGTGTTTGCCAAGCTGGGGCGTCCATGAACAGCGAGTGCATTCTAGGCTGTCATCTTTGTTGTGGGAGGAATCTTTGTTTATATTCAATTTTGGGAGTTGGGCTGGCAGTTGGGAGGCAGGTGTGAAAACAGGAAACAATAGCCCTTATCCCCAGGAAAGAAAGCCTGGAAACTTGGGTTTGTGGTGCAGTGTGTTTGCCAAGCTGGGGCGTCCATGAATAGCGAGTGCTTTCTGTGCTGTCATCTTTGTTGTGGTAGGAATCCTTGTTTATGTGCAATTTTGGGAGTTGGGCTGGCAGTTGGGAGGCAGGTGTGAAAACAGGAAATGACAGCGCTTATCCCCAGGAAAGAAAGCCTGGAAGCTTTGGCTTTGTGGTGCTTTTGGTTTGTCAGCCTGGAGACTCCATGGGGAGTAGGAGCTTTCTCTGCCTACATCTTCGCTGTGGGAGGAATCTTCCTTCGTATGCAATTTTGAGAGTTGGGCTGGCAGTTGGGAGGCAGGTGTGAAAACAGGAAATGACAGCGCTTATCGGCAGGAAAGAAAGCCTGAAAGCTTTGACTTTGTGGTGCTTTTGGTTTGACAGCCCGGAGACTCCATGCGGAGCACGGCGTTTCTGTGCTGGAATCTTTGTTGTGGGTGGAATCTTTGTTTCTATGCAATTTTGGGAGTTGGGCTGGCAGTTGGGAGGCAGGTGTGAAAACAGGAAACAATAGCCCTTATCCCCAGGAAAGAAAGCCTGGAAACTTGGGTTTGTGGTGCAGTGTGTTTGCCAAGCTGGGGCGTCCATGAATAGCGAGTGCTTTCTGTGCTGTCATCTTTGATGTGGGAGGAATCTTTGTTTATATGCAATTTTGGGAGTCGGTCTGGCAGTTGGGAGGCAGGTGTGAAAACAGGATATGACAGCGCTTATCGGCAGGAAAGAAAGCCTGGAAGCTTTGGCTTTGTGGTGCTTTTGGTTTGTCAGCCTGGAGACTCCATGGGGAGTAGGAGCTTTCTCTGCCTACATCTTCGCTGTGGGAGGAATCTTCCTTCGTATGCAATTTTGAGAGTTGGGCTGGCAGTTGGGAGGCAGGTGTGAAAACAGGAAATGACAGTGCTTATCGGCAGGAAAGAAAGCCTGAAAGCTTTGGCTTTGTGGTGCTTTTGGTTTGTCAGCCTGGAGACTCCATGGGGAGCAAGAGCCTTCTGTGCTGGAATCTTTGTTGTGGGAGGAATCTTTGTTTATATGCAATTTTGGGAGTTGGACTGGCAGTTGGGAGGCAGGTGTGAAAACAGGAAACAATAGCTCTTATCCCCAGGAAAGAAAGCCTGGAAACTTGGGTTTGTGGTGCAATGTGCTTGCCATGCTGGGGCGTCCATGAATAGCGAGTGCTTTTTGTGCTGTCATTTTTGTTGTGGGAGGAATCTTTGTTTCTATGCAATTTTGGGAGTTGGACTGGCAGTTGGGAGGCAGGTGTGAAAACAGGAAACAATAGCCCTTATCCCCAGGAAAGAAAGCCTGGAAACTTGGGTTTGTGGTGCAGTGTGTTTGCCAAGCTGGGACGTCCATGAATAGCGAGTGCTTTCTGTGCTGTCATCTTTGTTGTGGGAGGAATCCTTGTTTATGTGCAATTTTGGGAGTCGGTTTGGCAGTTGGGAGGCAGGTGTGAAAACAGGAAATGACAGTGCTTATCCCCAGGAAAGAAAGCCTGGAAGCTTTGGCTTTGTGGTGCTTTTGGTTTGTCAGCCTGGAGACTCCATGGGGAGTAGGAGCTTTCTCTGCCTACATCTTCGCTGTGGGAGGAATCTTCCTTCGTATGCAATTTTGGGAGTTGGGCTGGCAGTTGGGAGGCAGGTGTGAAAACAGGAAATGACAGCGCTTATCCGCAGGAAAGAAAGCCTGAAAGCTTTGGCTTTGTGGTGCTTTTGGTTTGAGAGCCCGGAGACTCCATGCGGAGCACGACCTTTCTGTGCTGGAATCTTTGTTGTGGGAGGAATCTGTGTTTATAAGCAATTTTCAGAGTCGGTCTGGCAGTTGGGAGGCAGGTGTGAAAACAGGAAACAATAGCCCTTATCCCCAGGAAAGAAAGCCTGGAAACTTGGGTTTGTGGTGCAGTGTGTTTGCCAAGCTGGGGTGTCCATGAATAGCGAGTGCTTTCTGTGCTGTCATCTTTGATGTGGGAGGAATCTTTGTTTATATGCAATTTTGGGAGTCGGTCTGGCAGTTGGGAGGCAGGTGTGAAAACAGGAAATGACAGCGCTTATCCCCAGGAAAGAAAGCCTGGAAGCTTTGGCTTTGTGGTGCTTTTGGTTTGTCAGCCTGGAGACTCCATGGGGAGTAGGAGCTTTCTCTGCCTACATCTTCGCTGTGGGAGGAATCTTCCTTCGTATGCAATTTTGGGAGTCAGGCTGGCAGCTGGGAGGCAGGTGTGAAAACAGGAAACAATAGCCCTTATCCCCAGGAAAGAAAGCCTGGAAACTTGGGTTTGTGGTGCAGTGTGTTTGCCAAGCTGGGGCGTCCATGAACAGCGAGTGCATTCTGTGCTGTCATCTTTGTTGTGGGAGGAATCTTTGTTTATGTGCAATTTTGGGAGTTGGGCTGGCAGTTGGGAGGCAGGTGTGAAAACAAGAAACAATAGCCCTTATCCCCAGGAAAGAAAGCCTGGAAACTTGGGTTTGTGGTGCAATGTGCTTGCCATGCTGGGGCGTCCATGAATAGCGAGTGCTTTCTGTGCTGTCATTTTTGTTGTGGGAGGAATCTTTGTTTCTATGCAATTTTGGGAGTTGGGCTGGCAGTTGGGAGGCAGGTATGAAAACAGGAAACAATAGCCCTTATCCCCAGGAAAGAAAGCCTGGAAACTTGGGTTTGTGGTGCAGTGTGTTTGCCAAGCTGGGGCGTCCATGAATAGCGAGTGCTTTCTGTGCTGTCATCTTTGTTGTGGGAGGAATCCTTGTTTATGTCCAATTTTGGGAGTTAGGCTGGCAGTTGGGAGGCAGGTGTGAAAACAGGAAATGACAGCGCTAATCGGCAGGAAAGAAAGCCTGAAAGCATTGGCTTTGTGGTGCTTTTGGTTTGAGAGCCCGGAGACTCCATGCGGAGCACGACCTTTCTGTGCTGGAATCTTTGTTGTGGGAGGAATCTTTGTTTCTATGCAATTTTGGGAGTTGGGCTGGCAGTTGGGAGGCAGGTGTGAAAACAGGAAACAATAGCCCTTATCCCCAGGAAAGAAAGCCTGGAAACTTGGGTTTGTGGTGCAGTGTGTTTGCCAAGCTGGGGCGTCCATGAACAGCGAGTGCATTCTGTGCTGTCATCTTTGTTGTGGGAGGAATCTTTGTTTATGTGCAATTTTGGGAGTTGGGCTGGCAGTTGGGAGGCAGGTATGAAAACAGGAAACAATAGCCCTTATCCCCAGGAAAGAAAGCCTGGAAACTTGGGTTTGTGGTGCAGTGTGTTTGCCAAGCTGGGGCGTCCATGAATAGCGAGTGCTTTCTGTGCTGTCATCTTTGTTGTGGGAGGAATCCTTGTTTATGTGCAATTTTGGGAGTCGGTCTGGCAGTTGGGAGGCAGGTGTGAAAACAGGATATGACAGCGCTTATCGGCAGGAAAGAAAGCCTGGAAGCTTTGGCTTTGTGGTGCTTTTGGTTTGTCAGCCTGGAGACTCCATGGGGAGCAGGAGCTTTCTCTGCCTACATCTTCGCTGTGGGAGGAATCTTCCTTCGTATGCAACTTTGGGAGTTGGGCTGGCAGTTGGGAGGCAGGTGTGAAAACAGGAAATGACAGCGCTTATCGGCAGGAAAGAAAACCTGGAAGCTTTAGCTTTGTGGTGCTTTTGGTTTGTCAGCCTGGAGACTCCATGGGGAGCAAGAGCCTTCTGTGCTGGAATCTTTGTTGTGGGAGGAATCTTTGTTTAGAAGCAATTTTCAGAGTCGGTCTGGCAGTTGGGAGGCAGGTGTGAAAACAGGAAACAATAGCTCTTATCCCCAGGAAAGAAAGCCTGGAAACTTGGGTTTGTGGTGCAATGTGCTTGCCATGCTGGGGCGTCCATGAATAGCGAGTGCTTTCTGTGCTGTCATTTTTGTTGTGGGAGGAATCTTTGTTTATGTGCAATTTTGGGAGTTGGGCTGGCAGTTGGGAGGCAGGTGTGAAAACAGGAAATGACAGCGCTTATCGGCAGGAAAGAAAGCCTGGAAGCTTTGGCTTTGTGGTGCTTTTGGTTTGAGAGCCCGGAGACTCCATGCGGAGCACGACCTTTCTGTGCTGGAATCTTTGTTGTGGGTGGAATCTTTGTTTCTATGCAATTTTGGGAGTTGGGCTGGCAGTTGGGAGGCAGGTGTGAAAACAGGAAACAATAGCCCTTATCCCCAGGAAAGAAAGCCTGGAAACTTGGGTTTGTGGTGCAGTGTGTTTGCCAAGCTGGGGCATCCATGAATAGCGAGTGCTTTCTGTGCTGTCATCTTTGTTGTGGGAGGAATCCTTGTTTATATGCAATTTTGGGAGTCGGTCTGGCAGTTGGGAGGCAGGTGTGAAAACAGGAAATGACAGCGCTTATCGGCAGGAAAGAAAGCCTGGAAGCTTTGGCTTTGTCGTACTTTTGGGTTGTCGGCCTGTAGACTCCATGGGGAGTAGGAGCTTTCTCTGCCTACATCTTCGCTGTGGGAGGAATTTTCCTTCGTATGCAATTTTGGGAGTTGGGCTGGCAGTTGGGAGGCAGGTGTGAAAACAGGAAATGACAGCGCTTATCGGCAGGAAAGAAAGCCTGGAGGCTTTGGCTTTGTCGTGCTTTTGGTTTGTCAGCCTGGAGACTCCATGGGGAGCAAGAGCCTTCTGTGCTGGAATCTTTGTTGTGGGAGGAATCTTTGTTTAGAAGCAATTTTCAGAGTCGGTCTGGCAGTTGGGAGGCAGGTGTGAAAACAGGAAACAATAGCTCTTATCCCCAGGAAAGAAAGCCTGGAAACTTGGGTTTGTGGTGCAGTGTGTTTGCCAAGCTGGGGCGTCCATGAATAGCGAGTGCTTTCTGTGCTGTCATCTTTGATGTGGGAGGAATCTTTGTTTATATGCAATTTTGGGAGTCGGTCTGGCAGTTGGGAGGCAGGTGTGAAAACAGGAAATGACAGCGCTTATCCCCAGGAAAGAAAGCCTGGAAGCTTTAGCTTTGTGGTGCTTTTGGTTTGTCAGCCTGGAGACTCCATGGGGAGCAAGAGCCTTCTGTGCTGGAATCTTTGTTGTGGGAGGAATCTTTGTTTAGAAGCAATTTTCAGAGTCGGTCTGGCAGTTGGGAGGCAGGTGTGAAAACAGGAAACAATAGCTCTTATCCTCAGGAAAGAAAGCCTGGAAACTTGGGTTTGTGGTGCAGTGTGTTTGCCAAGCTGGGGCGTCCATGAACAGCGAGTGCATTCTGTGCTGTCATCTTTGTTGTGGGAGGAATCTTTGTTTATGTGCAATTTTGGGAGTTGGGCTGGCAGTTGGGAGGCAGGTGTGAAAACAGGAAACAATAGCCCTTATGCCCAGGAAAGAAAGCCTGGAAACTTGGGTTTGTGGTGCAATGTGCTTGCCATGCTGGGTCGTCCATGAATAGCGAGTGCTTTCTGTGCTGTCATTTTTGTTGTGGGAGGAATCTTTGTTTCTATGCAATTTTGGGAGTTGGACTGGCAGTTGGGGGGCAGGTGTGAAAACAGGAAACAATAGCCCTTATCCCCAGGAAAGAAAGCCTGGAAACTTGGGTTTGTGGTGCAGTGTGTTTGCCAAGCTGGGGCGTCCATGAATAGCGAGTGCATTCTGTGCTGTCATCTTTGATGTGGGAGGAATCTTTGTTTATATGCAATTTTGGGAGTCGGTCTGGCAGTTGGGAGGCAGGTGTGAAAACAGGATATGACAGCGCTTATCGGCAGGAAAGAAAGCCTGGAAGCTTTGGCTTTGTGGTGCTTTTGGTTTGTCAGCCTGGAGACTCCATGGGGAGCAGGAGCTTTCTCTGCCTACATCTTCGCTGTGGGAGGAATCTTCCTTCGTATGCAACTTTGGGAGTTGGGCTGGCAGTTGGGAGGCAGGTGTGAAAACAGGAAATGACAGCGCTTATCGGCAGGAAAGAAAACCTGGAAGCTTTAGCTTTGTGGTGCTTTTGGTTTGTCAGCCTGGAGACTCCATGGGGAGCAAGAGCCTTCTGTGCTGGAATCTTTGTTGTGGGAGGAATCTTTGTTTAGAAGCAATTTTCAGAGTCGGTCTGGCAGTTGGGAGGCAGGTGTGAAAACAGGAAACAATAGCTCTTATCCCCAGGAAAGAAAGCCTGGAAACTTGGGTTTGTGGTGCAATGTGCTTGCCATGCTGGGGCGTCCATGAATAGCGAGTGCTTTCTGTGCTGTCATTTTTGTTGTGGGAGGAATCTTTGTTTCTATGCAATTTTGGGAGTTGGGCTGGCAGTTGGGAGGCAGGTGTGAAAACAGGAAACAATAGCCCTTATCCCCAGGAAAGAAAGCCTGGAAACTTGGGTTTGTGGTGCAGTGTGTTTGCCAAGCTGGGGCGTCCATGAATAGCGAGTGCTTTCTGTGCTGTCATCTTTGATGTGGGAGGAATCTTTGTTTATATGCAATTTTGGGAGTTGGGCTGGCAGTTGGGAGGCAGGTGTGAAAACAGGAAATGACAGCGCTTATCCCCAGGAAAGAAAGCCTGGAAGCTTTGGCTTTGTGGTGCTTTTGGTTTGTCAGCCTGGAGACTCCATGGGGAGCAGGAGCTTTCTCTGCCTACATCTTCGCTGTGGGAGGAATCTTCCTTCGTATGCAATTTTGGGAGCTGGGCTGGCAGTTGGGAGGCAGGTGTGAAAACAGGAAATGACAGCGCTTATCGGCAGGAAAGAAAACCTGGAAGCTTTAGCTTTGTGGTGCTTTTGGTTTGTCAGCCTGGAGACTCCATGGGGAGCAAGAGCCTTCTGTGCTGGAATCTTTGTTGTGGGAGGAATCTTTGTTTAGAAGCAATTTTCAGAGTCGGTCTGGCAGTTGGGAGGCAGGTGTGAAAACAGGAAACAATAGCTCTTATCCCCAGGAAAGAAAGCCTGGAAACTTGGGTTTGTGGTGCAATGTGCTTGCCATGCTGGGGCGTCCATGAATAGCGAGTGCTTTCTGTGCTGTCATTTTTGTTGTGGGAGGAATCTTTGTTTCTATGCAATTTTGGGAGTTGGGCTGGCAGTTGGGAGGCAGGTGTGAAAACAGGAAACAATAGCCCTTATCCCCAGGAAAGAAAGCCTGGAAACTTGGGTTTGTGGTGCAGTGTGTTTGCCAAGCTGGGGCGTCCATGAATAGCGAGTGCTTTCTGTGCTGTCATCTTTGATGTGGGAGGAATCTTTGTTTATATGCAATTTTGGGAGTTGGGCTGGCAGTTGGGAGGCAGGTGTGAAAACAGGAAATGACAGCGCTTATCGGCAGGAAAGAAAGCCTGGAAGCTTTGGCTTTGTGGTGCTTTTGGTTTGTCAGCCTGGAGACTCCATGGGGAGCAGGAGCTTTCTCTGCCTACATCTTCGCTGTGGGAGGAATCTTCCTTCGTATGCAATTTTGGGAGCTGGGCTGGCAGTTGGGAGGCAGGTGTGAAAACAGGAAATGACAGCGCTTATCGGCAGGAAAGAAAACCTGGAAGCTTTAGCTTTGTGGTGCTTTTGGTTTGTCAGCCTGGAGACTCCATGGGGAGCAAGAGCCTTCTGTGCTGGAATCTTTGTTGTGGGAGGAATCTTTGTTGTGGGAGGAATCTTTGTTTAGAAGCAATTTTCAGAGTCGGTCTGGCAGTTGTTGGGCAGGTGTGAAAACAGGAAACAATAGCCCTTATCCCCAGGAAAGAAAGCCTGGAAACTTGGGTTTGTGGTGCAGTGTGTTTGCCAAGCTGGGGTGTCCATGAATAGCGAGTGCTTTCTGTGCTGTCATCTTTGTTGTGGGAGGAATCCTTGTTTATGTGCAATTTTGGGAGTCGGTCTGGCAGTTGGGGAGGCAGGTGTGAAAACAGGAAATGACAGCGCTTATCCCCAGGAAAGAAAGCCTGGAAGCTTTGGCTTTGTGGTGCTTTTGGTTTGTCAGCCTGGAGACTCCATGGGGAGTAGGAGCTTTCTCTGCCTACATCTTCGCTGTGGGAGGAATCTTCCTTCGTATGCAATTTTGGGAGTTGGGCTGGCAGTTGGGAGGCAGGTGTGAAAACAGGAAATGACAGCGCTTATCGGCAGGAAAGAAAGCCTGAAAGCTTTGGCTTTGTGGTGCTTTTGGTTTGAGAGCCCGGAGACTCCATGCGGAGCACGACCTTTCTGTGCTGGAATCTTTGTTGTGGGAGGAATCTTTGTTTCTATGCAATTTTGGGAGTTGGGCTGGCAGTTGGGAGGCAGGTGTGAAAACATGAAACAATAGCCCTTATCCCCAGGAAAGAAAGCCTGGAAACTTGGGTTTGTGGTGCAGTGTGTTTGCCAAGCTGGGGCGTCCATGAATAGCGAGTGCTTTCTGTGCTGTCATCTTTGTTGTGGGAGGAATCCTTGTTTATATGCAATTTTGGGAGTCGGTCTGGCAGTTGGGAGGCAGGTGTGAAAACAGGAAATGACAGCGCTTATCGGCAGAAAAGAAAGCCTGGAAGCTTTGGCTTTGTGGTGCTTTTGGTTTGTCAGCCTGGAGACTCCATGCGGAGCAAGATCTTTCTGTGCTGGAATCTTTGTTGTGGGAGGAATCTTTGTTTATAAGCAATTTTCAGAGTCGGTCTGGCAGTTGGGAGGCAGGTGTGAAAACAGGAAACAATAGCTCTTATCCCCAGGAAAGTGCTTTCTGCGCTGTCATTTTTGCAGTGTGTTTGCCAAGCAACTGCCAGACCGACTCCCAAAATTGCATATAAACAAAGATTCCTCCCACAACAAAAATGACAGCACAGAAAGCACTCGCTATTCATGGACGCCCCAGCTTGGCAAACACAAAAGCACCACAAAGCCAAGTTTCCAGGCTTTCTTTCCTGGGGATAAGGGCTATTGTTTCCTGTTTTCACACCTGCCTCCCAACTGCCAGACCGACTCTGAAAATTGCTTATAAACAAAGATTCCTCCCACAACAAAGATGACAACACAGAAAGATCTTGCTCCGCATGGAGTCTACAGGCTGACAAACCAAAAGCACCACAAAGCCAAAGCTTCCAGGCTTTCTTTCCTGCCGATAAGCGCTGTCATTTCTTGTTTTCACACCTGCCTCCCAACTGCCAGCTCAACTCCCAAAATTGCATAAAAACAAAGATTCCTCCCACATCAAAGATGACAGCACAGAAAGCACTCTCTATTCATGGACGCCCCAGCTTGGCAAACACACTGCACCACAAACCCAAGTTTCCAGGCTTTCTTTCCTGGGGATAAGGGCTATTGTTTCCTGTTTTCACACCTACCTCCCAACTGCCAGACCGACTCTGAAAATTGCTTATAAACAAAGATTCCTCCCACAACAAAGATGACAGCACAGAAAGGTCTTGCTCCGCATGGAGTCTCCAGGCTGACAAACCAAAAGCACCACAAAGCCAAAGCTTCCAGGCTTTCTTTCCTGCCGATAAGCGCTGTCATTTCCTGTTTTCACACCTGCCTCCCAACTGCCAGCCCAACTCTCAAAATTGCATACGAAGGAAGATCCCTCCCACAGCGAAGATGTAGGCAGAGAAAGCTCCTGCTCCCCTTGGAGTCTCCAGGCTGACAAACCAAAAGCACCACAAAGCCAAACCTTCCAGGCTTTCTTTCCTGCGGATAATGGCTATTGTTTCCTGTTTTCACACCTGCCTCCCAGCTGCCAGCCGGACACCCAAAATTGCATATAAACAAAGATTCCTCCCACAACAAAGATGACAGCACAGAATGCACTTGCTATTCATGAACGCCCGAGCTTGGCAAACACATTGCACCACAAACCCAAGTTTCCAGGTTTTCTGTCCTGGGGATAATGGTTATTGTTTCCTGTTTTCACACCTGCCTCCCAACTGCCAGCCCAACTCCTAAAACTGCATATAAACAAAGATCCCTCCCACAACAAAGATGACAGCACAGAAAGCACTCGCTATTCATGGACGCCCCAGCTTGGCAAACACACTGCACCACAAAGCCAAGTTTCCAGGCTTTCTTTCCTGGGGATAAGGGCTATTGTTTCCTGTTTTCACACCTGCCTCCCAACTGCCAGACCGACTCTGAAAATTGCATATAAACAAAGATTCCTCCCACAACAAAGATTCCAGCACAGAAAGCTCCTGCTCCCCATGGAGTCTCCAGGCTGACAAACCAAAAGCACCACAAAGCCAAAGCTTTCAGGCTTTCTTTCCTGCCGATAAGCACTGTTATTTCCTGTTTTCACACCTGCCTCCCAACTGCCAGCCCAACTCCCAAAATTGCAAACGAAGGAAGATTCCTCCCACTGCGAAGATGTAGGCAGAGAAAGCTCCTGCTCCCCATGGAGTCTCCAGGCTGACAAACCAGAAGCACGACAAAGCCAAAGCTTCCAGGCTTTCTTTCCTGCCGATAAACTGTCATATCCTGTTTTCACACCTGCCTCCCAACTGCCAGACCGACTCCCAAAATTGCATATAAACAAAGATTCCTCCCACATCAAAGATGACAGCACAGAATGCACTCGCTGTTCATGGACGCCCCAGCTTGGCAAACACACTGCACCACAAACCCAAGTTTCCAGGCTTTCTTTCCTGGCGATAAGGGCTATTGTTTCCTGTTTTCACACCTGCCTCCCAACTGCCAGACCGACTCTGAAAATTACTTATAAACAAAGATTCCTCCCACAACAAAGATGACAGCACAGAAAGATCTTGCTCCGCATGGAGTCTCCAGGCTGACAAACCAAAAGCACCACAAAGCCAAAGCTTCCAGGCTTTCTTTCCTGCCGATAAGCGCTGTCATTTCCTGTTTTCACACCTGCCTCCCAACTGCCAGCCCAACTCCCAAAATTGAATAAAAACAAAGATTCCTCCCACAACAAAGATGACAGCACAGAATGCACTCGCTGTTCATGGACGCCCCAGCTTGGCAAACACACTGCACCACAAACCCAAGTTTCCAGGCTTTCTTTCCTGGGGATAAGGGCTGTTGTTTCCTGTTTTCACACCTGCCTCCCAACTGCCAGACCGACTCTGAAAATTGCTTCTAAACAAAGATTCCACCCACAACAAAGATTCCAGCACAGAAAGATCGTGCTCCGCATGGAGTCTCCAGGCTGACAAACCAAAAGCACCACAAAGCCAAACCTTCCAGGCTTTCTTTCCTGCCGATAAGCGCTGTCATTTCCTGTTTTCACACCTGCCTCCCAACTGCCAGCCCAACTCCCAAAATTGCATACGAAGGAAGATTCCTCCCACAGCGAAGATGTAGGCAGAGAAAGCTCCTGCTCCCCATGGAGTCTCCAGGCTGACAAACCAAAAGCACCACAAAGCCAAAGCTTCCAGGCTTTCTTTCCTGGGGATAAGGGCTATTGTTTCCTGTTTTCACACCTGCCTCCCAACTGCCAGCCCAACTCCCAAAATTGCATACGAAGGAAGATTCCTCCCACAACAAAGATGACAGGACAGAATGCAGTCGCTGTTCATGGACGCCCCAGCTTGGCAAACACACTGCACCACAAACCCAAGTTTCCAGGCATTCTTTCCTGCGGATAATGGCTATTGTTTCCTGTTTTCACACTTGCCTCCCAGCTGCCAGCCTGACTCCCATAATTGCATATAAACAAAGATTCCTCCCACAACAAAGATGACAGGACAGAATGCACTTGCTGTTCATGGACGCCCCAGCTTGGCAAACACACTGCACCACAAACCCAAGTTTCCAGGTTTTCTGTCCTGGGGATAATGTTATTGTTTCCTGTTTTCACACCTGCCTCCCAACTGCCAGCCCAACTCCCAAAATTGCATATAAACAAAGATCCCTCCCACAACAAAAATGACAGCACAGAAAGCACTCGCTATTCATGGACGCCCCAGCTTGGCAAACACACTGCACCACAAACCCAAGTTTCCAATCTTATTTTCCTGGGGATAAGGGCTATTGTTTCCTGTTTTCACACCTGCCTCCCAACTGCCAGACCGACTCCCAAAATTGCATATAAACAAAGATTCCTCCACAATAAAGATGACAGCACAGAAGGCTCTTGCTCCCCATGGAGTCTCCAGGCTGACAAACCAAAAGCACCACAAAGCCAAAGCTTCCAGGCTTTCTTTCCTGGGGATAAGCGCTGTCATTTCCTGTTTTCACACCTGCCTCCCAACTGCCAGCCCAACTCCCAAAATTGAATTAAATCAAAAATTCCTCCCACAACAAAAATGACAGCACAGAAAGCACTCGCTATTCATGGACGCCCCAGCTTGGCAAACACACTGCACCACAAACCCAGGTTTCCAGGTTTTCTGTCCTGGGAATAGTGGCTATTGTTTCCTGTTTTCACACCTGCCTCCCAACTGCCAGGCCGACTCCCAAAATTGCTTATAAACAAGGATTCCTCCCACAACAAAGATGACAGCACAGAAAGCACTCGCTATTCATGGACGCCCCAGCTTGGCAAATACACTGCACAACAAACCCAAGTTTCCAGGCTTTCTTTCCTGGGGATAAGGGCTATTGTTTCCTGTTTTCACACCTGCATACAACTGCCAGACCGACTCTGAAAATTGCTTCTAAACAAAGATTCCTCCCACAACAAAGATTCCAGCACAGAAGGCTCTTGCTCCCCATGGAGTCTCCAGGCTGACAAACCAAAAGCACCACAAAGCTAAAGCTTCCAGGCTTCTTTCCTGCCAATAAGCGCTGTCATTTCCTGTTTTCACACCTGCCTCCCAACTGCCAGCCCAACTCCCAAAATTCCATACAAAGGAAGATTCCTCCCACAGCGAAGATGTAGGCAGAGAAAGCTCCTGCTACCCATGGAGTCTCCAGGTTGACAAACCAAAAGCACCACAAAGCCAAAGCTTCCAGGCTTTCTTTTCTGTCGATAAGCACTGTCATTTCCTGTTTTCAGCCCTGCCCCCCCAACTGCCAGACCACGTCCCAAAATTGCATATAAACATAGATTCCTCCCACAACAAAGATGACAGCACAGAAAGCACTCGCTATTCATGGACGCCCCAGCTTGGCGAACACACTGCGCCACAAACCCAAGTTTCCTGCTTTCTTTCCTGGGGATAAGGGCTATTGTTTCCTGTTTTCACACCTGCCTCCCAAGTGCCAGCCCAACTCCCAAAATTGCATACGAAGGAAGATTCCTCCCACAGCGAAGATGTAGGCAGAGAAAGCTCCTGCTCCCCTTGGAGTCTCCAGGCTGACAAACCAAAGCACCACAAAGCCAAAGCTTCCAGGCTTTCTTTCCTGCCGATAAGCGCTGTCATTTCCTGTTTTCACACCTGCCTCCCAACTGCCAGCCCAACTCCCAAAATTGCACATAAACAAAGATTCCTCCCACAACAAAGATGACAGCACAGAAAGCACTCGCTATTCATGGACGCCCCAGCTTGGCAAACACACTGCACAACAAACCCAAGTTTCCAGGTTTCCTGTCCTGGGGATAGTGGCTATTGTTTCCTGTTTTCACACCTGCCTACAACTGCCAGCCCAACTCCCAAAATTGCATATAAACAAAGATTCCTCCCACAACAAAAATGACAGCACAGAAAGCACTCGCTATTCATGGACGCCCCAGCTTGGCAAACACACTGCACCACAAACCCAAGTTTCCAGGCTTTCTTTCCTGGCGATAAGGGGCTATTGTTTCCTGTTTTCACACCTGCCTCCCAACTGCCAGACCGACTCTGAAAATTGCTTATAAGCAAGGATTCCTCCCACAACAAAGATTCCAGCACAGAAGGCTCTTGCTCCCCATGGAGTCTCCAGGCTCACAAACCTGTGATGATGAGGCTTGCATCATTATGACATATCCGAATTTTAGGAGGTCAGTGCCATGATGAGGACTGCACCATTATGACATGTCTGGGCTTTATGAGGTCAGTGCCATGATGAGGCCTGCACCCATTATGACATGTCTGGGCTTTATGAGGTCAGTTCCATGATGAGACCTGCACCATAATTACATGTCTGGGCTCTTAGAGGTCAGTGTGCCATGATGAGGCCTGCACCATTATGACGTGTCTGGTCTTTATGAGGTCAGTGGTATGATGAGGCTTGAACCATTATGAGGTGTCTGGGCTTTAGGAGGTCACTGTGACGATGAGGCCTGCACCATTATGACATACCTGGACTTTATGAGGTCAGTGTGATGATGAGGCCTGCACAATTATGACATGTCTGGGCTTTAAGAGGTCACTGTGATGATGAGGCATGCACCATTATTACATGTCTGGTCTTTATGAGGTCAGTGTGATGATTAGACCTGCACCATTATGAGGTGTCTAGGCTTTATGAGCTCACTGTGATGATGAGACCTGCACCATTATGACATTTCTGGGCTCTTTGAGGCTTGTGCCATGATGAGGCCTGCACCATTATGACATGTCTGGGCTTTTTGAGGTTTTATTCGTGGAGCAAGACTGCCATCTAGCGTCCATTTCTTCTGGGGGGGGCAGTCATGTTCGGAGAGTGGTCTTCTCGCTAATCAGGCCTCGTAGCGTCTCTGCTTGATCTATCCGACCTCGAACTCCTAAATTAAATGTTCCAGGAGAGGATGACCCGGGGAGCTGAGCCGGGAGGGATGTTCTGCGTCTCGTGCTCCTCGAGCATTCTCAAAAGCGCCTGCCGTGGAGGACAATTCAGGAGTCCCCCCGGGCCAGCAAAAGAGAGATGAGAAGGAAGAGATGATGGCCACGAAAAAAGCTCATGGTCTGTCAGTCTTGAACTCCTCGAGACCAATCCTCAGCCCTCCCACCTATCCCGGCCCCGCCGCCTCCGCGGCGCAGAGCTCCGAACGCCACCCAGCTGCCGCCGCTCTCGCCGGCCCTCCGGATCCAGCCCGCACCGACGAGAACCCGAGAGGCGTCGGCGCCCCGGTACAGTACCCGGGCTTAGTTGGATGAGGAGGACCTTGGACGGAGACGAGAACAGTGGACGGAGACGAAGACAGAGGAGGGAGAGGAGGTGGAGAGGAGGCGGCCCGGCCGGAGCAGAGACGGGGCTATCGGAGGCAGCGAGAAGCCGGGCGGCGGATGGGCGCTTTCGGCACCAGCGGAGAGCGGGACTGGCGGCGCTGGCTGCGGTTCTGCTCGGTGCGCAAGGCTGGCGCCCGGCGACCGGGGGGCCGCGGCTGGAGTTGCCGTGCAGGTCCCTCCAGGGAGGGAGGCTGCCGTCCTGCCTGGCAGGTTCTTCACAGAGCTCCGTCTCCCAACTAGCCTCCCGTCCGTCCCTCCCTCTGCTCCATAAAGTATTCCCTCGGAACACTCACCGGTCTTTTCTTTGTCGAGCCGTTCCCGTTTCCTTGCTTTACTCTCGGTCCTTCAGAGACCTCCTGCAGTCCGTCCTTCCCCTTTTCTACTTTCCTTTCTCTCTTGCTTAGCTGAGTCGCGCAGCTTCCCATTCTTCAGTGACTCCAAAAATCCACTTCTCTTTCCCGCACTCAACTCTCCAGCAAATTCTAATGGGCACTTCCACAACTGCACACCTTGACAGTCTCGTCAAATTCTTCTCCGTACGGTCCTGACTCTTTCTGTGCCCTGTCTTCTGGGAAGCAACATCCAGTGCAAAAAGCCATTCTGACGGCTTTTTGTCTTTATCTCCCCGCAAGTGTCTGCAGGAAGAGCCCAGGGGTACTAGAACACATTGGTGGAGACAACGGAAGGCAGTGAGATCATCAGAAAGTGTTCACACGCCAACCTCCGGATCGGCGATTTTATCCCTTTCTACCGGCAGCTCCCGGGTCACAGCACGGAACTCCTCGCGCGCGCTGCTAAAGGGTGCAGAGAGCTGCGTGCGCCAGCGGGGCGGCTGTCGTTGTCGGGAGATGGACGTTGGACCTTCCTCTAACTCTCCGGACCCCCTCTTGGGGACACGGCGCTGTATTCCTTCGCCCTGGCAGACAGGGATTCATTGACACGGTCGCCTTTGGAGCTTTCAGGGGATTTTCTTAGAAATGCACAACTCGTTTAATACTTTCTACAGGGCAGCAATGTAGCGCCCCTATGAAAAAAGGGCGTTTCACTACTACACAAAGCACGGACCGCAGGAGTTCTCTAAAGGACAGAGAGAAAAGCAAGGGAAAAGAATGGCTTCACAAAAATAAGAGTGGTGAGTGTTTCGTGGGAATGCTTTATGGAGCAGAGGGGGGGACGGACGGGAGGCTAGTTGGGAGACTGAGCTCTGTGAAGAACCTGCCAGGCAGGACGGCAGCCTCGAGCGACCTGCACGGCCACCTCATTCGCGGCCACCACGGTGCCCGGGCGCCAGCCTTGCGCACCGAGCAGAACCGCGGCCAGCGCCGCCAGCCCCGCTCCCCAAAGAGCCGCATCCAGCGATCCGCCGCCCGGCCTCCCGCTGCCCCCAACAGCCCCGTCTCTCTGCTCCGGCCGGTCCGCCTCCTCCCCGCCTCCTCTCCCTCCTCTGCTTTCTTCTCCCTCCCCTGCCCTCCTCAACCAGTTCCGCCTCGGCACTCTGCCCCTCAACCTGCTGCAGATGTACTGCTTCCACCACATCCAGTTCAGGTGTGACAGGCTCTTCTCTTGTCCTCTGAGCAAGAGGAGCAGCAGGAGGGACACACAAGAGCTCTCCTCACAGAGGCTGCATCGCCAGGAAGTCCAAAGAAGTTCGGAGATTCTGTGCCACGTCCGAGCTTTCTCTGGGGATGCTGCTTCTCCCATGCACTGCCTGGCCGTAGCACTCGTACCACAGCCCCTGACAAAAGCCCAGGTGGTCTTTGTGGCTAGCAGAATTGCTCCTGCTGCCAGCAGGGATGCTCCTCGAGACAGACGAGGAGAGGCTGACCCGGGGAGCTGAGCCGGGAGGGATGTTCTGCGTCTCGTACCCCTCGAGCATTCTCAAAAGCGCCTGCCGTGGAGGACAATTCAGGAGTCCCCCCGGGCCAGCAAAAGAGAGATGAGAAGGAAGAGATGATGGCCACGAAAAAAGCTCATGGTCTGTCAATCTTGAAGTCCTCGAGACCAATCCTCAGCCCTCCCACCTAGCCCGGCCCCGCCGCCTCCGCGGCGCAGAGCTCCGAACGCCGCCCCGCTGCCGCCGCTCTCGCCGGCCCTCCGGATCCAGCCCGCACCGACGAGAGCCCGAGAGGCGTCGGCGCCCCGGTACAGTACACGGGCTTAGTTGGATGAGAAGGACCGTGGACGGAGACGAGAACAGTGGACGGAGACGAAGACAGAGGAGGGAGAGGAAGCGGAGAGGCAGCGGAGAGGAGGCGGCCCGGCCGGAGCAGAGACGGGGCTATCGGAGGCAGCGAGAAGCCGGGCGGCGGATGGGCGCTTTCGGCGCCAGCGGAGAGCGGGACGGGCGGCGCTGGCCGCGGTTCTGCTCGGTGCGCAAGGCTGGCGCCCGGCGACCGGGGGGCCGCGGCTGGAGTTGCCGTGCAGGTCCCTCCAGGGAGGGAGGCTGCCGTCCTGCCTGGCAGGTTCTTCACAGAGCTCCGTCTCCCAACTAGCCTCCCGTCCGTCCCTCCCTCTGCTCCATAAAGTATTCCCTCGGAACACTCACCGGTCTTTTCTTTGTCGAGCCGTTCCCGTTTCCTTGCTTTACTCTCGGTCCTTCAGAGACCTCCTGCAGTCCGTCCTTCCCCTTTTCTACTTTCCTTTCTCTCTTGCTTAGCTGAGTCGCGCAGCTTCCCATTCTTCAGTGACTCCAAAAATCCACCTCTCTTTCCCGCACTCAACTCTCCAGCAAATTCTAATGGGCACTTCCACAACTGCACACCTTGACAGTCTCGTCAAATTCTTCTCCGTACGGTCCTGACTCTTTCTGTGCCCTGTCTTCTGGGAAGCAACCTCCAGTGCAAAAAGCCATTCTGACGGCTTTTTGTCTTTATCTCCCCGCCAGTGTCTGCAGGAAGAGCCCAGGGGTACTAGGACACATTGGTGGAGACAACGGAAGGCGGTGAGATCATCAGAAAGTGTTCACACGCCAACCTCCGGATCGGCGATTTTATCCCTTTCTACCGGCAGCTCCCGGGTCACAGCACGGAACTCCTGGCGCGCGCTGCTAAAGGGTGCAGAGAGCTGCGTGCGCCAGCGGGGCGGCTGTCGTTGTCGGGAGATGGACGTTGGACCTTCCTCTAACTCTCCGGACCCCCTCTTGGGGACACGGCGCTGTATTCCTTCGCCCTGGCAGACAGGGATTCATTGACACGGTCGCCTTTGGAGCTTTCAGGGGATTTTCTTAGAAATGCACAACTCGTTTAATACTTTCTACAGGGCAGCAATGTAGCGCCCCTATGAAAAAAGGGCGTTTCACTACTACACAAAGCACGGACCGCAGGAGTTCTCTAAAGGACAGAGAGAAAAGCAAGGGAAAAGAATGGCTTCACAAAAATAAGAGTGGTGAGTGTTTCGTGGGAATGCTTTATGGAGCAGAGGGGGGGACGGACGGGAGGCTAGTTGGGAGACTGAGCTCTGTGAAGAACCTGCCAGGCAGGACGGCAGCCTCGAGCGACCTGCACGGCCACCTCATTCGCGGCCACCACGGTGCCCGGGCGCCAGCCTTGCGCACCGAGCAGAACCGCGGCCAGCGCCGCCAGCCCCGCTCCCCAAAGAGCCGCATCCAGCGATCCGCCGCCCGGCCTCCCGCTGCCCCCAACAGCCCCGTCTCTCTGCTCCGGCCGGTCCGCCTCCTCCCCGCCTCCTCTCCCTCCTCTGCTTTCTTCTCCCTCCCCTGCCCTCCTCAACCAGTTCCGCCTCGGCACTCTGCCCCTCAACCTGCTGCAGATGTACTGCTTCCACCACATCCAGTTCAGGTGTGACAGGCTCTTCTCTTGTCCTCTGAGCAAGAGGAGCAGCAGGAGGGACACACAAGAGCTCTCCTCACAGAGGCTGCATCGCCAGGAAGTCCAAAGAAGTTCGGAGATTCTGTGCCACGTCCGAGCTTTCTCTGGGGATGCTGCTTCTCCCATGCACTGCCTCGCCGTAGCACTCGTACCACAGCCCCTGACAAAAGCCCAGGTGGTCTTTGTGGCTAGCAGAATTGCTCCTGCTGCCAGCAGGGATGCTCCTCGAGACAGACGAGGAGAGGCTGACCCGGGGAGCTGAGCCGGGAGGGATGTTCTGCGTCTCGTACCCCTCGAGCATTCTCAAAAGCGCCTGCCGTGGAGGACAATTCAGGAGTCCCCCCGGGCCAGCAAAAGAGAGATGAGAAGGAAGAGATGATGGCCACGAAAAAAGCTCATGGTCTGTCAATCTTGAAGTCCTCGAGACCAATCCTCAGCCCTCCCACCTAGCCCGGCCCCGCCGCCTCCGCGGCGCAGAGCTCCGAACGCCGCCCCGCTGCCGCCGCTCTCGCCGGCCCTCCGGATCCAGCCCGCACCGACGAGAGCCCGAGAGGCGTCGGCGCCCCGGTACAGTACACGGGCTTAGTTGGATGAGAAGGACCGTGGACGGAGACGAGAACAGTGGACGGAGACGAAGACAGAGGAGGGAGAGGAAGCGGAGAGGCAGCGGAGAGGAGGCGGCCCGGCCGGAGCAGAGACGGGGCTATCGGAGGCAGCGAGAAGCCGGGCGGCGGATGGGCGCTTTCGGCGCCAGCGGAGAGCGGGACGGGCGGCGCTGGCCGCGGTTCTGCTCGGTGCGCAAGGCTGGCGCCCGGCGACCGGGGGGCCGCGGCTGGAGTTGCCGTGCAGGTCCCTCCAGGGAGGGAGGCTGCCGTCCTGCCTGGCAGGTTCTTCACAGAGCTCCGTCTCCCAACTAGCCTCCCGTCCGTCCCTCCCTCTGCTCCATAAAGTATTCCCTCGGAACACTCACCGGTCTTTTCTTTGTCGAGCCGTTCCCGTTTCCTTGCTTTACTCTCGGTCCTTCAGAGACCTCCTGCAGTCCGTCCTTCCCCTTTTCTACTTTCCTTTCTCTCTTGCTTAGCTGAGTCGCGCAGCTTCCCATTCTTCAGTGACTCCAAAAATCCACCTCTCTTTCCCGCACTCAACTCTCCAGCAAATTCTAATGGGCACTTCCACAACTGCACACCTTGACAGTCTCGTCAAATTCTTCTCCGTACGGTCCTGACTCTTTCTGTGCCCTGTCTTCTGGGAAGCAACCTCCAGTGCAAAAAGCCATTCTGACGGCTTTTTGTCTTTATCTCCCCGCCAGTGTCTGCAGGAAGAGCCCAGGGGTACTAGGACACATTGGTGGAGACAACGGAAGGCGGTGAGATCATCAGAAAGTGTTCACACGCCAACCTCCGGATCGGCGATTTTATCCCTTTCTACCGGCAGCTCCCGGGTCACAGCACGGAACTCCTCGCGCGCGCTGCTAAAGGGTGCAGAGAGCTGCGTGCGCCAGCGGGGCGGCTGTCGTTGTCGGGAGATGGACGTTGGACCTTCCTCTAACTCTCCGGACCCCCTCTTGGGGACACGGCGCTGTATTCCTTCGCCCTGGCAGACAGGGATTCATTGACACGGTCGCCTTTGGAGCTTTCAGGGGATTTTCTTAGAAATGCACAACTCGTTTAATACTTTCTACAGGGCAGCAATGTAGCGCCCCTATGAAAAAAGGGCGTTTCACTACTACACAAAGCACGGACCGCAGGAGTTCTCTAAAGGACAGAGAGAAAAGCAAGGGAAAAGAATGGCTTCACAAAAATAAGAGTGGTGAGTGTTTCGTGGGAATGCTTTATGGAGCAGAGGGGGGGACGGACGGGAGGCTAGTTGGGAGACTGAGCTCTGTGAAGAACCTGCCAGGCAGGACGGCAGCCTCGAGCGACCTGCACGGCCACCTCATTCGCGGCCACCACGGTCCCCGGGCGCCAGCCTTGCGCACCGAGCAGAACCGCGGTCAGCGCCGCCAGCCCCGCTCCCCAAAGAGCCGCATCCAGCGATCCGCCGCCCGGCCTCCCGCTGCCCCCAACAGCCCCGTCTCTCTGCTCCGGCCGGTCCGCCTCCTCCCCGCCTCCTCTCCCTCCTCTGCTTTCTTCTCCCTCCCCTGCCCTCCTCAACCAGTTCCGCCTCGGCACTCTGTCCCTCAACCTGCTGCAGATGTGCTGCTTCCACCACATCCAGTTCAGGTGTGACAGGCTCTTCTCTTGTCCTCTGAGCAAGAGGAGCAGCAGGAGGGGCACACAAGAGCTCTCCTCACAGAGGCTGCATCGCCAGGAAGTCCAAAGAAGTTCGGAGATTCTGTGCCACGTCCGAGCTTTCTCTGGGGATGCTGCTTCTCCCATGCACTGCCTCGCCGTAGCACTCGTACCACAGCCCCTGACAAAAGCCCAGGTGGTCTTTGTGGCTAGCAGAATTGCTCCTGCTGCCAGCAGGGATGCTCCCCGAGACAGACGAGGAGAGGCTGACCCGGGGAGCTGAGCCGGGAGGGATGTTCTGCGTCTCGTGCCCCTCGAGCATTCTCAAAAGCGCCTGCCGTGGAGGACAATTCAGGAGTCCCCCCGGGCCAGCAAAAGAGAGATGAGAAGGAAGAGATGATGGCCACGAAAAAAGCTCATGGTCTGTCAATCTTGAACTCCTCGAGACCAATCCTCAGCCCTCCCACCTAGCCAGGCCCCGCCGCCTCCGCGGCGCAGAGCTCCGAACGCCGCCCCGCTGCCGCCGCTCTCACCGGCCCTCCGGATCCAGCCCGCACCGACGAGAGCCCGAGAGGCGTCGGCGCCCCGGTACAGTACCCGGGCTTATTTGGATGAGAAGGACCGTGGACGGAGACGAGAACAGTGGACGGAGACGAAGACAGAGAGGGAGAAGGGAGAGGAAGCGGAGAGGCAGCGGAGAGGAGGCGGCCCGGCCGGAGCAGAGACGGGGCTATCGGAGGCAGCGAGAAGCCGGGCGGCGGATGGGCGCTTTCGGCGCCAGCGGAGAGCGGGACGGGCGGCGCTGGCCGCGGTTCTGCTCGGTGCGCAAGGCTGGCGCCCGGCGACCGGGGGGCCGCGGCTGGAGTTGCCGTGCAGGTCCCTCCAGGGAGGGAGGCTGCCGTCCTGCCTGGCAGGTTCTTCACAGAGCTCCGTCTCCCAACTAGCCTGCCGTCCGTCCCTCCCTCTGCTCCATAAAGTATTCCCTCGGAACACTCACCGGTCTTTTCTTTGTCGAGCCGTTCCCGTTTCCTTGCTTTACTCTCGGTCCTTCAGAGACCTCCTGCAGTCCGTCCTTCCCCTTTTCTACTTTCCTTTCTCTCTTGCTTAGCTGAGTCGCGCAGCTTCCCATTCTTCAGTGACTCCAAAAATCCACTTCTCTTTCCCGCACTCAACTCTCCAGCAAATTCTAATGGGCACTTCCACAACTGCACACCTTGACAGTCTCGTCAAATTCTTCTCCGTACGGTCCTGACTCTTTCTGTGCCCTGTCTTCTGGGAAGCAACATCCAGTGCAAAAAGCCATTCTGACGGCTTTTTGTCTTTATCTCCCCGCCAGTGTCTGCAGGAAGAGCCCAGGGGTACTAGGACACATTGGTGGAGACAACGGAAGGCGGGTGAGATCATCAGAAAGTGTTCACACGCCAACCTCCGGATCGGCGATTTTATCCCTTTCTACCGGCAGCTCCCGGGTCACAGCACGGAACTCCTCGCGCGCGCTGCTAAAGGGTGCAGAGAGCTGCGTGCGCCAGCGGGGCGGCTGTCGTTGTCGGGAGATGGACGTTGGACCTTCCTCTAACTCTCCGGACCCCCTCTTGGGGACACGGCGCTGTATTCCTTCGCCCTGGCAGACAGGGATTCATTGACACGGTCGCCTTTGGAGCTTTCAGGGATTTTCTTAGAAATGCACAACTCGTTTAATACTTTCTACAGGGCAGCAATGTAGCGCCCCTATGAAAAAAGGGCGTTTCACTACTACACAAAGCACGGACCGCAGGAGTTCTCTAAAGGACAGAGAGAAAAGCAAGGGAAAAGAATGGCTTCACAAAAATAAGAGTGGTGAGTGTTTCGTGGGAATGCTTTATGGAGCAGAGGGGGGGACGGACGGGAGGCTAGTTGGGAGACTGAGCTCTGTGAAGAACCTGCCAGGCAGGACGGCAGCCTCGAGCGACCTGCACGGCCACCTCATTCGCGGCCACCACGGTCCCCGGGCGCCAGCCTTGCGCACCGAGCAGAACCGCGGTCAGCGCCGCCAGCCCCGCTCCCCAAAGAGCCGCATCCAGCGATCCGCCGCCCGGCCTCCCGCTGCCCCCAACAGCCCCGTCTCTCTGCTCCGGCCGGTCCGCCTCCTCCCCGCCTCCTCTCCCTCCTCTGCTTTCTTCTCCCTCCCCTGCCCTCCTCAACCAGTTCCGCCTCGGCACTCTGTCCCTCAACCTGCTGCAGATGTGCTGCTTCCACCACATCCAGTTCAGGTGTGACAGGCTCTTCTCTTGTCCTCTGAGCAAGAGGAGCAGCAGGAGGGGCACACAAGAGCTCTCCTCACAGAGGCTGCATCGCCAGGAAGTCCAAAGAAGTTCGGAGATTCTGTGCCACGTCCGAGCTTTCTCTGGGGATGCTGCTTCTCCCATGCACTGCCTCGCCGTAGCACTCGTACCACAGCCCCTGACAAAAGCCCAGGTGGTCTTTGTGGCTAGCAGAATTGCTCCTGCTGCCAGCAGGGATGCTCCCCGAGACAGACGAGGAGGAGCTGAGCCGGGAGGGATGTTCTGCGTCTCGTGCCCCTCGAGCATTCTCAAAAGCGCCTGCCGTGGAGGACAATTCAGGAGTCCCCCCGGGCCAGCAAAAGAGAGATGAGAAGGAAGAGATGATGGCCACGAAAAAAGCTCATGGTCTGTCAATCTTGAACTCCTCGAGACCAATCCTCAGCCCTCCCACCTAGCCCGGCCCCGCCGCCTCCGCGGCGCAGAGCTCCGAACGCCGCCCCGCTGCCGCCGCTCTCGCCGGCCCTCCGGATCCAGCCCGCACCGACGAGAGCCCGAGAGGCGTCGGCGCCCCGGTACAGTACCCGGGCTTATTTGGATGAGAAGGACCATGGACGGAGAAGAGAACAGTGGACGGAGACGAAGACAGAGGAGGGAGAGGAAGCGGAGAGGCAGCGGAGAGGAGGCGGCCCGGCCGGAGCAGAGACGGGGCTATCGGAGGCAGCGAGAAGCCGGGCGGCGGATGGGCGCTTTCGGCGCCAGCGGAGAGCGGGACGGGCGGCGCTGGCCGCGGTTCTGCTCGGTGCGCAAGGCTGGCGCCCGGCGACCGGGGGGCCGCGGCTGGAGTTGCCGTGCAGGTCCCTCCAGGGAGGGAGGCTGCCGTCCTGCCTGGCAGGTTCTTCACAGAGCTCCGTCTCCCAACTAGCCTCCCGTCCGTCCCTCCCTCTGCTCCATAAAGTATTCCCTCGGAACACTCACCGGTCTTTTCTTTGTCGAGCCGTTCCCGTTTCCTTGCTTTACTCTCGGTCCTTCAGAGACCTCCTGCAGTCCGTCCTTCCCCTTTTCTACTTTCCTTTCTCTCTTGCTTAGCTGAGTCGCGCAGCTTCCCATTCTTCAGTGACTCCAAAAATCCACCTCTCTTTCCCGCACTCAACTCTCCAGCAAATTCTAATGGGCACTTCCACAACTGCACACCTTGACAGTCTCGTCAAATTCTTCTCCGTACGGTCCTGACTCTTTCTGTGCCCTGTCTTCTGGGAAGCAACCTCCAGTGCAAAAAGCCATTCTGACGGCTTTTTGTCTTTATCTCCCCGCCAGTGTCTGCAGGAAGAGCCCAGGGGTACTAGGACACATTGGTGGAGACAACGGAAGGCGGTGAGATCATCAGAAAGTGTTCACACGCCAACCTCCGGATCGGCGATTTTATCCCTTTCTACCGGCAGCTCCCGGGTCACAGCACGGAACTCCTGGCGCGCGCTGCTAAAGGGTGCAGAGAGCTGCGTGCGCCAGCGGGGCGGCTGTCGTTGTCGGGAGATGGACGTTGGACCTTCCTCTAACTCTCCGGACCCCCTCTTGGGGACACGGCGCTGTATTCCTTCGCCCTGGCAGACAGGGATTCATTGACACGGTCGCCTTTGGAGCTTTCAGGGGATTTTCTTAGAAATGCACAACTCGTTTAATACTTTCTACAGGGCAGCAATGTAGCGCCCCTATGAAAAAAGGGCGTTTCACTACTACACAAAGCACGGACCGCAGGAGTTCTCTAAAGGACAGAGAGAAAAGCAAGGGAAAAGAATGGCTTCACAAAAATAAGAGTGGTGAGTGTTTCGTGGGAATGCTTTATGGAGCAGAGGGGGGGACGGACGGGAGGCTAGTTGGGAGACTGAGCTCTGTGAAGAACCTGCCAGGCAGGACGGCAGCCTCGAGCGACCTGCACGGCCACCTCATTCGCGGCCACCACGGTCCCCGGGCGCCAGCCTTGCGCACCGAGCAGAACCGCGGTCAGCGCCGCCAGCCCCGCTCCCCAAAGAGCCGCATCCAGCGATCCGCCGCCCGGCCTCCCGCTGCCCCCAACAGCCCCGTCTCTCTGCTCCGGCCGGTCCGCCTCCTCCCCGCCTCCTCTCCCTCCTCTGCTTTCTTCTCCCTCCCCTGCCCTCCTCAACCAGTTCCGCCTCGGCACTCTGTCCCTCAACCTGCTGCAGATGTGCTGCTTCCACCACATCCAGTTCAGGTGTGACAGGCTCTTCTCTTGTCCTCTGAGCAAGAGGAGCAGCAGGAGGGGCACACAAGAGCTCTCCTCACAGAGGCTGCATCGCCAGGAAGTCCAAAGAAGTTCGGAGATTCTGTGCCACGTCCGAGCTTTCTCTGGGGATGCTGCTTCTCCCATGCACTGCCTGGCCGTAGCACTCGTACCACAGCCCCTGACAAAAGCCCAGGTGGTCTTTGTGGCTAGCAGAATTGCTCCTGCTGCCAGCAGGGATGCTCCCCGAGACAGACGAGGAGGAGCTGAGCCGGGAGGGATGTTCTGCGTCTCGTGCCCCTCGAGCATTCTCAAAAGCGCCTGCCGTGGAGGACAATTCAGGAGTCCCCCCGGGCCAGCAAAAGAGAGATGAGAAGGAAGAGATGATGGCCACGAAAAAAGCTCATGGTCTGTCAATCTTGAACTCCTCGAGACCAATCCTCAGCCCTCCCACCTAGCCCGGCCCCGCCGCCTCCGCGGCGCAGAGCTCCGAACGCCGCCCCGCTGCCGCCGCTCTCGCCAGCCCTCCGGATCCAGCCCGCACCGACGAGAGCCCGAGAGGCGTCGGCGCCCCGGTACAGTACCCGGGCTTATTTGGATGAGAAGGACCATGGACGGAGAAGAGAACAGTGGACGGAGACGAAGACAGAGGAGGGAGAGGAAGCGGAGAGGCAGCGGAGAGGAGGCGGCCCGGCCGGAGCAGAGACGGGGCTATCGGAGGCAGCGAGAAGCCGGGCGGCGGATGGGCGCTTTCGGCGCCAGCGGAGAGCGGGACGGGCGGCGCTGGCCGCGGTTCTGCTCGGTGCGCAAGGCTGGCGCCCGGCGACCGGGGGGCCGCGGCTGGAGTTGCCGTGCAGGTCCCTCCAGGGAGGGAGGCTGCCGTCCTGCCTGGCAGGTTCTTCACAGAGCTCCGTCTCCCAACTAGCCTCCCGTCCGTCCCTCCCTCTGCTCCATAAAGTATTCCCTCGGAACACTCACCGGTCTTTTCTTTGTCGAGCCGTTCCCGTTTCCTTGCTTTACTCTCGGTCCTTCAGAGACCTCCTGCAGTCCGTCCTTCCCCTTTTCTACTTTCCTTTCTCTCTTGCTTAGCTGAGTCGCGCAGCTTCCCATTCTTCAGTGACTCCAAAAATCCACCTCTCTTTCCCGCACTCAACTCTCCAGCAAATTCTAATGGGCACTTCCACAACTGCACACCTTGACAGTCTCGTCAAATTCTTCTCCGTACGGTCCTGACTCTTTCTGTGCCCTGTCTTCTGGGAAGCAACCTCCAGTGCAAAAAGCCATTCTGACGGCTTTTTGTCTTTATCTCCCCGCCAGTGTCTGCAGGAAGAGCCCAGGGGTACTAGGACACATTGGTGGAGACAACGGAAGGCGGTGAGATCATCAGAAAGTGTTCACACGCCAACCTCCGGATCGGCGATTTTATCCCTTTCTACCGGCAGCTCCCGGGTCACAGCACGGAACTCCTGGCGCGCGCTGCTAAAGGGTGCAGAGAGCTGCGTGCGCCAGCGGGGCGGCTGTCGTTGTCGGGAGATGGACGTTGGACCTTCCTCTAACTCTCCGGACCCCCTCTTGGGGACACGGCGCTGTATTCCTTCGCCCTGGCAGACAGGGATTCATTGACACGGTCGCCTTTGGAGCTTTCAGGGGATTTTCTTAGAAATGCACAACTCGTTTAATACTTTCTACAGGGCAGCAATGTAGCGCCCCTATGAAAAAAGGGCTTTTCACTACTACACAAAGCACGGACCGCAGGAGTTCTCTAAAGGACAGAGAGAAAAGCAAGGGAAAAGAATGGCTTCACAAAAATAAGAGTGGTGAGTGTTTCGTGGGAATGCTTTATGGAGCAGAGGGGGGGACGGACGGGAGGCTAGTTGGGAGACTGAGCTCTGTGAAGAACCTGCCAGGCAGGACGGCAGCCTCGAGCGACCTGCACGGCCACCTCATTCGCGGCCACCACGGTGCCCGGGCGCCAGCCTTGCGCACCGAGCAGAACCGCGGCCAGCGCCGCCAGCCCCGCTCCCCAAAGAGCCGCATCCAGCGATCCGCCGCCCGGCCTCCCGCTGCCCCCAACAGCCCCGTCTCTCTGCTCCGGCCGGTCCGCCTCCTCCCCGCCTCCTCTCCCTCCTCTGCTTTCTTCTCCCTCCCCTGCCCTCCTCAACCAGTTCCGCCTCGGCACTCTGCCCCTCAACCTGCTGCAGATGTACTGCTTCCACCACATCCAGTTCAGGTGTGACAGGCTCTTCTCTTGTCCTCTGAGCAAGAGGAGCAGCAGGAGGGACACACAAGAGCTCTCCTCACAGAGGCTGCATCGCCAGGAAGTCCAAAGAAGTTCGGAGATTCTGTGCCACGTCCGAGCTTTCTCTGGGGATGCTGCTTCTCCCATGCACTGCCTGGCCGCAGCACTCGGACCACAGCCCCTGACAAAAGCCCAGGTGGTCTTTGTGGCTAGCAGAATTGCTCCTGCTGCCAGCAGGGATGCTCCTCGAGACAGACGAGGAGAGGCTGACCCGGGGAGCTGAGCCGGGAGGGATGTTCTGCGTCTCGTGCCCCTCGAGCATTCTCAAAAGCGCCTGCCGTGGAGGACAATTCAGGAGTCCCCCCGGGCCAGCAAAAGAGAGATGAGAAGGAAGAGATGATGGCCACGAAAAAAGCTCATGGTCTGTCAATCTTGAACTCCTCGAGACCAATCCTCAGCCCTCCCACCTAGCCCGGCCCCGCCGCCTCCGCGGCGCAGAGCTCCGAACGCCGCCCCGCTGCCGCCGCTCTCGCCGGCCCTCCGGATCCAGCCCGCACCGACGACAGCCCGAGAGGCGTCGGCGCCCCGGTACAGTACCCGGGCTTAGTTGGATGAGGAGGACCGTGGACGGAGACGAGAACAGTGGACGGAGACGAAGACAGAGGAGGGAGAGGAAGCGGAGAGGCAGCGGAGAGGAGGCGGCCCGGCCGGAGCAGAGACGGGGCTATCGGAGGCAGCGAGAAGCCTGGCGGCGGATGGGCGCTTTCGGCGCCAGCGGAGAGCGGGACTGGCGGCGCTGGCCGCGGTTCTGCTCGGTGCGCAAGGCTGGCGCCCGGCGACCGGGGGGCCGCGGCTGGAGTTGCCGTGCAGGTCCCTCCAGGGAGGGAGGCTGCCGTCCTGCCTGGCAGGTTCTTCACAGAGCTCCGTCTCCCAACTAGCCTCCCGTCCGTCCCTCCCTCTGCTCCATAAAGTATTCCCTCGGAACACTCACCGGTCTTTTCTTTGTCGAGCCGTTCCCGTTTCCTTGCTTTACTCTCGGTCCTTCAGAGACCTCCTGCAGTCCGTCCTTCCCCTTTTCTACTTTCCTTTCTCTCTTGCTTAGCTCAGTCGCGCAGCTTCCCATTCTTCAGTGACTCCAAAAATCCACCTCTCTTTCCCGCACTCAACTCTCCAGCAAATTCTAATGGGCACTTCCACAACTGCACACCTTGACAGTCTCGTCAAATTCTTCTCCGTACGGTCCTGACTCTTTCTGTGCCCTGTCTTCTGGGAAGCAACCTCCAGTGCAAAAAGCCATTCTGACGGCTTTTTGTCTTTATCTCCCCGCCAGTGTCTGCAGGAAGAGCCCAGGGGTACTAGGACACATTGGTGGAGACAACGGAAGGCAGTGAGATCATCAGAAAGTGTTCACACGCCAACCTCCGGATCGGCGATTTTATCCCTTTCTACCGGCAGCTCCCGGGTCACAGCACGGAACTCCTCGCGCGCGCTGCTAAAGGGTGCAGAGAGCTGCGTGCGCCAGCGGGGCGGCTGTCGTTGTCGGGAGATGGACGTTGGACCTTCCTCTAACTCTCCGGACCCCCTCTTGGGGACACGGCGCTGTATTCCTTCGCCCTGGCAGACAGGGATTCATTGACACGGTCGCCTTTGGAGCTTTCAACTAGCCTCCCGTCCGTCCCCCCCTCTGCTCCATAAAGCATTCCCACGAAACACTCACCACTCTTATTTTTGTGAAGCCATTCTTTTCCCTTGCTTTTCTCTCTGTCCTTTAGAGAACTCCTGCGGTCCGTGCTTTGTGTAGTAGTGAAACGCCCTTTTTTCATAGGGGCGCTACATTGCTGCCCTGTAGAAAGTATTAAACGAGTTGTGCATTTCTAAGAAAATCCCCTGAAAGCTCCAAAGGCGACCGTGTCAATGAATCCCTGTCTGCCAGGGCGAAGGAATACAGCGCCGTGTCCCCAAGAGGGGGTCCGGAGAGTTAGAGGAAGGTCCAACGTCCATCTCCCGACAACGACAGCCGCCCCGCTGGCGCACGCAGCTCTCTGCACCCTTTAGCAGCGCGCGCCAGGAGTTCCGTGCTGTGACCCGGGAGCTGCCGGTAGAAAGGGATAAAATCGCCGATCCGGAGGTTGGCGTGTGAACACTTTCTGATGATCTCACTGCCTTCCGTTGTCTCCACCAATGTGTCCTAGTACCCCTGGGCTCTTCCTGCAGACACTGGCGGGGAGATAAAGACAAAAAGCCGTCAGAATGGCTTTTTGCACTGGAGGTTGCTTCCCAGAAGACAGGGCACAGAAAGAGTCAGGACCGTACGGAGAAGAATTTGACGAGACTGTCAAGGTGTGCAGTTGTGGAAGTGCCCATTAGAATTTGCTGGAGAGTTGAGTGCGGGAAAGAGAGGTGGATTTTTGGAGTCACTGAAGAATGGGAAGCTGCGCGACTGAGCTAAGCAAGAGAGAAAGGAAAGTAGAAAAGGGGAAGGACGGACTGCAGGAGGTCTCTGAAGGACCGAGAGTAAAGCAAGGAAACGGGAACGGCTCGACAAAGAAAAGACCGGTGAGTGTTCCGAGGGAATACTTTATGGAGCAGAGGGAGGGACGGACGGGAGGCTAGTTGGGAGACGGAGCTCTGTGAAGAACCTGCCAGGCAGGACGGCAGCCTCCCTCCCTGGAGGGACATGCACGGCAACTCCAGCCGCGGCCCCCCGGTCGCCGGGCGCCAGCCTTGCGCACCGAGCAGAACCGCGGCCAGCGCCGCCAGTCCCGCTCTCCGCTGGCGCCGAAAGCGCCCATCCGCCGCCAGGCTTCTCGCTGCCTCCGATAGCCCCGTCTCTGCTCCGGCCGGGCCGCCTCCTCTCCGCTGCCTCTCCGCTTCCTCTCCCTCCTCTGTCTTCGTCTCCGTCCACTGTTCTCGTCTCCGTCCACGGTCCTCCTCATCCAACTAAGCCCGGGTACTGTACCGGGGCGCCGACGCCTCTCGGGCTCTCGTCGGTGCGGGCTGGATCCGGAGGGCCGGCGAGAGCGGCGGCAGCGGGGCGGCGTTCGGAGCTCTGCGCCGCGGAGGCGGCGGGGCCGGGCTAGGTGGGAGGGCTGAGGATTGGTCTCGAGGAGTTCAAGATTGACAGACCATGAGCTTTTTTCGTGGCCATCATCTCTTCCTTCTCATCTCTCTTTTGCTGGCCCGGGGGGACTCCTGAATTGTCCTCCACGGCAGGCGCTTTTGAGAATGCTCGAGGGGCACGAGACGCAGAACATCCCTCCCGGCTCAGCTCCCCGGGTCAGCCTCTCCTCGTCTGTCTCGAGGAGCATCCCTGCTGGCAGCAGGAGCAATTCTGCTAGCCACAAAGACCACCTGGGCTTTTGTCAGGGGCTGTGGTCCGAGTGCTACGGCCAGGCAGTGCATGGGAGAAGCAGCATCCCCAGAGAAAGCTCGGACGTGGCACAGAATCTCCGAACTTCTTTGGACTTCCTGGCGATGCAGCCTCTGTGAGGAGAGCTCTTGTGTGTCCCTCCTGCTGCTCCTCTTGCTCAGAGGACAAGAGAAGAGCCTGTCACACCTGAACTGGATGTGGTGGAAGCAGTACATCTGCAGCAGGTTGAGGGGCAGAGTGCCGAGGCGGAACTGGTTGAGGAGGGCAGGGGAGGGAGAAGAAAGCAGAGGAGGGAGAGGAGGCGGGGAGGAGGCGGACCGGCCGGAGCAGAGAGACGGGGCTGTTGGGGGCAGCGGGAGGCCGGGCGGCGGATCGCTGGATGCGGCTCTTTGGGGAGCGGGGCTGGCGGCGCTGGCCGCGGTTCTGCTCGGTGCGCAAGGCTGGCGCCCGGGCACCGTGGTGGCCGCGAATGAGGTGGCCGTGCAGGTCGCTCGAGGCTGCCGTCCTGCCTGGCAGGTTCTTCACAGAGCTCAGTCTCCCAACTAGCCTCCCGTCCGTCCCCCCCTCTGCTCCATAAAGCATTCCCACGAAACACTCACCACTCTTATTTTTGTGAAGCCATTCTTTTCCCTTGCTTTTCTCTCTGTCCTTTAGAGAACTCCTGCGGTCCGTGCTTTGTGTAGTAGTGAAACGCCCTTTTTTCATAGGGGCGCTACATTGCTGCCCTGTAGAAAGTATTAAACGAGTTGTGCATTTCTAAGAAAATCCCCTGAAAGCTCCAAAGGCGACCGTGTCAATGAATCCCTGTCTGCCAGGGCGAAGGAATACAGCGCCGTGTCCCCAAGAGGGGGTCCGGAGAGTTAGAGGAAGGTCCAACGTCCATCTCCCGACAACGACAGCCGCCCCGCTGGCGCACGCAGCTCTCTGCACCCTTTAGCAGCGCGCGCGAGGAGTTCCGTGCTGTGACCCGGGAGCTGCGGGTAGAAAGGGATAAAATCGCCGATCCGGAGGTTGGCGTGTGAACACTTTCTGATGATCTCACTGCCTTCCGTTGTCTCCACCAATGTGTTCTAGTACCCCTGGGCTCTTCCTGCAGACACTGGCGGGGAGATAAAGACAAAAAGCCGTCAGAATGGCTTTTTGCACTGGATGTTGCTTCCCAGAAGACAGGGCACAGAAAGAGTCAGGACCGTACGGAGAAGAATTTGACGAGACTGTCAAGGTGTGCAGTTGTGGAAGTGCCCATTAGAATTTGCTGGAGAGTTGAGTGCGGGAAAGAGAAGTGGATTTTTGGAGTCACTGAAGAATGGGAAGCTGCGCGACTCAGCTAAGCAAGAGAGAAAGGAAAGTAGAAAAGGGGAAGGACGGACTGCAGGAGGTCTCTGAAGGACCGAGAGTAAAGCAAGGAAACGGGAACGGCTCGACAAAGAAAAGACCGGTGAGTGTTCCGAGGGAATACTTTATGGAGCAGAGGGAGGGACGGACGGGAGGCTAGTTGGGAGACGGAGCTCTGTGAAGAACCTGCCAGGCAGGACGGCAGCCTCCCTCCCTGGAGGGACCTGCACGGCAACTCCAGCCGCGGCCCCCCGGTCGCCGGGCGCCAGCCTTGCGCACCGAGCAGAACCGCGGCCAGCGCCGCCCGTCCCGCTCTCCGCTGGCGCCGAAAGCGCCCATCCGCCGCCCGGCTTCTCGCTGCCTCCGATAGCCCCGTCTCTGCTCCGGCCGGGCCGCCTCCTCTCCGCTGCCTCTCCGCTTCCTCTCCCTCCTCTGTCTTCGTCTCCGTCCACTGTTCTCGTCTCCGTCCACGGTCCTCCTCATCCAACTAAGCCCGGGTACTGTACCGGGGCGCCGACGCCTCTCGGGCTCTCGTCGGTGCGGGCTGGATCCGGAAGGCCGGCGAGAGCGGCGGCAGCGGGGCGGCGTTCGGAGCTCTGCGCCGCGGAGGCGGCGGGCCGGGCTAGGTGGGAGGGCTGAGGATTGGTCTCGAGGAGTTCAAGATTGACAGACCATGAGCTTTTTTCGTGGCCATCATCTCTTCCTTCTCATCTCTCTTTTGCTGGCCCGGGGGGACTCCTGAATTGTCCTCCACGGCAGGCGCTTTTGAGAATGCTCGAGGGGCACGAGACGCAGAACATCCCTCCCGGCTCAGCTCCCCGGGTCAGCCTCTCCTCGTCTGTCTCGAGGAGCATCCCTGCTGGCAGCAGGAGCAATTCTGCTAGCCACAAAGACCACCTGGGCTTTTGTCAGGGGCTGTGGTACGAGTGCTACGGCGAGGCAGTGCATGGGAGAAGCAGCATCCCCAGAGAAAGCTCGGATGTGGCATGGCATCTCCCACCTGCTTTGAACTTCCTGGAGATGCAACCTCCGTGAGGAGATCTCTTCTGTGTCCCCCCTCCTCCTGCTCCTCTTGCTCAGAGGACCAGGGAACAGCCTGTCACATCTGAACTGCATGTGGTGGAAGCAGCACATCTGCAGCAGGTTGAGGGGCGCTCAGAGGCGGGACTTCTCGGTATTAAACAAACCCTAAAAGATATCTTTGGAATTTCATGGAATCAAAGGGGGAAAAAAAAGAATTCAATCCAATGACCAGAAACCATTGTATCGAACATTTCTTTAATATGTCAGCTGGGAATACATGGGGTACTCTGCCATGCATGGATCAAACATCTAGTATAAATTTCGGAATATAAATACAGTGACGCTTGAGAGACCCCTTCCCCCTTCCCCAGCAGTGGAGAATTAGGTTATGATTTTGAGGTCATATAGCATCTTGGGTTTTATTGGTGGAGCAAGACTGCCATCTAGCGTCCATTTCTTCGGGGGGGGCAGTCATGTTCGGAGTGTGGTCTTCTCGCTAATCAGGCCTCGTAGCCTCTCTGCTTGATCTATCCGACCTCGAACTCCTAAATTAAATGTTCTAGGACCAGCTAAGACATATGTCTTAGAACTTCCCATTTGCTTAAACAATATTTAATTGACTTTCTTCTTAACAGAACAATCTCTTATTGAAGAACATTTCAGAGGCACGTAAGCTGATTTCTTGAAGATGGGCATACGATATACTCTCTATTCATTTCCATGTGTTATCTACATTCTCTCTCCTAAAAATAACTGAAGTCTTAAAAGAATTAGGATATCATTTTTATCTAAGATAAAGCTTCTGATGTACTAAGTCGTTTAGAAAAGAGATCCTCTCTCATTTTAGTG
Organism: Pseudopipra pipra; assembly: GCF_036250125.1. Classification (NCBI taxonomy): domain Eukaryota; kingdom Metazoa; phylum Chordata; class Aves; order Passeriformes; family Pipridae; genus Pseudopipra; species Pseudopipra pipra. Next base: position 277,913 of record NW_026990929.1, read on the forward strand.
CCATTGTGACAAGAGGGGGCTTCACGTAACACCTGGACCACTGAACACTGCAGATTCCCCTGGAATCAAAGGGCCATTGGGACACTCTAGGGCCTCATGGAAGAGGGAGGCAGTACAGAGAGACCTCAAATTAGAGGTTTGCGCAATCATCCACCAGAGGAAGTTCAACGAGGGGAAGTGCCAGATTCTCTCCCTGGGATGGGGCAACCTCGGTTGTACGGACAGACTGGGAATGACATGTTGCATAGCAGTGCTGGAAAATGGCCTCTGGGATCGTGGTGGATGGCCAGCTGGCCAAGAGTCAGTGGTGCCCTGGCGGGGGCTCACTGCTCGCTCACACAAGGGTTTTCAGACACACGAGTCCTTCCCTTGCACACACCCAGACAGACAGTTCATGGCAGCAGGGGCAGTATCTCCTGGGGCTCCTGCTGCCACGCCCGGAGCCTGGATACATCTCAACCCTTGTGAGGTGCCACTTGCTCTGCCACTATCTGAGAAGCCCCACGGCCTGAGGGATGGGCACAGGGAGCTCTGTCCACAGAAGCACATCCCAGAGCTGCATTCAGGGGCTTTGACAGGGTTTAGTACCGTAAATTCAAAGTGACACCAGACACTCTTTGTCCCACAGAACTTCAAGGCTCCCCCATGAGGCTGATTGGCAATTGTACTTGCTCAGGGTCATCTCCCCACACCACCACCAGGTGTGTGCTCAAGACTTGTCTCTTCAATGCAAAGAGAGTCACCCGCCCTAGTCCATCCGTGTCTCTCCAGGGAAGGCTAAAGAACTTCTGTGGGCTGGATGAGAAGCCAGTGCACATGGGAATGGACCACGCCCTTCCCTGGTGGTCCTTCATGTCCTTTTCCTGAGTTGAGAGCAATGGGAAAGGGAATGAACCTTTGGACTGTGCCTCAGAGTGCCCGTCAACCTGCTGCAGATATGCTGGTTCCAGCACATCCAGTTCAGATGTGACAGGCTGTTCCCTGGTCCTCTGAGTAAGAGGAGCAGGAGGAGGGACACAGAAGAGCTCTCCTCACAGAGGCCACATCGCCAGAAAGTCCAAAGAAGGTGGGAGATGCCATGCCACGTCCGAGCTTTCTCTGGGGAAGGTGCTTCTCCCATGCAAGGCCTCTCCGTAGCACTCATGCCACATCCCCTGACAAAAGACCAGGTGGTCTTTATCACCAGCAGAAGTGCTCCTGTTACCAGTAGGGATGATCCCCGGGACAGGCCAGGAGAGGGACCTGCACGGCAACTCCAGCCGCGGCCCCCCGGTCGCCGGGCGCCAGCCTTGCGCACCGAGCAGAACCGCAGCCAGCGCCGCCAGTCCCGCTCTCCGCTGGTGCCGAAAGCGCCCATCCGCCGCCCGGCTTCTCGCTGCCTCCGATAGCCCCGTCTCTGCTCCGGCCGGGCCGCCTCCTCTCCACCTCCTCTCCCTCCTCTGTCTTCGTCTCCGTCCACTGTTCTCGTCTCCGTCCAAGGTCCTCCTCATCCAACTAAGCCCGGGTACTGTACCGGGGCGCCGACGCCTCTCGGGTTCTCGTCGGTGCGGGCTGGATCCGGAGGGCCGGCGAGAGCGGCGGCAGCTGGGTGGCGTTCGGAGCTCTGCGCCGCGGAGGCGGCGGGGCCGGGATAGGTGGGAGGGCTGAGGATTGGTCTCGAGGAGTTCAAGACTGACAGACCATGAGCTTTTTTCGTGGCCATCATCTCTTCCTTCTCATCTCTCTTTTGCTGGCCCGGGGGGACTCCTGAATTGTCCTCCACGGCAGGCGCTTTTGAGAATGCTCGAGGAGCACGAGACGCAGAACATCCCTCCCGGCTCAGCTCCCCGGGTCATCCTCTCCTGGAACATTTAATTTAGGAGTTCGAGGTCGGATAGATCAAGCAGAGACGCTACGAGGCCTGATTAGCGAGAAGACCACTCTCCGAACATGACTGCCCCCCCCAGAAGAAATGGACGCTAGATGGCAGTCTTGCTCCACGAATAAAACCTCAAAAAGCCCAGACATGTCATAATGGTGCAGGCCTCATCATGGCACAAGCCTCAAAGAGCCCAGAAATGTCATAATGGTGCAGGTCTCATCATCACAGTGAGCTCATAAAGCCTAGACACCTCATAATGGTGCAGGTCTAATCATCACACTGACCTCATAAAGACCAGACATGTAATAATGGTGCATGCCTCATCATCACAGTGACCTCTTAAAGCCCAGACATGTCATAATTGTGCAGGCCTCATCATCACACTGACCTCATAAAGTCCAGGTATGTCATAATGGTGCAGGCCTCATCGTCACAGTGACCTCCTAAAGCCCAGACACCTCATAATGGTTCAAGCCTCATCATACCACTGACCTCATAAAGACCAGACACGTCATAATGGTGCAGGCCTCATCATGGCACACTGACCTCTAAGACCCCAGACATGTAATTATGGTGCAGGTCTCATTATGGAACTGACCTCATAAAGCCCAGACATGTCATAATGGTGCAGGCCTCATCATGGCACTGACCTCATAAAGCCCAGACATGTCATAATGGTGCAGTCCTCATCATGGCACTGACCTCCTAAAATTCGGATATGTCATAATGATGCAAGCCTCATCATCACAGGTTTGTGAGCCTGGAGACTCCATGGGGAGCAAGAGCCTTCTGTGCTGGAATCTTTGTTGTGGGAGGAATCCTTGCTTATAAGCAATTTTCAGAGTCGGTCTGGCAGTTGGGAGGCAGGTGTGAAAACAGGAAACAATAGCCCTTATCGCCAGGAAAGAAAGCCTGGAAACTTGGGTTTGTGGTGCAGTGTGTTTGCCAAGCTGGGGCGTCCATGAATAGCGAGTGCTTTCTGTGCTGTCATTTTTGTTGTGGGAGGAATCTTTGTTTATATGCAATTTTGGGAGTTGGGCTGGCAGTTGTAGGCAGGTGTGAAAACAGGAAACAATAGCCACTATCCCCAGGACAGGAAACCTGGAAACTTGGGTTTGTTGTGCAGTGTGTTTGCCAAGCTGGGGCGTCCATGAATAGCGAGTGCTTTCTGTGCTGTCATCTTTGTTGTGGGAGGAATCTTTGTTTATGTGCAATTTTGGGAGTTGGGCTGGCAGTTGGGAGGCAGGTGTGAAAACAGGAAATGACAGCGCTTATCGGCAGGAAAGAAAGCCTGAAAGCTTTGGCTTTGTGGTGCTTTTGGTTTGTCAGCCTGGAGACTCCAAGGGGAGCAGGAGCTTTCTCTGCCTACATCTTCGCTGTGGGAGGAATCTTCCTTCGTATGCAATTTTGGGAGTTGGGCTGGCACTTGGGAGGCAGGTGTGAAAACAGGAAACAATAGCCCTTATCCCCAGGAAAGAAAGCCAGGAAACTTGGGTTTGTGGCGCAGTGTGTTCGCCAAGCTGGGGCGTCCATGAATAGCGAGTGCTTTCTGTGCTGTCATCTTTGTTGTGGGAGGAATCTATGTTTATATGCAATTTTGGGACGTGGTCTGGCAGTTGGGGGGGCAGGGCTGAAAACAGGAAATGACAGTGCTTATCGACAGAAAAGAAAGCCTGGAAGCTTTGGCTTTGTGGTGCTTTTGGTTTGTCAACCTGGAGACTCCATGGGTAGCAGGAGCTTTCTCTGCCTACATCTTCGCTGTGGGAGGAATCTTCCTTTGTATGGAATTTTGGGAGTTGGGCTGGCAGTTGGGAGGCAGGTGTGAAAACAGGAAATGACAGCGCTTATTGGCAGGAAAGAAAGCCTGGAAGCTTTAGCTTTGTGGTGCTTTTGGTTTGTCAGCCTGGAGACTCCATGGGGAGCAAGAGCCTTCTGTGCTGGAATCTTTGTTGTGGGAGGAATCTTTGTTTAGAAGCAATTTTCAGAGTCGGTCTGGCAGTTGTATGCAGGTGTGAAAACAGGAAACAATAGCCCTTATCCCCAGGAAAGAAAGCCTGGAAACTTGGGTTTGTTGTGCAGTGTATTTGCCAAGCTGGGGCGTCCATGAATAGCGAGTGCTTTCTGTGCTGTCATCTTTGTTGTGGGAGGAATCCTTGTTTATAAGCAATTTTGGGAGTCGGCTGGCAGTTGGGAGGCAGGTGTGAAAACAGGAAACAATAGCCACTATTCCAGGACAGAAAACCTGGAAACCTGGGTTTGTGGTGCAGTGTGTTTGCCAAGCTGGGGCGTCCATGAATAGCGAGTGCTTTCTGTGCTGTCATCTTTGTTGTGGGAGGAATTTTTGTTTTAATTCAATTTTGGGAGTTGGGCTGGCAGTTGGGAGGCAGGTGTGAAAACAGGAAATGACAGCGCTTATCCCCAGGAAAGAAAGCCTGGAAGCTTTGGCTTTGTGGTGCTTTTGGTTTGTCAGCCTGGAGGACTCCATGGGGAGCAAGAGCCTTCTGTGCTGTCATCTTTATTGTGGGAGGAATCTTTGTTTATATGCAATTTTGGGAGTCGGTCTGGCAGTTGGGAGCAGGTGTGAAAACAGGAAACAATAGCCCTTATCCCCAGGAAAATAAGATTGGAAACTTGGGTTTGTGGTGCAGTGTGTTTGCCAAGCTGGGGCGTCCATGAATAGCGAGTGCTTTCTGTGCTGTCATTTTTGTTGTGGGAGGGATCTTTGTTTATATGCAATTTTGGGAGTTGGGCTGGCAGTTGGGAGGCAGGTGTGAAAACAGGAAACAATAACCATTATCCCCAGGACAGAAAACCTGGAAACTTGGGTTTGTGGTGCAGTGTGTTTGCCAAGCTGGGGCGTCCATGAACAGCAAGTGCATTCTGTCCTGTCATCTTTGTTGTGGGAGGAATCTTTGTTTATATGCAATTATGGGAGTCAGGCTGGCAGCTGGGAGGCAAGTGTGAAAACAGGAAACAATAGCCATTATCCGCAGGAAAGAATGCCTGGAAACTTGGGTTTGTGGTGCAGTGTGTTTGCCAAGCTGGGGCGTCCATGAACAGCGACTGCATTCTGTCCTGTCATCTTTGTTGTGGGAGGAATCTTCCTTCGTATGCAATTTTGGGAGTTGGGCTGGCAGTTGGGAGGCAGGTGTGAAAACAGGAAACAATAGCCCTTATCCCCAGGAAAGAAAGCCTGGAAGCTTTGCTTTGTGGTGCTTTTGGTTTGTCAGCCTGGAGACTCCATGGGGAGCAGGAGCTTTCTCTGCCTACATCTTCGCTGTGGGAGGAATCTTCCTTCGTATGCAATTTTGGGAGTTGGGCTGGCAGTTGGGAGGCAGGTGTGAAAACAGGAAATGACAGCGCTTATCGGCAGGAAAGAAAGCCTGGAAGGTTTGGCTTTGTGGTGCTTTTGGTTTGTCAGCCTGGAGACTCCATGCGGAGCACGATCTTTCTGTGCTGGAATCTTTGTTGTGGGTGGAATCTTTGTTTAGAAGCAATTTTCAGAGTCAGTCTGGCAGTTGGGAGGCAGGTGTGAAAACAGGAAACAACAGCCCTTATCCCAGGAAAGAAAGCCTGGAAACTTGGGTTTGTGGTGCAGTGTGTTTGCCAAGCTGGGGCGTCCATGAACAGCGAGTGCATTCTGTGCTGTCATCTTTGTTGTGGGAGGAATCTTTGTTTTTATTCAATTTTGGGAGTTGGGCTGGCAGTTGGGAGGCAGGTGTGAAAACAGGAAATGACAGCGCTTATCGGCAGAAAGAAAGCCTGGAAGCTTTGCTTTGTGGTGCTTTTGGTTTGTCAGCCTGGAGACTCCATGCGGAGCAAGATCTTTCTGTGCTGTCATCTTTGTTGTGGGAGGAATCTTTGTTTATAAGTAATTTTCAGAGTCGGTCTGGCAGTTGGGAGGCAGGTGTGAAAACAGGAAACAATAGCCCTTATCGCCAGGAAAGAAAGCCTGGAAACTTGGGTTTGTGGTGCAGTGTGTTTGCCAAGCTGGGGCGTCCATGAACAGCGAGTGCATTCTGTGCTGTCATCTTTGATGTGGGAGGAATCTTTGTTTATATGCAATTTTGGGAGTCGGTCTGGCAGTTGGGGAGGCAGGTGTGAAAACAGGATATGACAGCTTATCGGCAGGAAAGAAAGCCTGGAAGCTTTGGCTTTGTCGTGCTTCTGGTTTGTCAGCCTGGAGACTCCATGGGGAGCAGGAGCTTTCTCTGCCTACATCTTCGCAGTGGGAGGAATCTTCCTTCGTTTGCAATTTTGGGAGTGGGGCTGGCAGTTGGGAGGCAGGTGTGAAAACAGGAAATAACAGTGCTTATCGGCAGGAAAGAAAGCCTGAAAGCTTTAGCTTTGTGGTGCTTTTGGTTTGTCAGCCTGGAGACTCCATGGGGAGCAGGAGCTTTCTGTGCTGGAATCTTTGTTGTGGGAGGAATCTTTGTTTATATGCAATTTTCAGAGTCGGTCTGGCAGTTGGGAGGCAGGTGTGAAAACAGGAAACAATAGCCCTTATCCCCAGGAAAGAAAGCCTGGAAACTTGGGTTTGTGGTGCAGTGTGTTTGCCAAGCTGGGGCGTCCATGAATAGCGAGTGCTTTCTGTGCTGTCATCTTTGTTGTGGGAGGGATCTTTGTTTATATGCAGTTTTAGGAGTTGGGCTGGCAGTTGTAGGCAGGTGTGAAAACAGGAAACAATAACCATTATCCCCAGGACAGAAAACCTGGAAACTTGGGTTTGTGGTGCAATGTGTTTGCCAAGCTCGGGCGTTCATGAATAGCAAGTGCTTTCTGTGCTGTCATCTTTGTTGTGGGAGGAATCTTTGTTTATATGCAATTTTGGGTGTCCGGCTGGCAGCTGGGAGGCAGGTGTGAAAACAGGAAACAATAGCCATTATCCGCAGGAAAGAAAGCCTGGAAGGTTTGGCTTTGTGGTGCTTTTGGTTTGTCAGCCTGGAGACTCCATGCGGAGCAAGACCTTTCTGTGCTGTCATCTTTGTTGTGGGAGGAATCTTTGTTTATAAGCAATTTTCAGAGTCGGTCTGGCAGTTGGGAGGTAGGTGTGAAAACAGGAAACAATAGCCCTTATCCAAAAGGAAAGAAAGCCTGGAAACTTGGGTTTGTGGTGCAATGTGCTTGCCATGCTGGGGCGTCCATGAATAGCGAGTGCTTTCTGTGCTGTCATTTTTGTTGTGGGAGGAATCTTTGTTTCTATGCAATTTTGGGAGTTGGGCTGGCAGTTGGGAGGCAGGTGTGAAAACAGGAAACAATAGCCCTTATCCCCAGGAAAGAAAGCCTGGAAGCTTTGGCTTTGTGGTGCTTTTGGTTTGTCAGCCTGGAGACTCCATGGGGAGCAGGAGCTTTCTCTGCCTACATCTCCGCTGTGGGAGGAATCTTCCTTCGTATGCAATTTTGGGAGTTGGGCTGGCAGTTGGGAGGCAGGTGTGAAAACAGGAAATGACAGCGCATATCGGCAGGAAAGAAAGCCTGGAAGCTTTAGCTTTGTGGTGCTTTTGGTTTGTCAGCCTGGAGACTCCATGGGGAGCAAGAGCCTTCTATGCTGGAATCTTTGTTGTGGGAGGAATCTTTGTTTAGAAGCAATTTTCAGAGTCGGTCTGGCAGTTGGGAGGCAGGTGTGAAAACAGGAAACAATAGCTCTTATCCCCAGGAAAGTGCTTTCTGCGCTGTCATTTTTGCAGTGTGTTTGCCAAGCAACTGCCAGACCGACTCCCAAAATTGCATATAAACAAGGATTCCTCCCACAACAAAGATGACAGCACAGAAAGCACTCGCTATTCATGGACACCCCAGCTTGGCAAACACACTGCACCACAGACCCAAGTTTCCAGGCTTTCTTTCCTGGGGATAAGGGCTATTGTTTCATGTTTTCACACCTGCCTCCCAACTGCCAGCCCAACTCCCAAAATTGCATAGAAACAAAGATTCCTCCCACAACAAAGATTCCAGCACAGAAAGGTCGTGCTCCGCATGGAGTCTCCGGGCTCTCAAACCAAAAGCACCACAAAGCCAAAGCTTTCAGGCTTTCTTTCCTGCCGATAAGCGCTGTCATTTCCTGTTTTCACACCTGCCTCCCAACTGCCAGCCCAACTCCCAAAATTGCATACGAAGGAAGATTCCTCCCACAGCGAAGATGTAGGCAGAGAAAGCTCCTACTCCCCATGGAGTCTCCAGGCTGACAAACCAAAAGCACCACAAAGCCAAAGCTTCCAGGCTTTCTTTCCTGGGGATAAGCGCTGTCATTTCCTGTTTTCACACCTGCCTCCCAACTGCCAGACCGACTCCCAAAATTGCACATAAACAAGGATTCCTCCCACAACAAAGATGACAGCACAGAAAGCACTCGCTATTCATGGACGCCCCAGCTTGGCAAACACACTGCACCACAAACCCAAGTTTCCAGGCTTTCTTTCCTGGGGATAAGGGCTATTGTTTCCTGTTTTCACACCTGCCTCCCAACTGCCAGCTCAACTCCCAAAATTGCATACGAAGGAAGATTCCTCCCACAGCGATGATGTAGGCAGAGAGCTCCTACTCCCCATGGAGTCTCCAGGCTGACAAACCAAAAGCACCACAAAGCCAAAGCTTCCAGGCTTTCTTTCCTGGGGATAAACGCTGTCATTTCCTGTTTTCACACCTGCCTCCCAACTGCCAGACCGACTCCCAAAATTGCACATAAACAAGGATTCCTCCCACAACAAAGATGACAGCACAGAAAGCACTCGCTATTCATGGACACCCCAGCTTGGCAAACACACTGCACCACAGACCCAAGTTTCCAGGCTTTCTTTCCTGGGGATAAGGGCTATTGTTCCCTGTTTTCACACCTGCCGCCCAACTGCCAGCCCAACTCCCAAAATTGCATATAAACAAAGATTCCTCCCACATCAAAGATGACAGCACAGAAAGCACTCGCTATTCATGGACGCCCCAGCTTGGCAAACACACTGCACCACAAACCCAAGTTTCCAGGCTTTCTTTCCTGGGGATAAGGGCTATTGTTTCCTGTTTTCACACCTGCCTCCCAACTGCCAGGCCAACTCCCAAAATTGCACATAAACAAGGATTCCTCCCACAACAAAGATGACAGCACAGAATGCACTCGCTGTTCATGGACGCCCCAGCTTGGCAAACACACTGCACCACAAACCCAAGTTTCCTGGCTTTCTTTCCTGGGGATAAGAGCTATTGTTTCCTGTTTTCACACCTGCATACAACTGCCAGACCGACTCTGAAAATTGCTTCTAAACAAAGATTCCTCCCTAAACAAAGATTCCTCCCACAACAAAGATTCCAGCACAGAAGGCTCTTGCTCCCCATGGAGTCTCCAGGCTGACAAACCAAAAGCACCACAAAGCTAAAGCTTCCAGGTTTTCTTTCCTGCCGATAAGCGCTGTCATTTCCTGTTTTCACACCTGCCTCCCAACTGCCAGACCGACTCCCAAAATTGCATACGAAGGAAGATTCCTCCCACAGCGAAGATGTAGGCAGAGAAAGCTCCTGCTCCCCATGGAGTCTCCAGGCTGACAAACCAAAAGCACCACAAAGCCAAAGCTTCCAGGCTTTCTTTCCTGCCGATAAGCGCTGTCATTTCCTGTTTTCACACCTGCCTCCCAACTGCCAGCCCAACTCCCAAAATTGCATAGAAACAAAGATTCCTCCCACAACAAAAATGACAGCACAGAAAGCACTCGCTATTCATGGACGCCCCAGCATGGCAAGCACATTGCACCACAAACCCAAGTTTCCAGGCTTTCTTTCCTGGGGATAAGAGCTATTGTTTCCTGTTTTCACACCTGCCTCCCAACTGCCAGACCGACTCTGAAAATTGCTTCTAAACAAAGATTCCTCCCACAACAAAGATTCCAGCACAGAAGGCTCTTGCTCCCCATGGAGTCTCCAGGCTGACAAACCAAAAGCACCACAAAGCTAAAGCTTCCAGGTTTTCTTTCCTGCCGATAAGCGCTGTCATTTCCTGTTTTCACACCTGCCTCCCAACTGCCAGCCCAGCTCCCAAAATTGCATACGAAGGAAGATTCCTCCCACAGCGAAGATGTAGGCAGAGAAAGCTCCTGCTCCCCATGGAGTCTCCAGGCTGACAAACCAAAAGCACCACAAAGCTAAAGCTTCCAGGCTTTCTTTCCTGGGGATAAGCGCTGTCATTTCCTGTTTTCACACCTGCCTCCCAACTGCCAGACCGACTCCCAAAATTGCATATAAACAAAGATTCCTCCCACATCAAAGATGACAGCACAGAAAGCACTCGCTATTCATGGACGCCCCAGCTTGGCAAACACACTGCACCACAAACCCAAGTTTCCAGGCTTTCTTTCCTGGGGATAAGAGCTATTGTTTCCTGTTTTCACACCTGCCTCCCAACTGCCAGACCGACTCTGAAAATTGCTTCTAAACAAAGATTCCTCCCACAACAAAGATTCCAGCACAGAAGGCTCTTGCTCCCCATGGAGTCTCCAGGCTGACAAACCAAAAGCACCACAAAGCCAAAGCTTCCAGGCTTTCTTTTCTTGCCGATAAGCTGTCATTTCCTGTTTTCACACCTGCCTCCAAACTGCCAGACCGACTCCCAAAATTGCACATAAACAAAGATTCCTCCCACATCAAAGATGACAGCACAGAAAGCACTCGCTATTCATGGACGCCCCAGCTTGGCAAACACACTGCACCACAAACCCAAGTTTCCAGGCTTTCTTTCCTGGGGATAAGGGCTATTGTTTCCTGTTTCCACACCTGCCTCCCAACTGCCAGCTCAACTCCCAAAATTGCATACGAAGGAAGATTACTCCCACAGCGAAGATGTAGGCAGAGAAAGCTACTCCCCATGGAGTCTCCAGGCTGACAAACCAAAAGCACGACAAAGCCAAAGCCTCCAGGCTTTCTTTCCTGCCGATAAGCGCTGTCATTTCCTGTTTTCACACGTGCCTCCCAACTGCCAGCCCAACTCCCAAAATTGCATACGAAGGAAAATTCCTCCCACAGCGAAGATGTAGGCAGAGAAAGCTCCTACTCCCCATGGAGTCTACAGGCCGACAACCCAAAAGCACGACAAAGCCAAAGCTTCCAGGCTTTCTTTCCTGCCGATAAGCGCTGTCATTTCCTGTTTTCACACCTGCCTCTCAACTGCCAGACCGACTCCCAAAATTGCATATAAACAAGGATTCCTCCCACAACAAAGATGACAGCACAGAAAGCACTCGCTATTCATGGACGCCCCAGCTTGGCAAACACACTGCACCACAAACCCAAGTTTCCAGGCTTTCTTTCCTGGGGATAAGGGCTATTGTTTCCTGTTTTCACACCTGCCTCCCAACTGCCAGCCCAACTCCCAAAATTGCATAGAAACAAAGATTCCACCCACAACAAAGATTCCAGCACAGAAAGGTCGTGCTCCGCATGGAGTCTCCGGGCTCTCAAACCAAAAGCACCACAAAGCCAAAGCTTTCAGGCTTTCTTTCCTGCCGATAAGCGCTGTCATTTCCTGTTTTCACACCTGCCTCCCAACTGCCAGCCCAACTCCCAAAATTGCACATAAACAAAGATTCCTCCCACAACAAAAATGACAGCACAGAAAGCACTCGCTATTCATGGACGCCCCAGCATGGCAAGCACATTGCACCACAAACCCAAGTTTCCAGGCTTTCTTTCCTGGGGATAAGAGCTATTGTTTCCTGTTTTCACACCTGCCTCCCAACTGCCAGACCGACTCTGAAAATTGCTTCTAAACAAAGATTCCTCCCACAACAAAGATTCCAGCACAGAAGGCTCTTGCTCCCCATGGAGTCTCCAGGCTGACAAACCAAAAGCACCACAAAGCTAAAGCTTCCAGGTTTTCTTTCCTGCCGATAAGCGCTGTCATTTCCTGTTTTCACACCTGCCTCCCAACTGCCAGCCCAACTCCCAAAGTTGCATACGAAGGAAGATTCCTCCCACAGCGAAGATGTAGGCAGAGAAAGCTCCTGCTCCCCATGGAGTCTCCAGGCTGACAAACCAAAAGCACCACAAAGCCAAAGCTTCCAGGCTTTCTTTCCTGCCGATAAGCGCTGTCATATCCTGTTTTCACACCTGCCTCCCAACTGCCAGACCGACTCCCAAAATTGCATATAAACAAAGATTCTTCCCACATCAAAGATGACAGCACAGAAAGCACTCGCTATTCATGGACGCCCCAGCTTGGCAAACACACTGCACCACAAACCCAAGTTTCCAGGCTTTCTTTCCTGGGGATAAGGGCTATTGTTTCCTGTTTTCACACCTGCCTCCCAACTGCCAGCCCAACTCCCAAAATTGCATAGAAACAAAGATTCCTCCCACAACAAAGATTCCAGCACAGAAAGGTCGTGCTCCGCATGGAGTCTCCGGGCTCTCAAACCAAAAGCACCACAAAGCCAATGCTTTCAGGCTTTCTTTCCTGCCGATTAGCGCTGTCATTTCCTGTTTTCACACCTGCCTCCCAACTGCCAGCCTAACTCCCAAAATTGCACATAAACAAGGATTCCTCCCACAACAAAGATGACAGCACAGAAAGCACTCGCTATTCATGGACGCCCCAGCTTGGCAAACACACTGCACCACAAACCCAAGTTTCCAGGCTTTCTTTCCTGGGGATAAGGGCTATTGTTTCCTGTTTTCATACCTGCCTCCCAACTGCCAGCCCAACTCCCAAAATTGCATAGAAACAAAGATTCCTCCCACAACAAAAATGACAGCACAGAAAGCACTCGCTATTCATGGACGCCCCAGCATGGCAAGCACATTGCACCACAAACCCAAGTTTCCAGGCTTTCTTTCCTGGGGATAAGGGCTATTGTTTCTTGTTTTCACACCTGCCTCCCAACTGCCAGCCCAACTCCCAAAATTGCACATAAACAAAGATTCCTCCCACAACAAAGATGACAGCACAGAATGCACTCGCTGTTCATGGACGCCCCAGCTTGGCAAACACACTGCACCACAAACCCAAGTTTCCAGGCTTTCTTTCCTGGGGATAAGGGCTATTGTTTCCTGTTTTCACACCTGCCTCCCAGCTGCCAGCCTGACTCCCAAAATTGCATACGAAGGAAGATTCCTCCCACAGCGAAGATGTAGGCAGAGAAAGCTCCTACTCCCCATGGAGTCTCCAGGCTGACAAACCAAAAGCACCACAAAGCCAAAGCTTCCAGGCTTTCTTTCCTGGGGATAAGCGCTGTCATTTCCTGTTTTCACACCTGCCTCCCAACTGCCAGACCGACTCCCAAAATTGCATATAAACAAAGATTCCTCCCACATCAAAGATGACAGCACAGAAAGCACTCGCTATTCATGGACGCCCCAGCTTGGCAAACACACTGCACCACAAACCCAAGTTTCCAGGCTTTCTTTCCTGGGGATAAGGGCTATTGTTTCCTGTTTCCACACCTGCCTCCCAACTGCCAGCCCAACTCCCAAAATTGCATAGAAACAAAGATTCCACCCACAACAAAGATTCCAGCACAGAAAGGTCGTGCTCCGCATGGAGTCTCCGGGCTCTCAAACCAAAAGCACCACAAAGCCAAAGCTTTCAGGCTTTCTTTCCTGCCGATAAGCGCTGTCATTTCCTGTTTTCACACCTGCCTCCCAACTGCCAGCCCAACTCCCAAAATTGCATACGAAGGAAGATTCCTCCCACAGCGAAGATGTAGGCAGAGAAAGCTCCTACTCCCCATGGAGTCTCCAGGCTGACAAACCAAAAGCACCACAAAGCCAAAGCTTCCAGGCTTTCTTTCCTGGGGATAAGCGCTGTCATTTCCTGTTTTCACACCCGCCTCCCAACTGCCAGCCCAACTCCCAAAATTGCACATAAACAAAGATTCCTCCCACAACAAAGATGACAGCACAGAATGCACTCACTGTTCATGGACGCCCCAGCTTGGCAAACACACTGCACCACAAACCCAAGTTTCCAGGCTTTCTTTCCTGGGGATAAGGGCTATTGTTTCCTGTTTCCACACCTGCCTCCCAACTGCCAGCTCAACTCCCAAAATTGCATACGAAGGAAGATTACTCCCACAGCGAAGATGTAGGCAGAGAAAGCTACTCCCCATGGAGTCTCCAGGCTGACAAACCAAAAGCACGACAAAGCCAAAGCTTCCAGGCTTTCTTTCCTGCCGATAAGCGCTGTCATTTCCTGTTTTCACACCTGCCTCCCAACTGCCAGCTCAACTCCCAAAATTGCATACGAAGGAAGATTCCTCCCACAGCGAAGATGTAGGCAGAGAAAGCTCCTACTCCCCATGGAGTCTACAGGCCGACAACCCAAAAGCACGACAAAGCCAAAGCTTCCAGGCTTTCTTTCCTGCCGATAAGCGCTGTCATTTCCTGTTTTCACACCTGCCTCCCAACTGCCAGACCGACTCCCAAAATTGCATATAAACAAGGATTCCTCCCACAACAAAGATGACAGCACAGAAAGCACTCGCTATTCATGGACGCCCCAGCTTGGCAAACACACTGCACCACAAACCCAAGTTTCCAGGCTTTCTTTCCTGGGGATAAGAGCTATTGTTTCCTGTTTTCACACCTGCCTCCCAACTGCCAGACCGACTCTGAAAATTGCTTCTAAACGAAGATTCCTCCCACAACAAAGATTCCAGCACAGAAGGCTCTTGCTCCCCATGGAGTCTCCAGGCTGACAAACCAAAAGCACCACAAAGCTAAAGCTTCCAGGTTTTCTTTCCTGCCGATAAGCGCTGTCATTTCCTGTTTTCACACCTGCCTCCCAACTGCCAGCCCAACTCCCAAAATTGCATACGAAGGAAGATTCCTCCCACAGTGAAGATGTAGGCAGAGAAAGCTCCTGCTCCCCATGGAGTCTCCAGGCTGACAAACCAAAAGCACCACAAAGCCAAAGCTTCCAGGCTTTCTTTCCTGGGGATAAGCGCTGTCATTTCCTGTTTTCACACCTGCCTCCCAACTGCCAGACCGACTCCCAAAATTGCATATAAACAAGGATTCCTCCCACAACAAAGATGACAGCACAGAAAGCACTCGCTATTCATGGACGCCCCAGCTTGGCAAACACACTGCACCACAAACCCAAGTTTCCAGGCTTTCTTTCCTGGGGATAAGGGCTATTGTTTCCTGTTTTCACACCTGCCTCCCAACTGCCAGCCCAACTCCCAAAATTGCATAGAAACAAAGATTCCTCCCACAACAAAAATGACAGCACAAAAAGCACTCGCTATTCATGGACGCCCCAGCATGGCAAGCACATTGCACCACAAACCCAAGTTTCCAGGCTTTCTTTCCTGGGGATAAGAGCTATTGTTTCCTGTTTTCACACCTGCCTCCCAACTGCCAGACCGACTCTGAAAATTGCTTCTAAACAAAGATTCCTCCCACAACAAAGATTCCAGCACAGAAGGCTCTTGCTCCCCATGGAGTCTCCAGGCTGACAAACCAAAAGCACCACAAAGCTAAAGCTTCCAGGCTTTCTTTCCTGCCGATACGCGCTGTCATTTCCTGTTTTCACACCTGCCTCCCAACTGCCAGCCCAACTCCCAAAATTGCATAGAAACAAAGATTCCTCCCACAGCGAAGATGTAGGCAGAGAAAGCTCCTGCTCCCCATGGAGTCTCCAGGCTGACAAACCAAAAGCACCACAAAGCCAAAGCTTCCAGGCTTTCTTTCCTGCCGATAAGCGCTGTCATTTCCTGTTTTCACACCTGCCTCCCAACTGCCAGACCGACTCCCAAAATTGCATATAAACAAAGATTCCTCCCACATCAAAGATGACAGCACAGAAAGCACTCGCTATTCATGGACGCCCCAGCTTGGCAAACACACTGCACCACAAACCCAAGTTTCCAGGCTTTCTTTCCTGGGGATAAGGGCTATTGTTTCCTGTTTTCACACCTGCCTCCCAACTGCCAGCCCAACTCCCAAAATTGAATATAAACAAAGATTCCTCCCACAACAAAGATGACAGCACAGAATGCACTCGCTGTTCATGGACGCCCCAGCTTGGCAAACACACTGCACCACAAACCCAAGTTTCCAGGCTTTCTTTCCTGGGGATTAGAGCTATTGTTTCCTGTTTTCACACCTGCATACAACTGCCAGACCGACTCTGAAAATTGCTTCTAAACAAAGATTCCTCCCACAACAAAGATTCCAGCACAGAAGGCTCTTGCTCCCCATGGAGTCTCCAGGCTGACAAACCAAAAGCACCACAAAGCCAAAGCTTCCAGGCTTTCTTTCCTGGGGATAAGCGCTGTCATTTCCTGTTTTCACACCTGCCTCCCAACTGCCAGACCGACTCCCAAAATTGCATATAAACAAAGATTCCTCCCACATCAAAGATGACAGCACAGAAAGCACTCGCTATTCATGGACACCCCAGCTTGGCAAACACACTGCACCACAAACCCAAGTTTCCAGGCTTTCTTTCCTGGGGATAAGGGCTATTGTTTCCTGTTTTCACACCTGCCTCCCAACTGCCAGCCCAACTCCCAAAATTGCATATAAAAAAACATTCCTCCCACAACAAAAATGACAGCACAGAAAGCACTCGCTATTCATGGACGACCAAGCATGGCAAGCACATTGCACCACAAACCTAAGTTTCCAGGCTTTCTTTCCTGGGGATAATGGTTATTGTTTCCTGTTTTCACACCGACCTCCCAGCTGCCAGCCTGACTCCCAAAATTTCATATAAACAAAGATTCCTCCCACAACAAAGATGACAGCACAGAAAGCACTCGCTATTCATGGACGCCCCAGCATTGCAAGGACACTGCACCACAAACCCAAGTTTCCAGGCTTTCTTTCCTGGGGATAAGAGCTATTGTTTCCTGTTTTCACACCTGCATACAACTGCCAGACCGACTCTGAAAATTACTTCTAAACAAAGATTCCTCCCACAACAAAGATTCCAGCACAGAAGGCTCTTGCTCCCCATGGAGTCTCCAGGCTGACAAACCAAAAGCACCAAAAAACTAAACCTTCCAGGCTTTCTTTCCTGCCGATAAGCGCTGTCATTTCCTGTTTTCTCACCTGCCTCCCAACTGCCAGCCCAACTCCCAAAATTGCATACGAAGGAAGATTCCTCCCACAGCGAAGATGTAGGCAGTGAAAGCTCCTGCTCCCCATGGAGTCTCCAGGCTGACAAACCAAAAGCACCACAAAGCCAAAGCTTCCAGGCTTTCTTTCCTGGGGATAAGCGCTGTCATTTCCTGTTTTCACACCTGCCTCCCAGCTGCCAGACCGACTATGAAAATTGCTTATAAACAAAGATTCCTCCCACAACAAAGATGACAGCACAGAAGGATCTTGCTCCGCATGGAGTCTTCAGGCTGACAAACCAAAAGCACCACAAAGCCAAAGCTTTCAGGCTTCCTTTCCTGCCGATAAGCGCTGTCATTTCCTGTTTTCACACCTGCCTCCCAACTGCCAGCCCAACTCCCAAAATTGAATAAAAACAAAGATTCCTCCCACAACAAAGATGACAGCACAGAATGCACTCGCTATTCATGGACGCCCCAGCTTGGCAAACACACTGCACCACAAACCCAAGTTTCCAGGCTTTCTTTCCTGGGGATAAGGGCTATTGTTTCCTGTTTTCACACCTGCCTCCCAACTGCCAGACCGACTCTGAAAATTGCTTATAAACAAAAATTCCTCCCACAACAAAGATGACAGCACAGAAGGATCTTGCTCCGTATGGAGTCTCCAGGCTGACAAACCAAAAGCACCACAAAGCCAAAGTTTTCAGGCTTTCTTTCCTGCCGATAAGCGCTGTCATTTCCTGTTTTCACACCTGCCTCCCAACTGCCAGCTCAACTCCCAAAATTGCATACGAAGGAAGATTCCTCCCACAGCGAAGATGTAGGCAGAGAAAGCTCCTACTCCCCATGGAGTCTCCAGGCTGACAAACCAAAAGCACCACAAAGCCAAAGCTTCCAGGCTATCTTTCCTGCCGATAAGCGCTGTCATTTCCTGTTTTCACACCTGCCTCCCAACTGGCAGACCGACTCGCAAAATTGCATATAAACAAGGATTCCTCCCACAACAAAGATGACAGCACAGAATGCACTTGCTATTCATGAATGCCCCAGCTTGGTAAACACACTGCACCACAATCCCAAGTTTCCAGGTTTTCTGTCCTGGGGATAATGGTTATTGTTTCCTGTTTTCACACCTGCCTACAACTGCCAGACCAACTCCTAAAATTGCATAGAAACAAAGATTCCTCCCACAACAAAGATTCCAGCACAGAAAGGTCTTGCTCCGCATGGAGTCTCCAGGCTGACAAACCAAAAGCACCACAAAGCCAAAGCTTCCAGGCTTTCTTTCCTGCCGATAAGCGCTGTCATTTCCTGTTTTCACACCAGCCTCCCAACTGCCAGCCTGACTCCCAAAATTGCATATAAACAAAGATTCCTCCCACAACAAAGATGACAGCACAGAATGCACTCGCTATCCATGGACGCCCCAGCTTGGCAAACACACTGCACCACAAACCCAAGTTTCCAGGTTTTCGGTCCTGGGGATAGTGGTTATTGTTTCCTGTTTTCACACCTGCCTCCCAACTGCCAGACCGACTCCCAAAATTGCATATAAACAAAGATTCCTCCCACATCAAAGATGACAGCACAGAAAGCACTCGCTATTCATGGACGCCCCAGCTTGGCAAACACACTGCACCACAAACCCAAGTTTCCAGGCTTTCTTTCCTGGGGATAAGGGCTATTGTTTCCTGTTTTCACACCTACCCCCCAACTGCCAGCCCAACTCCTAAAATTGCATAGAAACAAAGATTCCACCCACAACAAAGATTCCAGCACAGAAAGGTCGTGCTCCGCATGGAGTCTCCGGGCTCTCAAACCAAAAGCACCACAAAGTCAAAGCTTCCAGGCTTTCTTTCCTGCCGATATGCGCTGTCATTTCCTGTTTTCACACCTGCCTCCCAACTGCCAGCCCAACTCCCAAATTTGCATACGAAGGAAGATTCCTCCCACAGCGAAGATATAGGCAGAGAAAGCTCCTACTCCCCATGGAGTCTCCAGGCTGACAAACCAAAAGCACGACAAAGCCAAAGCTTCCAGGCTTTCTTTCCTGCCGATAAGCGCTGTCATTTCCTGTTTTCACACCTGCCTCCCAACTGCCAGCCCAACTCCCAAAATTGAATAAAAACAAAGATTCCTCCCACAACAAAGATGACAGCACAGAATGCGCTCGCTGTTCATGGACGCCCCAGCTTGGCAAACACACTGCACCACAAACCCAAGTTTCCAGGCTTTCTTTCCTGGGGATAAGCGCTGTCATTTCCTGTTTTCACACCTGCCTCCCAACTGCCAGACCGACTCTAAAAATTGCATATAAACAAAGATTCCTCCCACATAAAAGATGACAGCACAGAAAGCACTCGCTATTCATGGACGCCCCAGCTTGGCAAACACACTGCACCACAAACCCAAGTTTCCAGGCTTTCTTTCCTGGGGATAAGAGCTATTGTTTCCTGTTTTCACACCTGCCTCCCAACTGCCAGCCCAACTCCCAAAATTGCATATAAACAAAGATTCCTCCCACAACAAAAATGACAGCACAGAAAGCACTCGCTATTCATGGACGCCCTCGCTTGGCAAACACACTGCACCACAAACCCAAGTTTCCAGGCTTTCTTTCCTGGGGATAAGGGCTATTGTTTCCTGTTTTCACACCTGCCTCCCAACTGCCAAAACGACTCTAAAAATGTCATAATGGTGCAGGTGTCATCAAGGCACTGACCTCAAAAAGCCCAGACATGTCATAGTGGTGCAGTACTCATCATTACACTGACTTCATGAAGCCCAGACATGTCATAATAGTGCAGGCCTCATTATGGCACTGACCTCATAAAGACCAGACATGTCATAATGGCCCAGGCCTCCTCATGGTACTGACCTCATAAAGTCCAGACATGTCATAATGGTACAGGCCTCATCATCACACTGACCTCATAAACACTATACATGTCATAATGGTGCAGGCCTCCTCTTGGTACTGACACCTCATAGTGGTGCAGGTCTCATCAAAACACCGACCTCATAAAGCCGAGACATGTCATAATCGTGCAGGCCTCAACAACACAGTGACCTCATAAATCCCAGACACGTCATAATGGTGCAGGTCTCATCATGGCACTGACCTCATAAAGCCCAGACATTTCACAGTGGTGCAGGCCTCATCATCCCACTCACCTCATAAAGACCAGACATGTCATAATGGTTCAGGCCTCCTCTTGGCACTGACCTCATAAAGCCCAGACATGACATAATGATGCAGACCTCATCATCACAGTCACGTCATAAAGCCCAGACATGTCATAATGGTGCCTGTCTAATCATGGCACTGACCTCATAAAGCCCAGACATGTCATAATCGTGCAGACCTAACCAACACAGTGACCTCATAAAGCCCAGACATGTCATAATGGTGCAGGCCTCATTTTCACACTGACCTCATAAAGCCCAGACATGTCATAATGGTGCAGGCCTCCTCATGGCACTGACCTCATAAAGCCCAGACATGTCATAATGATGCAGGCCTCATCATCACAGTGACCTCATAAAGCCCAGACATGTCATAATGGCGCAGGCATCCTCATGGCACTGACCTCGTAAAGCCCAGACATGTCATAATGGTGCAGGCCTCATCATCACACAGACCTCATAAAGCCCAGACATGTCATAATGGTGCAGGCCTCATCATCCCACGGACCTCATAAAGACCAGACATGTCATAATGTTTCAGGCCTCCACTTGGCACTGACCTCATAAAGCCAAGACATGTCATAACGGTGCAGACCTCCTCATGACACTGACCTCATAAAGTCCAGACATGTCATAATGGTGCAGGCCGCATCAACCCACTGACCTCATAAAGACCAGACATGTCATAATGTTTCAGGCCTCCACTTGGCACTGACCTCATAAAGCCAAGACATGTCATAACGGTGCAGACCTCCTCATGACACTGACCTCATAAAGTCCAGACATGTCATAATGGTGCAGGTCGCATCATCGCAGTGACCTCTTAAAGCCCAGACATGTCATAATGGTGCAGGCCTCATCATGGCACTGACCTCATAAAATTCGAACGTGTCATAATGATGCAGGCCTCATCATAACACTGAGCTCATATCGCCCAGACACCTCATAATGGTGCAGGCCTCATCCTCACACTGACCTCAAAAAGCCCAGTCACCTCATAATGGTGCATGTCTCTTCATGGCACTGACCTCATAAAGCCCAGACATGTCATAATGGTGCAGACCTCATCATCACAGTCACGTCATAATGCCCAGACATGTCATAATGGTGCAGGCCTTATCATCACACTGACCTCATAAAGCCCAGACATGTCATAATCGTGCAGACCTAACCAACACAGTGACCTCATAAAGCCCAGACATGTCATAATGGTGCAGGCCTCATCCTCACACTGACCTCATAAAGACCAGACATGTCATAATGGCGCAGGCATCCTCATGGCACTGACCTCATAAAGCCCAGACATGTCATAATGGTGCAGGCCTCATCATCCCACGGACCTCATAAAGACCAGACATGTCATAATGTTTCAGGCCTCCTCTTGGCACTGACCTCATAAAGCCCAGATATGTCATAACGGTGCAGGCCTCCTCATGGCACTGACCTCATAAAGACCAGACATGTCATAATGGTTCAGGCCTCCTCTTGGCACTGACCTCATAAAGCCCAGACATGTCACAATGGTGCAGGCCTCCTCATGGCACTGACCTCATAAAGACCAGACATGTCATAATGGTGCAGGCCTCATCATCACAGTGACCTCATAAAGCCCAGACATGTCATAATGGCGCAGGCCTCCTCTTGGCACTGACCTCATAAAGCCCAGACATGTCATAATGGTGCAGGCCTCATCATCGCACTGACCTCATAAAGCCCAGACATGTCATAATGGTGCAGGCCTCATCATCACACTGACCTCATAAAGACCAGAAATGTCATAATGTTTCAGGTCTCCTCTTGGCACTGACCTCATAAAGCCCAGACATGTCATAACGGTGCAGGCCTCCTCATGGCACTGACCTCATAAAGTCCAGACATGTCATAATGGTGCAGGCCGCATCATCACAGTGACCTCTTAAAGCCCAGATATGTCATAATGGTGCAGGCCTCATCATGGCACTGACCGCATAAAATTCGAACATGTCATAATGATGCAGGCCTCATCATAACACTGACCTCATGTCGCCCAGACACCTCATAATGGTGCAGGCCTCATCCTCACACTGACCTCATAAAGCCCAGTCACCTCATAATGGTGCAGGCCTCTTCATGGCACTGACCTCATAAAGCCCAGACATGTCATAATGGTGCAAACCTCATCATCACAGTCACGTCATAAAGCCCAGACATGTCATAATGGTGCAGGCCTTATCATCATGGCACTGACCTCATAAAGCCCAGACATGTCATAATGGTGCAGGCCTCATCATGGCACTGACCGCATAAAATTCGAACATGTCATAATGATGCAGGCCTCATCATAACACTGACCTCATGTCGCCCAGACACCTCATAATCGTGCAGGCCTCACCAACACAGTGACCCCATAAAGCCCAGACATGTCATAATGGTGCAGGTCTCTTCATCACACTGACCTCATAAACCCAGACATGTCATAATGGTGCAGGCCTCCTCATGGCACTGACCTCATAAAGCCCAGACATGTCATAAGGGTGCAGGCCTCATCACCACACTGACCTCATAAAGTCCAGACATGTCATAATGGTGCAGGCCTCCTCATGGCACTGACCTCATAAAGCCCGGACATGTCATAATGGCCCAGGCCTCCTCATGGCACTGACCTCATAAACCCCAGACATGTCATAATGGTGCAGGCCTCCTCATGGCACTGACCTCATAAAGCCCAGAAACGTCATAATGGAGCAGTACTCATCATTACACTGACCTCATGAAGCCCAGACATGTCATAATGGTGCAGGCCTCCTCATGGCACTGACCTCATAAAGCCTAGACATGTCATAATAGTGCAGGCCTCATTATGGTACTGACCTCATAAAGCCCAGACATGTCATAATCATGCAGGTCTCATCATGGCACTGACCTCATAAAGCCCAGACATGTCATAATGGCCCAGGCCTCCTCATGGCACTGACCTCATAAACCCCAGACATGTCATAATGGTGCAGGCCTCATCATCACACTGACCTCATAAAGCCCAGACATGTCATAATGGCCCAGGCCTCCTCATGGCACTGTCCTCATGAAGCCCAGACATATCATAATTGTGCTGGCCTCATCATCACAGTGACCTCATAAAGCCCAGACATGTCATAATGGTGCAGGCCTCATGGCACTGACCTCATAAAGCCCAGACATGTCATAATGGTGCAGGCCTCATCATCACAGTCACCTCATAAAGCCCAGACATCTCATATTTGTGCAGGTCTCATCATCACACTGAACTCGTAAAGCCCAGACATGTCATAATAGTGCAGGCCTCCTCATCACACTGACCTCGTAAAGCCCAGTCACCTCATAATGGTGAAGGCCTCCTCATGGCACTGACCTCATAAAGCCCAGACATGTCATAATGGTGCAGGCCTCAACATCACAGTCACCTGATAAAGCCCAGACATCTCATATTTGTGCAGGTCTCATCATCACACTGACCTCGTAAAGCCCAGACATGTCATAATAGTGCAGGCCTCCTCATGGCACTGACCTCATAAAGTCCAGATATGTCATAATGGTGCAGGTCTCATCATCACACTGACCTCATAAACCCCGACATGTCATAATGGTGCAGGCCTCCTCATGGCACTGACCTCATAAAGTCCAGACATGTCATAAGGGTGCAGGCCTCATCACCACACTGACCTCATAAAGCCCAGACATGTCATAATGGTGCAGGCCTCCTCATGGCACTGACCTCATAAACCCCAGACATGTCATAATGGTGCAAGCCTCGTCATGGCACTGACCTCATAAAGCCCTGACACTTCAGAATGGTGCAAGTCTCATCATCACACTGACCTCATAAAGACCAGACATGTCATAATGGTGCAGGCCTCATCATCACGCTGACCTCATAAAGCCCAGACACCTCAAAATGGTTCAGGCCTCATCATGACAATGACCTCATAAAGCCCAGACATGTCATAATGGTGTTGGTGTCATCATGACACTGACCTCATAAAGCCCAGACATGACATAGTGGTGTAGGTCTCATCATCACAGTCACCTCATAAAGCCCAGACAACTCATATTTGTGCAGGTCTCATCATCACAGTGGCCTCAAAAAGCCCAGATACGTCATAATGGTGCAGGTCTCCTCATGGCACTGACCTCATAAAGCCCAGACATGTCACAATGGTGCAGGCCTCCTCATGGCACTGACCTCATAAAGCCCAGACATGTCATAATGGTGCAGGCCTCATCATCACAGTCACCTCATAAAGCCCAGACACCTCATAATGGTGCAGGTCTCATCATCACAATGACATCATCACGCCCAGACACGTCATAATGGTGAACGCGTCCTTATCACAGTCAACTGATAAAACCCAGACAACTCATATTTGTGCAGGTCTCATCATGACACAGACCTCAAAAAGCCCAGACATGTCATAATGGTGCATGTCTCATCATGGCACTGACCTCGTAAAGCCCAGACATGTCATAATAGGGCAGGCCTCCTCATGGCACTGACCTCATAAAGTCCAGATATGTCATAATGGTGCAGGTCTCTTCATCACACTGACCTCATAAACCCAGACATGTCATAATGGTGCAGGCCTCCTCATGGCACTGACCTCATAAAGCCCAGACATGTCATAAGGGTGCAGGCCTCCTCATGGCACTGACCTCATAAAGACCAGACATGTCATAATGGTTCAGGCCTCCTCTTGGCACTGACCTCATAAAGCCCAGACATGTCACAATGGTGCAGGCCTCCTCATGGCACTGACCTCATAAAGACCAGGCATGTCATAATGGTGCAGGCCTCATCATCACAGTGACCTCATAAAGCCCAGACATGTCATAATGGCGCAGGCCTCCTCTTGGCACTGACCTCATAAAGCCCAGACATGTCATAATGGTGCAGGCCTCATCATCGCACTGACCTCATAAAGCCCAGACATGTCATAATGGTGCAGGCCTCATCATCACACTGACCTCATAAAGACCAGAAATGTCATAATGTTTCAGGTCTCCTCTTGGCACTGACCTCATAAAGCCCAGACATGTCATAACGGTGCAGGCCTCCTCATGGCACTGACCTCATAAAGTCCAGACATGTCATAATGGTGCAGGCCGCATCATCACAGTGACCTCTTAAAGCCCAGACATGTCATAATGGTGCAGGCCTCATCATGGCACTGACCGCATAAAATTCGAACATGTCATAATGATGCAGGCCTCATCATAACACTGACCTCATGTCGCCCAGACACCTCATAATGGTGCAGGCCTCATCCTCACACTGACCTCATAAAGCCCAGTCACCTCATAATGGTGCAGGCCTCTTCATGGCACTGACCTCATAAAGCCCAGACATGTCATAATGGTGCAAACCTCATCATCACAGTCACGTCATAAAGCCCAGACATGTCATAATGGTGCAGGCCTTATCATCATGGCACTGACCTCATAAAGCCCAGACATGTCATAATGGTGCAGGCCTCATCATGGCACTGACCGCATAAAATTCGAACATGTCATAATGATGCAGGCCTCATCATAACACTGACCTCATGTCGCCCAGACACCTCATAATCGTGCAGGCCTCACCAACACAGTGACCCCATAAAGCCCAGACATGTCATAATGGTGCAGGTCTCTTCATCACACTGACCTCATAAACCCAGACATGTCATAATGGTGCAGGCCTCCTCATGGCACTGACCTCATAAAGCCCAGACATGTCATAAGGGTGCAGGCCTCATCACCACACTGACCTCATAAAGTCCAGACATGTCATAATGGTGCAGGCCTCCTCATGGCACTGACCTCATAAAGCCCGGACATGTCATAATGGCCCAGGCCTCCTCATGGCACTGACCTCATAAACCCCAGACATGTCATAATGGTGCAGGCCTCCTCATGGCACTGACCTCATAAAGCCCAGAAACGTCATAATGGAGCAGTACTCATCATTACACTGACCTCATGAAGCCCAGACATGTCATAATGGTGCAGGCCTCCTCATGGCACTGACCTCATAAAGCCTAGACATGTCATAATAGTGCAGGCCTCATTATGGTACTGACCTCATAAAGCCCAGACATGTCATAATCATGCAGGTCTCATCATGGCACTGACCTCATAAAGCCCAGACATGTCATAATGGCCCAGGCCTCCTCATGGCACTGACCTCATAAAGCCCAGACATGTCATAATGGTGCAGGCCTCATCATCACACTGACCTCATAAAGCCCAGACATGTCATAATGGTGCAGGCCTCATGGCACTGACCTCATAAAGCCCAGACATGTCATAATGGTGCAGGCCTCATCATCACAGTCACCTCATAAAACCCAGACATCTCATATTTGTGCAGGTCTCATCATCACACTGACCTCGTAAAGCCCAGACATGTCATAATAGTGCAGGCCTCCTCATCACACTGACCTCGTAAAGCCCAGTCACCTCATAATGGTGAAGGCCTCCTCATGGCACTGACCTCATAAAGCCCAGACATGTCATAATGGTGCAGGCCTCATCATCACACTGACCTCATAAAGCCCAGACATGTCATAATGGTGCAGGCCTCATGGCACTGACCTCATAAAGCCCAGACATGTCATAATGGTGCAGGCCTCAACATCACAGTCACCTGATAAAGCCCAGACATCTCATATTTGTGCAGGTCTCATCATCACACTGACCTCGTAAAGCCCAGACATGTCATAATAGTGCAGGCCTCCTCATGGCACTGACCTCATAAAGTCCAGATATGTCATAATGGTGCAGGTCTCATCATCACACTGACCTCATAAACCCCGACATGTCATAATGGTGCAGGCCTCCTCATGGCACTGACCTCATAAAGTCCAGACATGTCATAAGGGTGCAGGCCTCATCACCACACTGACCTCATAAAGCCCAGACATGTCATAATGGCCCAGGCCTCCTCATGGCACTGTCCTCATGAAGCCCAGACATATCATAATTGTGCTGGCCTCATCATCACACTGACCTCATAAAGCCCAGACATGTCATAATGGTGCAGGCCTCATGGCACTGACCTCATAAAGCCCAGACATGTCATAATGGTGCAGGCCTCATCATCACAGTCACCTCATAAAACCCAGACATGTCATAGTGATGCAAGTCTCCTCATCACACTGACCTCATAAAGCCCAGTCACCTCATAATGGTGAAGGCCTCCTCATGGCACTGACCTCATAAAGCCCAGACATGTCATAATGGTGCAGGCCTCAACATCACACTCACGTCATAAAGCCCAGACACCTCATAATGGTGCAGGCCTCATCATCACACCGACCACATAAAGCCCAGACATGTCATAATGGTGCCTGTCTAATCATGGCACTGACCTCGTAAAGCCCAGACATGTCATAATGGTGCAGGCCTCCTCTTGGCACTGATCTCATAAAGCCCTGACACCCCATAATGGTGCAGGCCTCATCATCACACTGACTTCATAAAGCCCAGATATGTCATAATGGTTCCGGCCTCTTCATGGCACTGACCTCATAACGCCCAGACATGTCATAATGGTGCAGGCCTCCTCATGGCACTGACCTCATAAAGCCCAGACATGTCATAAGGGTGCAGGCCTCATCACCACACTGACCTCATAAAGCCCAGACATGTAATAACAGT
Organism: Pseudopipra pipra; assembly: GCF_036250125.1. Classification (NCBI taxonomy): domain Eukaryota; kingdom Metazoa; phylum Chordata; class Aves; order Passeriformes; family Pipridae; genus Pseudopipra; species Pseudopipra pipra. The sequence goes on from NW_026990929.1 coordinate 305,654, forward strand.
GTAGGTCTCATCAGGGCACTGACCGCATAAAGCCCAGACATGTCATAATGGTGCAGGCCTCATCATCACACTGACCTCATAAAGCCCAGACATGTCATAATGGTGCAGGCCTCATCATGGCACTGACCTCATAAAATTCGAACATGTCATAATGGTGCAGGCCTCATCCTCACACTGACCTCAGAAATTCCAGACAAGTCATAATGGTGCAGGTCTCATCATGGCACTGACCTCATAAAACCCAGACATGTCATAATTGTTCAGGCCTCCTCTTGGCGCTGACCTCATAAAGCCCAGACATGTCATAACAGTGCAGGTCTCATTATGGCACTGACCTCATAAAGCACAGTCATGCCATAATCGTGCAGGTCTCATCATGGCACTGACCTCATAAACCCCAGACATGTCATAATGGCCCAGGCCTCCTCACGGTACTGACCTCATAAAGTCCAGACATGTCATAATGGTGCAGGCCTCATCATCACACTGACCTCATAAAGACTAGACTTGTCATAATAGTGCAGGCCTCCTCTTGGCACTGACCTCAAAAAGGCCAGTCATGTCATAATAGTGCAGGCCTAATCGTGGCACGGACCTCATAAAGTCCTGACGCCTCATAATGGTGCAGGTCTCATAATCACACTGACCTTATAAAGAACAGACATGTCATAATGGTGCAGGCCTCATCATCACACTGACCTTATAAGGCCCAGACATGTCATAATGGTGCATTCCTCATCATCACACTAACCTCATAAAGCCCAGACACCTCATAATGGTGCAGGTGTCATCATAACACCGACCTCATAACGCCCAGATATGTCAAAATGCTGCAGGCCTCATCATCACACTGACCCCATAAAACCCAGAGACGTCATAATGGTACCGCTGTCATCATCACAGTGTCCTCATAAAGCCCAGATATGTCATAATGGTGCAGGCCTAATCATGGCACTGACTTAATAAAATTCAGACATGTCATAATGATGCAAGCCTCATCATCACAGTGACGTCATAAAGCCCAGACACGTCATAATGGTGCAGGCCTCATAATCACAGTGACCACATAAAGCCCAGTCAACTCATAATGGAGCAGGCCTCCTCATGGCAAGGACCACATAAAGCCCAGACATGTCATAATGGTGCAGACCTCATCATCACACTGTCCTCATAAAGCCTGGACATGTCATAATGGTGCCGGCCTCATCATGGCACTGACCTCATATAGCCCAGACATGTCATAACGGTGCAAGTCACATCATTACACGGACCTCATAAAGCCCAGACATGTCATAATGGTGCAGGACTCCTCTTGGCACCGACCTCATAAAGCCCAGACATGTCATAATGGTGCAGTCCTCATCATCTCAGTCACCTCATAAAACCCAGACATGTCATAATGATGCAGGCCTCCTCATGACAGTGACCTCATGCAGCCCAGACACCTCAAAATGGTGCAGGCCTCCCCATGGCACTCACCTCATAAAGCCCAGACATGTCATAATAATGCAGGACTCCTCATGGCACCGACCTCATAAAGCCCCGACATGTCATAATGGTGCAGGCCTCATCATCCCACTGACCTCATAAAGACCAGACATGTCATAATTTTTCAGGCCTCCTCATGGCACTGACCTCATAAAGTCCAGACATGTCATAATGGTGTAGGCCGCATCATCACAGTGACCTCATAAAGCCCAGACATGTCATAATGGTGCAGGCCTCATCATGGCACTGACCTCTTAAAGCCCAGACATGTCATAATGGTGCAGGCCTCATCATCAAAGTCACGTCATAAAGCCCAGACATGTCATAATGGTGCAGGCCTCATCATGGCAATGACCTCATAAAGCCCAGATATGTCATAATGGTGCAGGCCTCCTCTTGGCACTGATCTCATAAAGCCCTGACACCCCATAATGGTGCAGGTCTCATAATCACATTGACCTCATAAAGCCCAGACATGTCATAATAGTGCATGTCTCATCATGGCACTGACCTCATAAAACCCAGACACATCATAATGGTGCAGTCCTCATCATGGCACTAACCTCATAAAGCCCAGACATGTCATAATGGTGCAGGCTTCATCATGGCAATGACCTTATAAAATTTGAACATGTCATAATGATGCAAGCCTCAAAATCACAGTGACCTCATAATGCCCACACACCTCATGATGGTGCAGACCTCAGCATCACGCTGACCTTATAAAGCCCAGACACGTTGTAATGGTGCAAGACTCATCATGACACTGACCTCATAAAGCCCATACATGTCGTACTCGTGCAGGTCTCCTCATGGCACTGACCTCATAAAGTCCAGACATGTCATAATGGTGCAGGCCTCATCATCACAGTGACCTCATAAAGCCCAGACACGTCATAATGGTGCAGGTCTGAGCATCATCCTGACCTCATAAAGCCCAGACACGTCATAATGGTGCAGGCCTCCTCATGGCACTGACCTCATAAAGCCCAGACATGTCACAATGGTGCAGGCCTCCTCATGGCACTGACCTCATAAAGCCCAGACATGTCATAATGGTGCAGGTCTCATCATCACAGTGACCGCATAAAGCCCAGACATGTCATAATGGTGCAGGTCTCATCATCACAGTGACCGCATAAAGCCCAGACACCTCATAATGGTGCGGGTCTCATCATGGCACTGACCTCATAAAGCCCAGACATGTCATAATGGTGCAGACCTCAACATCACACTGACCTCATACAGACCAGACATGTCATAATGGTGCAGGCCTCATCATGGCACTGACCTCATAAAGACCAGATATGTCATAATGGTGCAGACCTCATCATCACAGTGACCTCATAAAGCCCAGACATGCCATAATGGTGCAGGCCTCATCATCACAGTGACCTCATAAAGACCAGACATGTCATAATGGTGCAGGCCTCATCATCACACTGACCACATAAAGCCCAGACATGTCATAATGGTGCAGGCCTCCTCATCACACTGACCTCTTAAAGACCAGTCACCTCATAATTGTTCAGGCCTCCCCTTGGCACTGATTTCATAAATCCCAGACATGTCATAATGGTGCAGGCCTCCTCATGGCACTGACCTCATAAAGTCAAGATATGTCATAATGGTGCAGGTTTCATCATCACACTGACGTCATAAAGCCCAGACATGTCATAATGGTGCAGGCCTCCTCATGGCACTGACCTCATAAAGTCCAGAGATGTCATAAGGTTGCAGGCCTCATCACCACACTGACCTCATAAAGCCCAGACATGTCAAAATGGTGCAGGCCTCATCATCACACTGACCTCATAAAGCCCAGACATGACATAATGGTGCAGGCCTCCTCATGGCACTGACCTCATGAAGCCCAGACATATCATAATTGTGCTGGCCTCATCAGCACACTGACCTCATAAAGCCCAGGCATGCCATAATGATGCAAACCTCATCATCACACTGACCTCATAACGGCCAGACACGTAATAACGGTGCAAGCCTCCTCATCACACTGACCTCATAAAGCCCAGTCACCTCATAATGGTGAAGGCCTCCTCATGGCACTGACCTCATAAAGCCCAGACATGTCATAATGGTGCAGGCCTCAACATAACACTCACCTCATAAAGCCCAGACACCTCATAATGGTGCAGGCCTCATCATCACACTGACCTCATAAAGCCCAGACATGTCATAATGATGCAGGCCTCATCGTCACAGTCACCTGATAAAGCCCATACAACTCATATTTGTGCAGGTCTCATCATCACACTGACCTCAAAAAGCCCAGACATGTCATAATGGCGCATGTCTCATCATGGCACTGACCTCGTAAAGCCCAGACATGTCATAATGGTGCAGGCCTCCTCATGGCACTGACCTCATAAAGTCCAGGTATGTCATAATGGTGCAGGCCTCATCACCACACTGACCTCATAAAGCCCAGACATGTCATAATGATGCAGGTCTCATCATCACAGTTACCTCATAAAGCCCAGACATGTCATAATGGTGCAGGCCTCATCATCACAGTGACCTCACAAAGCCCAGAGATGTCATAAGGGTGCAGGGCTCATCATCACACAGACCTCATAAAGCCCAGACATGTCATAATGGTGCAGGCCTCATCATCACACTGACCTCATAACGCCCAGACATGTCATAATGGTGCAGGCCTCATCATCACAGTGACCTCATAAAGCCCAGACATGTCTTAATGGTGGAGGCCTCCTCATGGCACTGACCTCATAAAGCCCAGACATGTCATAATGGTGCACGCCTCATCATCACACAGACCTCATAACGCCCAGACATGTCATAATGGTGCAGGCCTCATCATCACACTGACCTCAAAAAGCCCAGACATGTCATAATGGTGCAGGCCTCCTCATGGCACTGACCTCATGAAGCTCAGACACATCATAATTGTGCTGGTCTCATCATCACACTGGCCTCATAAAGCCCAGGCATGTCATAATGACGCAGACCTCCTCATGGCACAGAGCTCATAAAGCCCAGACATGTCATAATGGGGCAGTTCTCATCATCACAGTCACCTCAAAAAGCCCAGACATGTCATAATGATGCAGGCCTCCTCATCACACTGACCTCATAAAGCCCAGTCACCTCATAATGGTGCAGGCCTCCTCTTGGCGCAGACCTCATAAAGCCCAGACATGTCATAATGGTGCAGGACTCAACATCACACTCACCTTATAAAGCCCAGACATGTCATAATGGTGCAGGCCTCCTCATCACACTGACCTCATAAAGCCCAGACATGTCATAATGGGGCAGGCCTCATCATCACAGTTACCTCATAAAGCCCAGACATGTCATAATGGTGCAGGCCTCATCATCACAGTCACGTCATAAAGCCCAGAGATGTCATAAGGGTGCAGGTCTCATCATCACACTGACCTCATAAAGCCCAGACATGTCATAATGGTGCAGGCCTCATCATCACAGTGACCTGATAAAGCCCAGACATGTCATAATGGTGCAGACCTCAACATCACACTGACCTCATAAAGCCCAGACATGTCATAATGGTGCAGGCCTCCTCATGGCACAGACCTCATAAACCCCAGACATGTCATAATGGGACAGTCCTCATCATCACAGTCACCGCATAAAGCCCAGACATGTCATAATGATGCAAGCCTCATCATGAAACTGACCTCATAACGCCCAGACACGGCATAATGGTGCAGGCCTCCTCATCACACTGACCTCATAAAGCCCAGTCCCCTCATAATGGTGCAGGCCTCCTCATCACACTGACCTCATAAAGCCCAGACACCGCATAATGGTGCAGGCCTCATCATCACACTGACCTCATTAAGCCCAGACATGTCATAATAATGCAGGCCTCATCGTCACAGTCACCTGATAAAGCCCAGACAACTCATATTTGTGCAGGTCTCATCATCACACTGACCTCAAAAAGCCCAGACATGTCATAATGGTGCATGTCTCATCATGGCACTGACCTCGTAAAGTCCAGATATGTCATAATGGTGCAGGCATCCTCATGGCACTGACCTCATAAAGTCCAGATATGTCATAATGGTGCCGGCCTCCTCATGGCACTGACCTCATAAAGTCCAGATATGTCATAATGGTGCAGGTCTCATCATCACACTGACCTCATAAACCCAGACATGTCATAATGGTGCAGGCCTCCTCATGGCACTGACCTCATAAAGTCCAGACATGTCATAATGGTGCAGGCCTCCTCATGGCACTGACCTCATAAACCCCGGACATGTCATAATGGCCCAGGCCTCCTCATGGCACTGACCTCATAAAGCCCAGACATGTCATAATGGTGCAAGCCCCGTCATGGCACTGACCTCTTAAAGCCCTGACACTTCGTAATGGTGCAGGTCTCATCATCACACTGACCTCATAAAGCCCAGACATGTCATAATGGTGCACGCCTCATCATCACACTGACCTCATAACGCCCAGACATGTCATAATGGTGCAGGCCTCATCATCACACTGACCTCATAAAGCCCAGACATGTCATAATGGTGCAGGCCTCCTCATGGCACTGACCTCATGAAGCTCAGACACATCATAATTGTGCTGGCCTCATCATCACACTGGCCTCATAAAGCCCAGGCATGTCATAATGACGCAGACCTCCTCATGGCACAGAGCTCATAAAGCCCAGACATGTCATAATGGGGCAGTTCTCATCATCACAGTCACCTCAAAAAGCCCAGACATGTCATAATGATGCAGGCCTCCTCATCACACTGACCTCATAAAGCCCAGTCACCTCATAATGGTTCAGGCCTCATCATCACACTGACCTCATAAAGCCCAGACATGTCATAATGGTGCAGGCCTCAACATCACACTCACCTTATAAAGCCCAGACATGTCATAATGGTGCAGGCCTCCTCATCACACTGACCTCATAAAGCCCAGACATGTCATAATGGGGCAGGCCTCATCATCACAGTTACCTCATAAAGCCCAGACATGTCATAATGGTGCAGGCCTCATCATCACAGTCACGTCATAAAGCCCAGAGATGTCATAAGGGTGCAGGTCTCATCATCACACTGACCTCATAAAGCCCAGACATGTCATAATGGTGCAGACCTCATCATCACAGTGACCTGATAAAGCCCAGACATGTCATAATGGTGCAGGCTTCATCATCACACTGACCTCATAAAGCCCAGACATGTCATAATGGTGCAGGCCTCCTCATGGCACTGACCTCATGAAACCCAGACATGTCATAAGGGTGCAGACCTCAACATCACACTCACCTCATAAAGCCCAGGCATGTCATAATTGTGCAGGCCTCCTCATGGCACAGACCTCATAAAGCCCAGACATGTCATAATGGGGCACTCCTCATCATCACAGTCACCTCATAAAGCCCAGACATGTCATAATGATGCAAGCCTCATCATCACACTGACCTCATAAAGCCCAGTCACCTCATAATGGTGCAGGCCTCCTCATCACGCTGACCTCATAAAGACCAGACACCGCATAATGGTGCAGGTCTCATCATCACACTGACCTCATTAAGCCGAGACATGTCATAATAATGCAGGCCTCATCGTCACAGTCACCTGATAAAGCCCAGACAACTCATATTTGTGCCGGTCTCATCATCACACTGACCTCAAAAAGCCCAGACATGTCATAATGGTGCATGTCTCATCATGGCACTGACCTCGTAAAGTCCAGATATGTCATAATGGTGCAGGCCTCCTCATGGCACTGACCTCATAAAGTCGAGATATGTCATAATGGTGCAGGTCTCATCATCACACTGACCTCATAAACCCAGACATGTCATAATGTTGCAGGCCTTTTCATGGCACTGACCTCATAAAGCCCAGACATGTCATAATGGCCCAGGCCTCCTCATGGCACTGACCTCATAAAGCCCAGACATGTCATAATGGTGCAGGCCTCGTCATGGCACTGACATCATAAAGCTCTGACACTTCATAAAGGTGCAGGTCTCAACATCACATTGACCTCATAAAGCCCAGACATGTCATAATGGTGCAGGCCTCCTCATCACACTGACCTCATAAAGCCCAGACATGTCATAATGGTGCAGGCCTCCTCATGGCACTGACCTCATGAAGCCCAGACATATCATAATTGTGCTGGCCTCATCATCACACTGGCCTCATAAAGCCCAGGCATGTCATAATGACGCAGACCTCCTCATGGCACTGACCTCATGAAGCCCAGACATGTCATAATGATGCAGGCCTCCTCATCACACTGACCTCATAAAGCCCAGTCACCTCATAATGGTTCAGGCCTCCTCTTGGCACTGACCTCATAAAGCCCAGACATGTCATAATGGTGCAGGCCTCAACATGCAGACACTGGCGGGGAGATAAAGACAAAAAGCCGTCAGAATGGCTTTTTGCACTGGAGGTTGCTTCCCAGAAGACAGGGCACAGAAAGAGTCAGGACCGTACGGAGAAGAATTTGACGAGACTGTCAAGGTGTGCAGTTGTGGAAGTGCCCATTAGAATTTGCTGGAGAGTTGAGTGCGGGAAAGAGAGGTGGATTTTTGGAGTCACTGAAGAATGGGAAGCTGCGCGACTGAGCTAAGCAAGAGAGAAAGGAAAGTAGAAAAGGGGAAGGACGGACTGCAGGAGGTCTCTGAAGGACCGAGAGTAAAGCAAGGAAACGGGAACGGCTCGACAAAGAAAAGACAGGTGAGTGTTCCGAGGGAATACTTTACGGAGAAGAGGGAGGGACGGACGGGAGGCTAGTTGGGAGACGGAGCTCTGTGAAGAACCTGCCAGGCAGGACGGCAGCCTCCCTCCCTGGAGGGACCTGCACGGCAACTCCAGCCGTGGCCCCCCGGTCGCCGGACGCCAGCCTTGCGCACCGAGCAGAACCGCGGCCAGCGCCGCCAGTCCCGCTCTCCGCTGGCGCCGAAAGCGCCCATCCGCCGCCCGGCTTCTCGCTGCCTCCGATAGCCCCGTCTCTGCTCCGGCCGGGCCGCCTCCTCCCCGCCTCCTCTCCCTCCTCTGTCTTCGTCTCCGTCCACTGTTCTCGTCTCCGTCCACGGTCCTCCTCATCCAACTAAGCCCGGGTACTGTACCGGGGCGCCGACGCCTCTCGGGCTGTCGTCGGTGCGGGCTGGATCCGGAGGGCCGGCGAGAGCGGCGGCAGCGGGGCGGCGTTCGGAGCTCTGCGCCGCGGAGGCGGCGGGGCCGGGCTAGGTAGGAGGGCTGAGGATTGGTCTCGAGGAGTTCAAGATTGACAGACCATGAGCTTTTTTCGTGGCCATCATCTCTTCCTTCTCATCTCTCTTTTGCTGGCCCGGGGGGACTCCTGAATTGTCCTCCACGGCAGGCGCTTTTGAGAATGCTCGAGGGGCACGAGACGCAGAACATCCCTCCCGGCTCAGCTCCCCGGGTCAGCCTCTCCTCGTCTGTCTCGAGGAGCATCCCTGCTGGCAGCAGGAGCAATTCTGCTAGCCACAAAGACCACCTGGGCTTTTGTCAGGGGCTGTGGTACGAGTGCTACGGCGAGGCAGTGCATGGGAGAAGCAGCATCCCCAGAGAAAGCTCGGATGTGGCATGGCATCTCCCACCTGCTTTGAACTTCCTGGAGATGCAACCTCCGTGAGGAGATCTCTTCTGTGTCCCCCCTCCTCCTGCTCCTCTTGCTCAGAGGACCAGGGAACAGCCTGTCACATCTGAACTGCATGTGGTGGAAGCAGCACATCTGCAGCAGGTTGAGGGGTGCTCAGAGGCGGGACTTCACGGTATTAAACAAACCCTAAAAGATATCTTTGGAATTTCATGGAATCAAAGGGGGAAAAAAAAGAATTCAATCCAATGACCAGAAACCATTGTATCGAACATTTCTTTAATATGTCAGCTGGGAATACATGGGGTACTCTGCCATGCATGGATCAAACATCTAGTATAAATTTCGGAATATAAATACAGTGACGCTTGAGAGACCCCTTCCCCCTTCCCCAGCAGTGGAGAATTAGGTTATGATTTTGAGGTCATATAGCATCTTGGGTTTTATTCGTGGAGCAAGACTGCCATCTAGCGTCCATTTCTTCGGGGGGGGCAGTCATGTTCGGAGTGTGGTCTTCTCGCTAATCAGGCCTCGTAGCCTCTCTGCTTGATCTATCCGACCTCGAACTCCTAAATTAAATGTTCTAGGACCAGCTAAGACATATGTCTTAGAACTTCCCATTTGCTTAAACAATATTTAATTGACTTTCTTCTTAACAGAACAATCTCTTATTGAAGAACATTTCAGAGGCACGTAAGCTGATTTCTTGAAGATGGGCATACGATATACTCTCTATTCGTTTCCATGTGTTATCTACATTCTCTCTCCTAAAAATAACTGAAGTCTTAAAAGAATTAGGATATCATTTTTATCTAAGATAAAGCTTCTGATGTACTAAGTCGTTTAGAAAAGAGATCCTCTCTCATTTTAGTGCCATTGTGACAAGAGGGGGCTTCACGTAACACCTGGACCACTGAACACTGCAGATTCCCCTGGAATCAAAGGGCCATTGGGACACTCTAGGGCCTCATGGAAGAGGGAGGCAGTACAGAGAGACCTCAAATTAGAGGTTTGCGCAATCATCCACCAGAGGAAGTTCAACGAGGGGAAGTGCCAGATTCTCTCCCTGGGATGGGGCAACCTCGGTTGTACGGACAGACTGGGAATGACATGTTGCATAGCAGTGCTGGAAAATGGCCTCTGGGATCGTGGTGGATGGCCAGCTGGCCAAGAGTCAGTGGTGCCCTGGCGGGGGCTCACTGCTCGCTCACACAAGGGTTTTCAGACACACGAGTCCTTCCCTTGCACACACCCAGACAGACAGTTCATGGCAGCAGGGGCAGTATCTCCTGGGGCTCCTGCTGCCACGCCCGGAGCCTGGATACATCTCAACCCTTGTGAGGTGCCACTTGCTCTGCCACTATCTGAGAAGCCCCACGGCCTGAGGGATGGGCACAGGGAGCTCTGTCCACAGAAGCACATCCCAGAACTGCATCCAGGGGCTTTGACAGGGTTTAGTACCGTAAATTCAAAGTGACACCAGACACTCTTTGTCCCACAGAACTTCAAGGCTCCCCCATGAGGCTGATGGCAATTGTACTTGCTCAGGGTCATCTCCCCACACCACCACCAGGTGTGTGCTCAAGACTTGTCTCTTCAAGTCTCTTCACCCGCCCTAGTCCATCCGTGTCTCTCCAGGGAAGGCTAAAGAACTTCTGTGGGCTGGATGAGAAGCCAGTGCACATGGGAATGGACCACGCCCTTCCCTGGTGGTCCTTCATGTCCTTTTCCTGAGTTGAGAGCAATGGGAAAGGGAATGAACCTTTGGACTGTGCCTCAGAGTGCCCGTCAACCTGCTGCAGATATGCTGGTTCCAGCACATCCAGTTCAGATGTGACAGGCTGTTCCCTGGTCCTCTGAGTAAGAGGAGCAGGAGGAGGGACACAGAAGAGCTCTCCTCACAGAGGCCACATCGCCAGAAAGTCCAAAGAAGGTGGGAGATGCCATGCCACGTCCGAGCTTTCTCTGGGGAAGGTGCTTCTCCCATGCAAGGCCTCTCCGCAGCACTCGTGCCACATCCCCTGACAAAAGACCAGGTGGTCTTTATCACCAGCAGAAGTGCGCCTGTTACCAGTAGGGATGATCCCCGGGACAGGCCAGGAGAGGGACCTGCACGGCAACTCCAGCCGCGGCCCCCCGGTCGCCGGGCGCCAGCCTTGCGCACCGAGCAGAACCGCGGCCAGCGCCGCCAGTCCCGCTCTCCGCTGGCGCCGAAAGCGCCCATCCGCCGCCCGGCTTCTCGCTGCCTCCGATAGCCCCGTCTCTGCTCCGGCCGGGCCGCCTCCTCCCCGCCTCCTCTCCCTCCTCTGTCTTCGTCTCCGTCCACTGTTCTCGTCTCCGTCCACGGTCCTCCTCATCCAACTAAGCCCGGGTACTGTACCGGGGCGCCGACGCCTCTCGGGCTCTCGTCGGGTGCGGGCTGGATCCGGAGGGCCGGCGAGAGCGGCGGCAGCGGGGCGGCGTTCGGAGCTCTGCGCCGCGGAGGCGGCGGGGCCGGGCTAGGTAGGAGGGCTGAGGATTGGTCTCGAGGAGTTCAAGATTGACAGACCATGAGCTTTTTTCGTGGCCATCATCTCTTCCTTCTCATCTCTCTTTTGCTGGCCCGGGGGGACTCCTGAATTGTCCTCCACGGCAGGCGCTTTTGAGAATGCTCGAGGGGCACGAGACGCAGAACATCCCTCCCGGCTCAGCTCCCCGGGTCAGCCTCTCCTCGTCTGTCTCGAGGAGCATCCCTGCTGGCAGCAGGAGCAATTCTGCTAGCCACAAAGACCACCTGGGCTTTTGTCAGGGGCTGTGGTACGAGTGCTACGGCGAGGCAGTGCATGGGAGAAGCAGCATCCCCAGAGAAAGCTCGGATGTGGCATGGCATCTCCCACCTGCTTTGAACTTCCTGGAGATGCAACCTCCGTGAGGAGATCTCTTCTGTGTCCCCCCTCCTCCTGCTCCTCTTGCTCAGAGGACCAGGGAACAGCCTGTCACATCTGAACTGCATGTGGTGGAAGCAGCACATCTGCAGCAGGTTGAGGGGTGCTCAGAGGCGGGACTTCACGGTATTAAACAAACCCTAAAAGATATCTTTGGAATTTCATGGAATCAAAGGGGGAAAAAAAAGAATTCAATCCAATGACCAGAAACCATTGTATCGAACATTTCTTTAATATGTCAGCTGGGAATACATGGGGTACTCTGCCATGCATGGATCAAACATCTAGTATAAATTTCGGAATATAAATACAGTGACGCTTGAGAGACCCCTTCCCCCTTCCCCAGCAGTGGAGAATTAGGTTATGATTTTGAGGTCATATAGCATCTTGGGTTTTATTGGTGGAGCAAGACTGCCATCTAGCGTCCATTTCTTCGGGGGGGGGCAGTCATGTTCGGAGTGTGGTCTTCTCGCTAATCAGGCCTCGTAGCCTCTCTGCTTGATCTATCCGACCTCGAACTCCTAAATTAAATGTTCTAGGACCAGCTAAGACATATGTCTTAGAACTTCCCATTTGCTTAAACAATATTTAATTGACTTTCTTCTTAACAGAACAATCTCTTATTGAAGAACATTTCAGAGGCACGTAAGCTGATTTCTTGAAGATGGGCATACGATATACTCTCTATTCGTTTCCATGTGTTATCTACATTCTCTCTCCTAAAAATAACTGAAGTCTTAAAAGAATTAGGATATCATTTTTATCTAAGATAAAGCTTCTGATGTACTAAGTCGTTTAGAAAAGAGATCCTCTCTCATTTTAGTGCCATTGTGACAAGAGGGGGCTTCACGTAACACCTGGACCACTGAACACTGCAGATTCCCCTGGAATCAAAGGGCCATTGGGACACTCTAGGGCCTCATGGAAGAGGGAGGCAGTACAGAGAGACCTCAAATTAGAGGTTTGCGCAATCATCCACCAGAGGAAGTTCAACGAGGGGAAGTGCCAGATTCTCTCCCTGGGATGGGGCAACCTCGGTTGTACGGACAGACTGGGAATGACATGTTGCATAGCAGTGCTGGAAAATGGCCTCTGGGATCGTGGTGGATGGCCAGCTGGCCAAGAGTCAGTGGTGCCCTGGCGGGGGCTCACTGCTCGCTCACACAAGGGTTTTCAGACACACGAGTCCTTCCCTTGCACACACCCAGACAGACAGTTCATGGCAGCAGGGGCAGTATCTCCTGGGGCTCCTGCTGCCACGCCCGGAGCCTGGATACATCTCAACCCTTGTGAGGTGCCACTTGCTCTGCCACTATCTGAGAAGCCCCACGGCCTGAGGGATGGGCACAGGGAGCTCTGTCCACAGAAGCACATCCCAGAGCTGCATCCAGGGGCTTTGCCAGGGTTTAGTACCGTAAATTCAAAGTGACACCAGACACTCTTTGTCCCACAGAACTTCAAGGCTCCCCCATGAGGCTGATGGCAATTGTACTTGCTCAGGGTCATCTCCCCACACCACCACCAGGTGTGTGCTCAAGACTTGTCTCTTCAAGTCTCTTCACCCGCCCTAGTCCATCCGTGTCTCTCCAGGGAAGGCTAAAGAACTTCTGTGGGCTGGATGAGAAGCCAGTGCACATGGGAATGGACCACGCCCTTCCCTGGTGGTCCTTCATGTCCTTTTCCTGAGTTGAGAGCAATGGGAAAGGGAATGAACCTTTGGACTGTGCCTCAGAGTGCCCGTCAACCTGCTGCAGATATGCTGGTTCCAGCACATCCAGTTCAGATGTGACAGGCTGTTCCCTGGTCCTCTGAGTAAGAGGAGCAGGAGGAGGGACACAGAAGAGCTCTCCTCACAGAGGCCACATCGCCAGAAAGTCCAAAGAAGGTGGGAGATGCCATGCCACGTCCGAGCTTTCTCTGGGGAAGGTGCTTCTCCCATGCAAGGCCTCTCCGCAGCACTCGTGCCACATCCCCTGACAAAAGACCAGGTGGTCTTTATCACCAGCAGAAGTGCGCCTGTTACCAGTAGGGATGATCCCCGGGACAGGCCAGGAGAGGGACCTGCACGGCAACTCCAGCCGCGGCCCCCCGGTCGCCGGGCGCCAGCCTTGCGCACCGAGCAGAACCGCGGCCAGCGCCGCCAGTCCCGCTCTCCGCTGGCGCCGAAAGCGCCCATCCGCCGCCCGGCTTCTCGCTGCCTCCGATAGCCCCGTCTCTGCTCCGGCCGGGCCGCCTCCTCCCCGCCTCCTCTCCCTCCTCTGTCTTCGTCTCCGTCCACTGTTCTCGTCTCCGTCCACGGTCCTCCTCATCCAACTAAGCCCGGGTACTGTACCGGGGCGCCGACGCCTCTCGGGCTCTCGTCGGTGCGGGCTGGATCCGGAGGGCCGGCGAGAGCGGCGGCAGCGGGGCGGCGTTCGGAGCTCTGCGCCGCGGAGGCGGCGGGGCCGGGCTAGGTAGGAGGGCTGAGGATTGGTCTCGAGGAGTTCAAGATTGACAGACCATGAGCTTTTTTCGTGGCCATCATCTCTTCCTTCTCATCTCTCTTTTGCTGGCCCGGGGGGACTCCTGAATTGTCCTCCACGGCAGGCGCTTTTGAGAATGCTCGAGGGGCACGAGACGCAGAACATCCCTCCCGGCTCAGCTCCCCGGGTCAGCCTCTCCTCGTCTGTCTCGAGGAGCATCCCTGCTGGCAGCAGGAGCAATTCTGCTAGCCACAAAGACCACCTGGGCTTTTGTCAGGGGCTGTGGTACGAGTGCTACGGCGAGGCAGTGCATGGGAGAAGCAGCATCCCCAGAGAAAGCTCGGACGTGTCACAGAATCTCCGAACTTCTTTGGACTTCCTGGCGATGCAGCCTCTGTGAGGAGAGCTCTTGTGTGTCCCTCCTGCTGCTCCTCTTGCTCAGAGGACAAGAGAAGAGCCTGTCACACCTGAACTGGATGTGGTGGAAGCAGTACATCTGCAGCAGGTTGAGGGGCAGAGTGCCGAGGCGGAACTGGTTGAGGAGGGCAGGGGAGGGAGAAGAAAGCAGAGGAGGGAGAGGAGGCGGGGAGGAGGCGGACCGGCCGGAGCAGAGAGACGGGGCTGTTGGGGGCAGCGGGAGGCCGGGCGGCGGATCGCTGGATGCGGCTCTTTGGGGAGCGGGGCTGGCGGCGCTGGCCGCGGTTCTGCTCGGTGCGCAAGGCTGGCGCCCGGGCACCGTGGTGGCCGCGAATGAGGTGGCCGTGCAGGTCCCTCGAGGCTGCCGTCCTGCCTGGCAGGTTCTTCACAGAGCTCAGTCTCCCAACTAGCCTCCCGTCCGTCCCCCCCTCTGCTCCATAAAGCATTCCCACGAAACACTCACCACTCTTATTTTTGTGAAGCCATTCTTTTCCCTTGCTTTTCTCTCTGTCCTTTAGAGAACTCCTGCGGTCCGTGCTTTGTGTAGTAGTGAAACGCCCTTTTTTCATAGGGGCGCTACATTGCTGCCCTGTAGAAAGTATTAAACGAGTTGTGCATTTCTAAGAAAAGCCCCTGAAAGCTCCAAAGGCGACCGTGTCAATGAATCCCTGTCTGCCAGGGCGAAGGAATACAGCGCCGTGTCCCCAAGAGGGGGTCCGGAGAGTTAGAGGAAGGTCCAACGTCCATCTCCCGACAACGACAGCCGCCCCGCTGGCGCACGCAGCTCTCTGCACCCTTTAGCAGCGCGCGCGAGGAGTTCCGTACTGTGACCCGGGAGCTGCCGGTAGAAAGGGATAAAATCGCCGATCCGGAGGTTGGCGTGTGAACACTTTCTGATGATCTCACTGCCTTCCGTTGTCTCCACCAATGTGTCCTAGTAGCCCTGGGCTCTGCCTGCAGACACTGGCGGGGAGATAAAGACAAAAAGCCGTCAGAATGGCTTTTTGCACTGGAGGTTGCTTCCCAGAAGACAGGGCACAGAAAGAGTCAGGACCGTACGGAGAAGAATTTGACGAGACTGTCAAGGTGTGCAGTTGTGGAAGTGCCCATTAGAATTTGCTGGAGAGTTGAGTGCGGGAAAGAGAGGTGGATTTTTGGAGTCACTGAAGAATGGGAAGCTGCGCGACTGAGCTAAGCAAGAGAGAAAGGAAAGTAGAAAAGGGGAAGGACGGACTGCAGGAGGTCTCTGAAGGACCGAGAGTAAAGCAAGGAAACGGGAACGGCTCGACAAAGAAAAGACCGGTGAGTGTTCCGAGGGAATACTTTACGGAGAAGAGGGAGGGACGGACGGGAGGCTAGTTGGGAGACGGAGCTCTGTGAAGAACCTGCCAGGCAGGACGGCAGCCTCCCTCCCTGGAGGGACCTGCACGGCAACTCCAGCCGTGGCCCCCCGGTCGCCGGACGCCAGCCTTGCGCACCGAGCAGAACCGCGGCCAGCGCCGCCAGTCCCGCTCTCCGCTGGCGCCGAAAGCGCCCATCCGCCGCCCGGCTTCTCGCTGCCTCCGATAGCCCCGTCTCTGCTCCGGCCGGGCCGCCTCCTCCCCGCCTCCTCTCCCTCCTCTGTCTTCGTCTCCGTCCACTGTTCTCGTCTCCGTCCACGGTCCTCCTCATCCAACTAAGCCCGGGTACTGTACCGGGGCGCCGACGCCTCTCGGGCTCTCGTCGGGTGCGGGCTGGATCCGGAGGGCCGGCGAGAGCGGCGGCAGCGGGGCGGCGTTCGGAGCTCTGCGCCGCGGAGGCGGCGGGGCCGGGCTAGGTAGGAGGGCTGAGGATTGGTCTCGAGGAGTTCAAGATTGACAGACCATGAGCTTTTTTCGTGGCCATCATCTCTTCCTTCTCATCTCTCTTTTGCTGGCCCGGGGGGACTCCTGAATTGTCCTCCACGGCAGGCGCTTTTGAGAATGCTCGAGGGGCACGAGACGCAGAACATCCCTCCCGGCTCAGCTCCCCGGGTCAGCCTCTCCTCGTCTGTCTCGAGGAGCATCCCTGCTGGCAGCAGGAGCAATTCTGCTAGCCACAAAGACCACCTGGGCTTTTGTCAGGGGCTGTGGTACGAGTGCTACGGCGAGGCAGTGCATGGGAGAAGCAGCATCCCCAGAGAAAGCTCGGATGTGGCATGGCATCTCCCACCTGCTTTGAACTTCCTGGAGATGCAACCTCCGTGAGGAGATCTCTTCTGTGTCCCCCCTCCTCCTGCTCCTCTTGCTCAGAGGACCAGGGAACAGCCTGTCACATCTGAACTGCATGTGGTGGAAGCAGCACATCTGCAGCAGGTTGAGGGGTGCTCAGAGGCGGGACTTCACGGTATTAAACAAACCCTAAAAGATATCTTTGGAATTTCATGGAATCAAAGGGGGAAAAAAAAGAATTCAATCCAATGACCAGAAACCATTGTATCGAACATTTCTTTAATATGTCAGCTGGGAATACATGGGGTACTCTGCCATGCATGGATCAAACATCTAGTATAAATTTCGGAATATAAATACAGTGACGCTTGAGAGACCCCTTCCCCCTTCCCCAGCAGTGGAGAATTAGGTTATGATTTTGAGGTCATATAGCATCTTGGGTTTTATTCGTGGAGCAAGACTGCCATCTAGCGTCCATTTCTTCGGGGGGGGGCAGTCATGTTCGGAGTGTGGTCTTCTCGCTAATCAGGCCTCGTAGCCTCTCTGCTTGATCTATCCGACCTCGAACTCCTAAATTAAATGTTCTAGGACCAGCTAAGACATATGTCTTAGAACTTCCCATTTGCTTAAACAATATTTAATTGACTTTCTTCTTAACAGAACAATCTCTTATTGAAGAACATTTCAGAGGCACGTAAGCTGATTTCTTGAAGATGGGCATACGATATACTCTCTATTCGTTTCCATGTGTTATCTACATTCTCTCTCCTAAAAATAACTGAAGTCTTAAAAGAATTAGGATATCATTTTTATCTAAGATAAAGCTTCTGATGTACTAAGTCGTTTAGAAAAGAGATCCTCTCTCATTTTAGTGCCATTGTGACAAGAGGGGGCTTCACGTAACACCTGGACCACTGAACACTGCAGATTCCCCTGGAATCAAAGGGCCATTGGGACACTCTAGGGCCTCATGGAAGAGGGAGGCAGTACAGAGAGACCTCAAATTAGAGGTTTGCGCAATCATCCACCAGAGGAAGTTCAACGAGGGGAAGTGCCAGATTCTCTCCCTGGGATGGGGCAACCTCGGTTGTACGGACAGACTGGGAATGACATGTTGCATAGCAGTGCTGGAAAATGGCCTCTGGGATCGTGGTGGATGGCCAGCTGGCCAAGAGTCAGTGGTGCCCTGGCGGGGGCTCACTGCTCGCTCACACAAGGGTTTTCAGACACACGAGTCCTTCCCTTGCACACACCCAGACAGACAGTTCATGGCAGCAGGGGCAGTATCTCCTGGGGCTCCTGCTGCCACGCCCGGAGCCTGGATACATCTCAACCCTTGTGAGGTGCCACTTGCTCTGCCACTATCTGAGAAGCCCCACGGCCTGAGGGATGGGCACAGGGAGCTCTGTCCACAGAAGCACATCCCAGAGCTGCATCCAGGGGCTTTGCCAGGGTTTAGTACCGTAAATTCAAAGTGACACCAGACACTCTTTGTCCCACAGAACTTCAAGGCTCCCCCATGAGGCTGATGGCAATTGTACTTGCTCAGGGTCATCTCCCCACACCACCACCAGGTGTGTGCTCAAGACTTGTCTCTTCAAGTCTCTTCACCCGCCCTAGTCCATCCGTGTCTCTCCAGGGAAGGCTAAAGAACTTCTGTGGGCTGGATGAGAAGCCAGTGCATATGGGAATGGACCACGCCCTTCCCTGGTGGTCCTTCATGTCCTTTTCCTGAGTTGAGAGCAATGGGAAAGGGAATGAACCTTTGGACTGTGCCTCAGAGTGCCCGTCAACCTGCTGCAGATATGCTGGTTCCAGCACATCCAGTTCAGATGTGACAGGCTGTTCCCTGGTCCTCTGAGTAAGAGGAGCAGGAGGAGGGACACAGAAGAGCTCTCCTCACAGAGGCCACATCGCCAGAAAGTCCAAAGAAGGTGGGAGATGCCATGCCACGTCCGAGCTTTCTCTGGGGAAGGTGCTTCTCCCATGCAAGGCCTCTCCGCAGCACTCGTGCCACATCCCCTGACAAAAGACCAGGTGGTCTTTATCACCAGCAGAAGTGCGCCTGTTACCAGTAGGGATGATCCCCGGGACAGGCCAGGAGAGGGACCTGCACGGCAACTCCAGCCGCGGCCCCCCGGTCGCCGGGCGCCAGCCTTGCGCACCGAGCAGAACCGCGGCCAGCGCCGCCAGTCCCGCTCTCCGCTGGCGCCGAAAGCGCCCATCCGCCGCCCGGCTTCTCGCTGCCTCCGATAGCCCCGTCTCTGCTCCGGCCGGGCCGCCTCCTCCCCGCCTCCTCTCCCTCCTCTGTCTTCGTCTCCGTCCACTGTTCTCGTCTCCGTCCACGGTCCTCCTCATCCAACTAAGCCCGGGTACTGTACCGGGGCGCCGACGCCTCTCGGGCTGTCGTCGGTGCGGGCTGGATCCGGAGGGCCGGCGAGAGCGGCGGCAGCGGGGCGGCGTTCGGAGCTCTGCGCCGCGGAGGCGGCGGGGCCGGGCTAGGTAGGAGGGCTGAGGATTGGTCTCGAGGAGTTCAAGATTGACAGACCATGAGCTTTTTTCGTGGCCATCATCTCTTCCTTCTCATCTCTCTTTTGCTGGCCCGGGGGGACTCCTGAATTGTCCTCCACGGCAGGCGCTTTTGAGAATGCTCGAGGGGCACGAGACGCAGAACATCCCTCCCGGCTCAGCTCCCCGGGTCAGCCTCTCCTCGTCTGTCTCGAGGAGCATCCCTGCTGGCAGCAGGAGCAATTCTGCTAGCCACAAAGACCACCTGGGCTTTTGTCAGGGGCTGTGGTACGAGTGCTACGGCGAGGCAGTGCATGGGAGAAGCAGCATCCCCAGAGAAAGCTCGGACGTGTCACAGAATCTCCGAACTTCTTTGGACTTCCTGGCGATGCAGCCTCTGTGAGGAGAGCTCTTGTGTGTCCCTCCTGCTGCTCCTCTTGCTCAGAGGACAAGAGAAGAGCCTGTCACACCTGAACTGGATGTGGTGGAAGCAGTACATCTGCAGCAGGTTGAGGGGCAGAGTGCCGAGGCGGAACTGGTTGAGGAGGGCAGGGGAGGGAGAAGAAAGCAGAGGAGGGAGAGGAGGCGGGGAGGAGGCGGACCGGCCGGAGCAGAGAGACGGGGCTGTTGGGGGCAGCGGGAGGCCGGGCGGCGGATCGCTGGATGCGGCTCTTTGGGGAGCGGGGCTGGCGGCGCTGGCCGCGGTTCTGCTCGGTGCGCAAGGCTGGCGCCCGGGCACCGTGGTGGCCGCGAATGAGGTGGCCGTGCAGGTCCCTCGAGGCTGCCGTCCTGCCTGGCAGGTTCTTCACAGAGCTCAGTCTCCCAACTAGCCTCCCGTCCGTCCCCCCCTCTGCTCCATAAAGCATTCCCACGAAACACTCACCACTCTTATTTTTGTGAAGCCATTCTTTTCCCTTGCTTTTCTCTCTGTCCTTTAGAGAACTCCTGCGGTCCGTGCTTTGTGTAGTAGTGAAACGCCCTTTTTTCATAGGGGCGCTACATTGCTGCCCTGTAGAAAGTATTAAACGAGTTGTGCATTTCTAAGAAAAGCCCCTGAAAGCTCCAAAGGCGACCGTGTCAATGAATCCCTGTCTGCCAGGGCGAAGGAATACAGCGCCGTGTCCCCAAGAGGGGGTCCGGAGAGTTAGAGGAAGGTCCAACGTCCATCTCCCGACAACGACAGCCGCCCCGCTGGCGCACGCAGCTCTCTGCACCCTTTAGCAGCGCGCGCGAGGAGTTCCGTACTGTGACCCGGGAGCTGCCGGTAGAAAGGGATAAAATCGCCGATCCGGAGGTTGGCGTGTGAACACTTTCTGATGATCTCACTGCCTTCCGTTGTCTCCACCAATGTGTCCTAGTAGCCCTGGGCTCTGCCTGCAGACACTGGCGGGGAGATAAAGACAAAAAGCCGTCAGAATGGCTTTTTGCACTGGAGGTTGCTTCCCAGAAGACAGGGCACAGAAAGAGTCAGGACCGTACGGAGAAGAATTTGACGAGACTGTCAAGGTGTGCAGTTGTGGAAGTGCCCATTAGAATTTGCTGGAGAGTTGAGTGCGGGAAAGAGAGGTGGATTTTTGGAGTCACTGAAGAATGGGAAGCTGCGCGACTGAGCTAAGCAAGAGAGAAAGGAAAGTAGAAAAGGGGAAGGACGGACTGCAGGAGGTCTCTGAAGGACCGAGAGTAAAGCAAGGAAACGGGAACGGCTCGACAAAGAAAAGACCGGTGAGTGTTCCGAGGGAATACTTTACGGAGAAGAGGGAGGGACGGACGGGAGGCTAGTTGGGAGACGGAGCTCTGTGAAGAACCTGCCAGGCAGGACGGCAGCCTCCCTCCCTGGAGGGACCTGCACGGCAACTCCAGCCGTGGCCCCCCGGTCGCCGGACGCCAACCTTGCGCACCGAGCAGAACCGCGGCCAGCGCCGCCAGTCCCGCTCTCCGCTGGCGCCGAAAGCGCCCATCCGCCGCCCGGCTTCTCGCTGCCTCCGATAGCCCCGTCTCTGCTCCGGCCGGGCCGCCTCCTCCCCGCCTCCTCTCCCTCCTCTGTCTTCGTCTCCGTCCACTGTTCTCGTCTCCGTCCACGGTCCTCCTCATCCAACTAAGCCCGGGTACTGTACCGGGGCGCCGACGCCTCTCGGGCTCTCGTCGGGTGCGGGCTGGATCCGGAGGGCCGGCGAGAGCGGCGGCAGCGGGGCGGCGTTCGGAGCTCTGCGCCGCGGAGGCGGCGGGGCCGGGCTAGGTAGGAGGGCTGAGGATTGGTCTCGAGGAGTTCAAGATTGACAGACCATGAGCTTTTTTCGTGGCCATCATCTCTTCCTTCTCATCTCTCTTTTGCTGGCCCGGGGGGACTCCTGAATTGTCCTCCACGGCAGGCGCTTTTGAGAATGCTCGAGGGGCACGAGACGCAGAACATCCCTCCCGGCTCAGCTCCCCGGGTCAGCCTCTCCTCGTCTGTCTCGAGGAGCATCCCTGCTGGCAGCAGGAGCAATTCTGCTAGCCACAAAGACCACCTGGGCTTTTGTCAGGGGCTGTGGTACGAGTGCTACGGCGAGGCAGTGCATGGGAGAAGCAGCATCCCCAGAGAAAGCTCGGATGTGGCATGGCATCTCCCACCTGCTTTGAACTTCCTGGAGATGCAACCTCCGTGAGGAGATCTCTTCTGTGTCCCCCCTCCTCCTGCTCCTCTTGCTCAGAGGACCAGGGAACAGCCTGTCACATCTGAACTGCATGTGGTGGAAGCAGCACATCTGCAGCAGGTTGAGGGGTGCTCAGAGGCGGGACTTCACGGTATTAAACAAACCCTAAAAGATATCTTTGGAATTTCATGGAATCAAAGGGGGAAAAAAAAGAATTCAATCCAATGACCAGAAACCATTGTATCGAACATTTCTTTAATATGTCAGCTGGGAATACATGGGGTACTCTGCCATGCATGGATCAAACATCTAGTATAAATTTCGGAATATAAATACAGTGACGCTTGAGAGACCCCTTCCCCCTTCCCCAGCAGTGGAGAATTAGGTTATGATTTTGAGGTCATATAGCATCTTGGGTTTTATTCGTGGAGCAAGACTGCCATCTAGCGTCCATTTCTTCGGGGGGGGGCAGTCATGTTCGGAGTGTGGTCTTCTCGCTAATCAGGCCTCGTAGCCTCTCTGCTTGATCTATCCGACCTCGAACTCCTAAATTAAATGTTCTAGGACCAGCTAAGACATATGTCTTAGAACTTCCCATTTGCTTAAACAATATTTAATTGACTTTCTTCTTAACAGAACAATCTCTTATTGAAGAACATTTCAGAGGCACGTAAGCTGATTTCTTGAAGATGGGCATACGATATACTCTCTATTCGTTTCCATGTGTTATCTACATTCTCTCTCCTAAAAATAACTGAAGTCTTAAAAGAATTAGGATATCATTTTTATCTAAGATAAAGCTTCTGATGTACTAAGTCGTTTAGAAAAGAGATCCTCTCTCATTTTAGTGCCATTGTGACAAGAGGGGGCTTCACGTAACACCTGGACCACTGAACACTGCAGATTCCCCTGGAATCAAAGGGCCATTGGGACACTCTAGGGCCTCATGGAAGAGGGAGGCAGTACAGAGAGACCTCAAATTAGAGGTTTGCGCAATCATCCACCAGAGGAAGTTCAACGAGGGGAAGTGCCAGATTCTCTCCCTGGGATGGGGCAACCTCGGTTGTACGGACAGACTGGGAATGACATGTTGCATAGCAGTGCTGGAAAATGGCCTCTGGGATCGTGGTGGATGGCCAGCTGGCCAAGAGTCAGTGGTGCCCTGGCGGGGGCTCACTGCTCGCTCACACAAGGGTTTTCAGACACACGAGTCCTTCCCTTGCACACACCCAGACAGACAGTTCATGGCAGCAGGGGCAGTATCTCCTGGGGCTCCTGCTGCCACGCCCGGAGCCTGGATACATCTCAACCCTTGTGAGGTGCCACTTGCTCTGCCACTATCTGAGAAGCCCCACGGCCTGAGGGATGGGCACAGGGAGCTCTGTCCACAGAAGCACATCCCAGAGCTGCATCCAGGGGCTTTGCCAGGGTTTAGTACCGTAAATTCAAAGTGACACCAGACACTCTTTGTCCCACAGAACTTCAAGGCTCCCCCATGAGGCTGATGGCAATTGTACTTGCTCAGGGTCATCTCCCCACACCACCACCAGGTGTGTGCTCAAGACTTGTCTCTTCAAGTCTCTTCACCCCGCCCTAGTCCATCCGTGTCTCTCCAGGGAAGGCTAAAGAACTTCTGTGGGCTGGATGAGAAGCCAGTGCACATGGGAATGGACCACGCCCTTCCCTGGTGGTCCTTCATGTCCTTTTCCTGAGTTGAGAGCAATGGGAAAGGGAATGAACCTTTGGACTGTGCCTCAGAGTGCCCGTCAACCTGCTGCAGATATGCTGGTTCCAGCACATCCAGTTCAGATGTGACAGGCTGTTCCCTGGTCCTCTGAGTAAGAGGAGCAGGAGGAGGGACACAGAAGAGCTCTCCTCACAGAGGCCACATCGCCAGAAAGTCCAAAGAAGGTGGGAGATGCCATGCCACGTCCGAGCTTTCTCTGGGGAAGGTGCTTCTCCCATGCAAGGCCTCTCCGCAGCACTCGTGCCACATCCCCTGACAAAAGACCAGGTGGTCTTTATCACCAGCAGAAGTGCGCCTGTTACCAGTAGGGATGATCCCCGGGACAGGCCAGGAGAGGGACCTGCACGGCAACTCCAGCCGCGGCCCCCCGGTCGCCGGGCGCCAGCCTTGCGCACCGAGCAGAACCGCGGCCAGCGCCGCCAGTCCCGCTCTCCGCTGGCGCCGAAAGCGCCCATCCGCCGCCCGGCTTCTCGCTGCCTCCGATAGCCCCGTCTCTGCTCCGGCCGGGCCGCCTCCTCCCCGCCTCCTCTCCCTCCTCTGTCTTCGTCTCCGTCCACTGTTCTCGTCTCCGTCCACGGTCCTCCTCATCCAACTAAGCCCGGGTACTGTACCGGGGCGCCGACGCCTCTCGGGCTGTCGTCGGTGCGGGCTGGATCCGGAGGGCCGGCGAGAGCGGCGGCAGCGGGGCGGCGTTCGGAGCTCTGCGCCGCGGAGGCGGCGGGGCCGGGCTAGGTAGGAGGGCTGAGGATTGGTCTCGAGGAGTTCAAGATTGACAGACCATGAGCTTTTTTCGTGGCCATCATCTCTTCCTTCTCATCTCTCTTTTGCTGGCCCGGGGGGACTCCTGAATTGTCCTCCACGGCAGGCGCTTTTGAGAATGCTCGAGGGGCACGAGACGCAGAACATCCCTCCCGGCTCAGCTCCCCGGGTCAGCCTCTCCTCGTCTGTCTCGAGGAGCATCCCCTGCTGGCAGCAGGAGCAATTCTGCTAGCCACAAAGACCACCTGGGCTTTTGTCAGGGGCTGTGGTACGAGTGCTACGGCGAGGCAGTGCATGGGAGAAGCAGCATCCCCAGAGAAAGCTCGGACGTGGCACAGAATCTCCGAACTTCTTTGGACTTCCTGGCGATGCAGCCTCTGTGAGGAGAGCTCTTGTGTGTCCCTCCTGCTGCTCCTCTTGCTCAGAGGACAAGAGAAGAGCCTGTCACACCTGAACTGGATGTGGTGGAAGCAGTACATCTGCAGCAGGTTGAGGGGCAGAGTGCCGAGGCGGAACTGGTTGAGGAGGGCAGGGGAGGGAGAAGAAAGCAGAGGAGGGAGAGGAGGCGGGGAGGAGGCGGACCGGCCGGAGCAGAGAGACGGGGCTGTTGGGGGCAGCGGGAGGCCGGGCGGCGGATCGCTGGATGCGGCTCTTTGGGGAGCGGGGCTGGCGGCGCTGGCCGCGGTTCTGCTCGGTGCGCAAGGCTGGCGCCCGGGCACCGTGGTGGCCGCGAATGAGGTGGCCGTGCAGGTCCCTCGAGGCTGCCGTCCTGCCTGGCAGGTTCTTCACAGAGCTCAGTCTCCCAACTAGCCTCCCGTCCGTCCCCCCCTCTGCTCCATAAAGCATTCCCACGAAACACTCACCACTCTTATTTCTGTGAAGCCATTCTTTTCCCTTGCTTTTCTCTCTGTCCTTTAGAGAACTCCTGCGGTCCGTGCTTTGTGTAGTAGTGAAACGCCCTTTTTTCATAGGGGCGCTACATTGCTGCCCTGTAGAAAATATTAAACGAGTTGTGCATTTCTAAGAAAAGCCCCTGAAAGCTCCAAAGGCGACCGTGTCAATGAATCCCTGTCTGCCAGGGCGAAGGAATACAGCGCCGTGTCCCCAAGAGGGGGTCCGGAGAGTTAGAGGAAGGTCCAACGTCCATCTCCCGACAACGACAGCCGCCCCGCTGGCGCACGCAGCTCTCTGCACCCTTTAGCAGCGCGCGCGAGGAGTTCCGTACTGTGACCCGGGAGCTGCCGGTAGAAAGGGATAAAATCGCCGATCCGGAGGTTGGCGTGTGAACACTTTCTGATGATCTCACTGCCTTCCGTTGTCTCCACCAATGTGTCCTAGTAGCCCTGGGCTCTGCCTGCAGACACTGGCGGGGAGATAAAGACAAAAAGCCGTCAGAATGGCTTTTTGCACTGGAGGTTGCTTCCCAGAAGACAGGGCACAGAAAGAGTCAGGACCGTACGGAGAAGAATTTGACGAGACTGTCAAGGTGTGCAGTTGTGGAAGTGCCCATTAGAATTTGCTGGAGAGTTGAGTGCGGGAAAGAGAGGTGGATTTTTGGAGTCACTGAAGAATGGGAAGCTGCGCGACTGAGCTAAGCAAGAGAGAAAGGAAAGTAGAAAAGGGGAAGGACGGACTGCAGGAGGTCTCTGAAGGACCGAGAGTAAAGCAAGGAAACGGGAACGGCTCGACAAAGAAAAGACCGGTGAGTGTTCCGAGGGAATACTTTACGGAGAAGAGGGAGGGACGGACGGGAGGCTAGTTGGGAGACGGAGCTCTGTGAAGAACCTGCCAGGCAGGACGGCAGCCTCCCTCCCTGGAGGGACCTGCACGGCAACTCCAGCCGTGGCCCCCCGGTCGCCGGACGCCAGCCTTGCGCACCGAGCAGAACCGCGGCCAGCGCCGCCAGTCCCGCTCTCCGCTGGCGCCGAAAGCGCCCATCCGCCGCCCGGCTTCTCGGCTGCCCTCCGATAGCCCCGTCTCTGCTCCGGCCGGGCCGCCTCCTCCCCGCCTCCTCTCCCTCCTCTGTCTTCGTCTCCGTCCACTGTTCTCGTCTCCGTCCACGGTCCTCCTCATCCAACTAAGGCCCGGGTACTGTACCGGGGGCGCCGACGCCTCTCGGGCTCTCGTCGGGTGCGGGCTGGATTCCGGAGGGCCGGCGAGAGCGGCGGCAGCGGGGCGGCGTTCGGAGCTCTGCGCCGCGGAGGCGGCGGGGCCGGACTAGGTAGGAGGGCTGAGGATTGGTCTCGAGGAGTTCAAGATTGACAGACCATGAGCTTTTTTCGTGGCCATCATCTCTTCCTTCTCATCTCTCTTTTGCTGGCCCGGGGGGGACTCCTGAATTGTCCTCCACGGCAGGCGCTTTTGAGAATGCTCGAGGGGCACGAGACGCAGAACATCCCTCCCGGCTCAGCTCCCCGGGTCAGCCCTCTCCTCGTCTTGTCTCGAGGAGCATCCCTGCTGGCAGCAGGAGCAATTCTGCTAGCCACAAAGACCACCTGGGCTTTTGTCAGGGGCTGTGGTACGAGTGCTACGGCGAGGCAGTGCATGGGAGAAGCAGCATCCCCAGAGAAAGCTCGGATGTGGCATGGCATCTCCCACCTGCTTTGAACTTCCTGGAGATGCAACCTCCGTGAGGAGATCTCTTCTGTTGTCCCCCCCTCCTCCTGCTCCTCTTGCTCAGAGGACCAGGGAACAGCCTGTCACATCTGAACTGCATGTGGTGGAAGCAGCACATCTGCAGCAGGTTGAGGGGTGCTCAGAGGCGGGACTTCACGGTATTAAACAAACCCTAAAAGATATCTTTTGGAATTTCATGGAATCAAAGGGGGAAAAAAAAGAATTCAATCCAATGACCAGAAACCATTGTATCGAACATTTCTTTAATATGTCAGCTGGGAATACATGGGGTACTCTGCCATGCATGGATCAAACATCTAGTATAAAATTTCGGAATATAAATACTGTGACGCTTTGAGAGACCCCTTCCCCTTCCCCAGCAGTGGAGAATTAGGTTATGATTTTGAGGTCATATAGCATCTTGGGTTTTATTCGTGGAGCAAGACTGCCATCTAGCGTCCATTTCTTCGGGGGGGGGCAGTCATGTTCGGAGTGTGGTCTTCTCGCTAATCAGGCCTCGTAGCCTCTCTGCTTGATCTATCCGACCTCGAACTCCTAAATTAAATGTTCTAGGACCAGCTAAGACATATGTCTTAGAACTTCCCATTTGCTTAAACAATATTTAATTGACTTTCTTCTTAACAGAACAATCTCTTATTGAAGAACATTTCAGAGGCACGTAAGCTGATTTCTTGAAGATGGGCATACGATATACTCTCTATTCGTTTCCATGTGTTATCTACATTCTCTCTCCTAAAAATAACTGAAGTCTTAAAAGAATTAGGATATCATTTTTATCTAAGATAAAGCTTCTGATGTACTAAGTCGTTTAGAAAAGAGATCCTCTCTCATTTTAGTGCCATTGTGACAAGAGGGGGCTTCACGTAACACCTGGACCACTGAACACTGCAGATTCCCCTGGAATCAAAGGGCCATTGGGACACTCTAGGGCCTCATGGAAGAGGGAGGCAGTACAGAGAGACCTCAAATTAGAGGTTTGCGCAATCATCCACCAGAGGAAGTTCAACGAGGGGAAGTGCCAGATTCTCGTCCCTGGGATGGGGCAACCTCGGTTGTACGGACAGACTGGGAATGACATGTTGCATAGCAGTGCTGGAAAATGGCCTCTGGGATCGTGGTGGATGGCCAGCTGGCCAAGAGTCAGTGGTGCCCTGGCGGGGGCTCACTGCTCGCTCACACAAGGGTTTTCAGACACACGAGTCCTTCCCTTGCACACACCCAGACAGACAGTTCATGGCAGCAGGGGCAGTATCTCCTGGGGCTCCTGCTGCCACGCCCGGAGCCTGGATACATCTCAACCCTTGTGAGGTGCCACTTGCTCTGCCACTATCTGAGAAGCCCCACGGCCTGAGGGATGGGCACAGGGAGCTCTGTCCACGGAAGCACATCCCAGAACTGCATCCAGGGGCTTTGCCAGGGTTTAGTACCGTAAATTCAAAGTGACACCAGACACTCTTTGTCCCACAGAACTTCAAGGCTCCCCCATGAGGCTGATGGCAATTGTACTTGCTCAGGGTCATCTCCCCACACCACCACCAGGTGTGTGCTCAAGACTTGTCTCTTCAAGTCTCTTCACCCGCCCTAGTCCATCCGTGTCTCTCCAGGGAAGGCTAAAGAACTTCTGTGGGCTGGATGAGAAGCCAGTGCACATGGGAATGGACCACGCCCTTCCCTGGTGGTCCTTCATGTCCTTTTCCTGAGTTGAGAGCAATGGGAAAGGGAATGAACCTTTGGACTGTGCCTCAGAGTGCCCGTCAACCTGCTGCAGATATGCTGGTTCCAGCACATCCAGTTCAGATGTGACAGGCTGTTCCCTGGTCCTCTGAGTAAGAGGAGCAGGAGGAGGGACACAGAAGAGCTCTCCTCACAGAGGCCACATCGCCAGA